>NC_000068.7:28374214-28719839 GCF_000001635.26 Mus musculus
ACCAGGCCTCCCTTCCAAGACAGGAGGCTTGGAGTCAAAAAGGTGCCCAGAGGCAGCTGGGCACAGCCCTACCCCTTTCTCAGAAGTCACCAGTATATTCTCACCAGGATGACCTGGAAGACTCCAGGCATCTACTGAGTCCCAGTATCCAAGGTCACATCTGCCAGAGGAAAGCACTTTGCCAAGTGTCGAGTGCCACAATGTCTTACTGCCCAGATGTTTCAGGCTCCAACTATAGGTTCCCCAGTCAAGGGCATCCTCTAAGGAACCTAGTGATCAGCCAGGTGATGCTTGCTGAGGCCATGTCCAATCGGTGACCATTGAATTCAGGTGCCCATACCTGCCTGCGTCTTGAGTGGAGGCTATATGTGAAGCACGGGATATCCAAGTGTCCCGGCAACACAGCCAGCCGATGGTATCGAGAAGTGGACCCAAAGTGTTCTGCTGTGGGCATAGACTTCAGCATCTGTAACAAGCTGGGCACCAAGCACTCTCAGCAGGGTTCAACCACCATTTCATTCCAATATGGCTGCCACAGCCATGTGACCACTGCCCATTGTCACCTCATGTCCCCTTTGAGTTGATATCAGATCTCTGCTCACTTGTCTGGGATCCACAGTGAGAACCCTTCATCTGCAATAAATGACCAGCCCATATTCTGCATGTTAAACCCAGAGGTGAAAGGATTCCACCCCCACCCCCACCCCACCCCCAGGCTGCTCTGACCCCATGCCTCTGCTGACACAAGGGCCTTTGACATTCCTTGAACTCCCCAGGAGTCCCTGGGACCAGCAGAACACAGGTAGGAGGCAGCGCCATCTAGTGGGAAGTGGGGACAATAGCTAGTGTGGACTGGATGGAGCTGGCCAGTCAGTCGTCCAGGAAGACCCTAGGCCAGCAGCAGAGCCCAAGGCTGGAAGTCTGGTCTATTGGGCCACAGAGTTTTTCTGACTCGGGTAGACTGAGACCTTTCTTTTATGTGTAACAATCTTCCCCAACCCTTTGTCTGTCTAAGGCTCCAACCTTGAGTAAAAGACACATTGTAGCCTAACAGGCTACACATTGTAGCCTTCCCATTTGCTCAGTGAAGACCGCAGCCTGTGGACAAGGTGGGAGAATGCTAGACCACTCATTCACTGGCCAGGACAAGAACCTTCACTGAGGGCCAGCCTGACTCAGCATCTTCTGGTGCAGAACACTGCTCTTTTCACAGCAATGCTAGCCTTTCCGGGTCTTGCAGCCCAACAGTCAAAGAGGAACTTGGAGACATGGGCACAGACAAAGACAACTGCAACCTTGTCAGAGCCTCGGTGTGCCAGCAGGAAGATGTGAGCACTGGGTGTTCTCTGCTGTCAGATGCCAGAAGCTACAGGTCACACTGGCAAGGCAGCAGTACCATCCAGTGAGAGATGATGTTTGCTAAGAGCCCACCTGGCCCCCCAGACTCTTACATGTGACACCCCAGCATGGCCAGGGAAAGTGGCACCATTTGGACAGAGAAAATCAAAAGCTGTTCCTTTTTGTTTTGAATCTCATCTCCACTCAGAGCTCATGTGTACATGTAGAGGGTGTTCCATGTGCATGACAGTGGCATGTGTATGGTGGGTGTGAATGTAGGATGGATATGCATGTATGTACGTACATGAGCATGTGTGTGGGAGATATGCATACATGCATGGCAACAGGTATGTGGTGTGGTAAATGTGCATATTTGTGGTGTGTGTATATATATATATATATATATATATATATATATATATATATATGGACATAATAGGTGTGCCTTCCTGCATGGCAGGTATACCTGAAGTAGAAACTTAAAGGTTTTTTGGAAAGTCGATTGGATGGTATTTTGCTGGGGCAAACACGTTGAAGGAGTGTTTTCCTGAAACAGATACAAGTGAAAGATTAAGGCAGACTTGTGAAGGAACGTTTAGCTGAAGCAGGCACAGGAGAAAGGATGTTCTGCTAAGGCAAACATGTGAAAGGGCACGTGATGAAGGATTCTGTGCTAACAACACACATGTATTGGTCTGCCTTACATTGTGTAGTTGAGCTGAATTTGTCAGGACTCCTCAGACTTGGGCTGACTCGATGCACAGTGCTGAGGCAAGGCACGTGGAGGACACGTGATGTTTGGAGGGTAGAAATAGGACTCCACAGTGACGGAGACAGAGCTTGGCTTGTTGTACAGCTAGCTGTGCAATGCTTGTAGGTCTCGAGTCTTTGCTGATCTTCTCTTCCCTTAGAGAGACACAGCTGAGAACTCCTGGTGTTCCTGTTGGCCCCTCCTACTGACTCAAGCAGAGGCTGAGGCCTGGCTGTCTCTAGGTCCTGTCACCGCTGTTGCTAACCCAACTCTACAGAACTGGACTGCTGTGTATCTGTGAAGTATTTGTGAGTGGATCAAACTGCTGCTACCTACTGACCTGTGAACTGAACTGCCGATTTCCAGACAACACAGACAGGAGTTGCTCCAAAGAACCTTTCTAAACAGGTCCATGTCCCCTCCCCCATATCCTTTCTTTTCCATTACCTCTAGTGGGTGGTGGGCTACAAGGGAGGTTAAAACATTTAAGAACAAGCATTAAAAATAGGTTTTAAAAAATTAAAGTTACATATACCTGTGTGCTTAATGAGTCTGAGTCTATGCATTGTGGATGTGCGTGTGTATAAGGGTACCTAATGGGTGTGCATGTATATAGGGGTACCTGATGGGTATGCTTGTGAGTGTGCATGTCTGTGGATATGCATGTATGAGATAAGTGAGCTTGTGTGCCTGATATACCTGTGTTTACATATGTGAGTATAGTTGGTGGCTGTGTCTGCATGCCTCGTATTTATCCTATATGCTTGGTGGGTATGCATGTGTGTGAGGTGAGTGTGAACACATGTTTGCATGTGAATACATGATATTTGCATGTATTGTTGGTGTGTTTGGTAGATGTGCTTGTATGAGTGGTAGGTGTACATGTGTGTAAGGTTCTTTGTCCTGCACAGATGAACACATATGTACAGTAGGTATACATTGTGCCTAAGTACAGATATGTATGTGTGTGTATACATGTTGATACCAGAGAGCTCCAGATAGGGGCCTGTTTGCACCCATGAGAACCAAAATGTCCTTTACCCGTTACTCTACCCCAAGTCCTATCGTGCTCTGGAGCAGACAGAAACCCCAGATCACTATCAAATCTGCAAATCCTGCTGACTTAGACACTGCAAAGCTAAGCCCTGTGGGAGCTTGCCCTGGGCTGGACATCATGGCATCTATGGGGTCAGTGGCCACACAGATATTCAGGCCTGTGAGGGAGGCAGATATTGTCTCCTCCAGAGACTGGCACCCAGCATGTCCTCCTCTCTCAACCAATATCCCCTGCTCAACAGAACTCGTCCCACTAGATTTTAAACACTGTCATATTTCTACCCTAAAGGTAATGATCTGCACTTCACACCCACCCCTCCAAACAATACCACCTTGGGAGAATAGCACACACCCCTCCCCACCCCCCAGAAATGCCCCCATTCACAGCTTGTGCTTTTAGGAGCTTGTGTTCCTTGTTGAGTGGTCTCAGAAGATAGCCCTGGCTGTATCTAGAGTGGGGCCAACTCCCTATAAATAGTCACTTGAGTTTTGGGGCCACAGCCTTGGGCTTGGGGATTCCCTGCAGTCAGTGTGCCTCCGTGGACTTAGTGGCCTATGATGACCCTACAAACTTATGTGTTCCTTATGTGCATTTAAGCTGACTTTCTAGAACACTCTCTGTACTAGTTGTGTAAATAGAACAATAAAACAGTAGAATAACAGAGAGAGAGAGAGAAAGAGAGAGAGAGAGAGAGGTGGGGGAGGAAAGAGAAAGTCTGGAAGCATCAGTGGCACCCACTGTCTCCATTTCTCACCTCCCACAAGCTCCCCAGCCCACTCCAATCTGGTGCCTAGACCCAAAGCATTTCCACCCGCAGCTCCCTGGGACCACCACAGCCTGCTATGCATCTCCCCCCCACCCCCACCCCCGGCCTCTGTAGCTCAAGATAGCTGCTGGCCACTCCCTTCTAGAAGCAGTGCCTGCTGATCCTGCCACCCTCTAGCCCCACCTCCTCATCTGGCCACCTTGCCTGGCTCCAGCCCCCATCAGTATTATCTGTACAGAGTGACATAGGGCTTCTCAGCCCCAGGTCCCAATTCTGGTCCCAGTCATGAACCCACTCTGGCTCCTCCAGGTGCCCAGTCTGAGCTGAGTCTCTCCCTCCACCATAGACACCAGCCTTCTCCTGTGCTCCACTGCACTGACTCCTCTTTCTCCTCCACTCCCACCTCTCTGTGTATTTTGTCACCACACAGACTTGCTGGAAGTCCCCAGCATGTGCCCCACCCTCTTGAGAACAGAACCTGCCACACCCCAACACACACACACACACGCTCGCACACACCTAACCTGGCTTCCTATCTGTTCCACGCTCCCGCTGCCACAGCCCCCGGGGCTTCTTTTCCCTGTGTTTGCAGCTTATCAAACGCAACTCACCCTGCCCCCTCTATGGGGCCCACCCATCTCACCTTGAGACCTCAACACAGTCCCCTCCCTCAAGAGGGCTCCTGACGTGGCCAACAGTCCAATGTCCTTGGAACAGAAGTTTGGGACAGTTGGGGTTACTGTCCAACTATAAGCATACCCTGGCACTGGAGGGACCCTTTCCCTGAATAGATAAGTACATGCCCCGCCCAGGGGCCAGTCTCCCAGCTGAGCAGCCCAGAAAGAGGCTTCACTTGTTCTTGGGTGAGCAAAAGTGGGGAAAGGCCTGGGGTGGGAGATTCAAAGCAGACATCAGGAGCACTGGACATCAGCCCTGTGCTGACCACTCCCAAGAGGCTCTCATTGGTTCTGCTGCCAGCCTAGGCCTCCAGGACATACCTCCTTAGCCTCTGATACCCTTAACTCCTCATATAAGAAGGAGCAGAAAAGAGTGGGTGGCCTTGGTCCCCTGTAGCCCATCTTTCTTCTCTGTGCCGGGAACACTCCCTCCAGGTGACTCCTTGCTGCTTGGGTTTTGACTGTAGCATCACACATGACAAAGGCACTTGGGACCCAACCCTGGGAAACAGCATCCAATGAGCAGGGGAGCTAGCCTCTTGCTATCACCCTGCCTTGCTCTTCATAGCCTCAAGCAGTCTCCTTTATTTATTCCTTTTTCTCTCTCCCTGCTTCTTGTCCTGATATCTCTGCTCTTGTGGTCATGCTCTAATGCGACACTCCATATACCTGTCGACAACTAGAGAAAAAGACTGGATACCTACGGAGACCATAAAAGCCAGTGATAAATCTTCCCTAGGCATTATCAGTTTAAGACAGTGACTGTAAGGTGGACCTCAAATCTCTATGCTTTCTGCTGAAATGGCCATAGGCTGCTAAACTCCAACATGTGACCATCTACACACATCCTGGCCACATCCTACCACATTGGCCCCAGACAATTCCCCCTCCTTCTAAGGTCCCAGTGACAAACCAAAGCTCAAGTCCATCATGGGGAAGGAATGAGTCCATAGGGCTTACTACAAAGCAGACATGGTGGACAGTCTTCACCTAGTGTGGATGATGGCTTCCCCATAGGCCCACAGTCTTCCCCAGCCTATATACTATATCCCTTCCCAGACTGAGGCCATAAGACCATGTGCAGAATTGCATGCAACTGGTTGGAAAGAGTACCTGGATACTCAGACAACAATCAACAAGGCTAGCTGGGACTGTCTGCAAACCAGCACAGCTTACCTCATGAAGAAGACAGCAGCTGCTTGACTCGGAGGATAATCCTGTCCAACAGCTTCCCGACATAGCTCGCCACCTTGGAAGCTCCAGTGGCATGCTTTGCAAAGTGCCTTTCCACACAGGGTTTCAGTCAGCCTACAAACCATGTTGCCGGCCTGAGTATCCCAGTCCCATGTTAATAGATAACCTCAACCGCATTAAGAATCTTAGCTAGATGCTGGGCTCTTTGGGATTCCAGGCACCACATTGGGATGATCTGGGCTGAAGGTGTTGCTCTCTGATGAGGATGTGGAGAGGAGCCTTCTATCTCCACCTCATCAGCTCAGAGCAGGTGGACAGATGTTCCTCCAGCTGTGAAGACCAGCTGCCCAGAGCCACAGTGTGGTTTTTTTACATATTGGGCAGATCTGTCCAATGATGCTTTGAGACTTTGTGAGTCCAAATGAACCTGACATCCATGTGAGCAACAGTGGCCCAGGTCAGGACTGCTCTAGGCATAACCTGAAGCCAAGACAAGACTTAGCCTGTGAGTAAGGTCAGGGCTCAGCCTAGCATTGTGGTACTAAGTAAGAGTTCCTAGCTGGGCAAGAGGCAAACCCCTTCTTGGAATAGTCAGTCATGTGCCCACGTTCCCCTCCGCCATGTGGGAGCAGAAGATATCTCCGACAGCTGCCGGCCACAATCCCTATAAAGCCATAAAGCAGAAACTGACTTTGAAATGGCCCTTTCTCCGCCTGCATCTCTGGACATAAATTTAAATAAAATGGCAATTTAAATGCCTGCAACACCAAGGAGGCAGCGTGGGGCTGTCTCTGCAGGCTTTGTGGGGAGACAGAACGCATCTCTAAGCCCACACCCTGCGACACACGGGTGAAAGCTGACGCAGGGGCAGGAGGGGGGCACCAGCTCATTGCAGGAGAAGAGGATGCCTCAGAAGCTCAGCCCCTCCTGCCTTGGAGCCCAGGGGGAGGGGAGCTCTCAGGAGGCCCTGGGGGACACAAAGCTGAGGCAGCCTCACCATTGACTCTGTCTCTGGGGAAACAGGAATGCATAGATTCATTTGCTACTCTAAAGAATATTTAGCAGCCCCTGAGTGAATGCCACACACTCCCAACCCCATAAGCTCTAATAAATGCCCCTGCTGCCCTTCCTGCCAGGGAGTCCATGGGGAGTTGGAACCCATGAGTTACCTGATCTTTGTTGGAACACAGCAGCAGAGTGGTGGATGCTCAGAGGAGCTTAGAGTTCAGTGTGGGCAGGTGCTCGGTCCATCCAGGTCCCACTCTGTAAAGCATTCGTCTCTCTCTAGCAAATCCCTTCGTCACTGATGGTGCTGGGTCTAGGTCTCTCAGTGAGGTACATAGGGCTAGAAGTCTTATAAGAACACTAGGTAGGAGCAAAAGCAAGAAGACAGGCCTCGGAGGTCATTGGTGTCCAGTAAGAGCCACCACACCTGTTCTACCTATCCCCAGAACTCATCCCAGGGCTTTGTCCAGGTTGCCTACCACTTGCCTTGCCTCAATTTCATACCTGTAACCCTGGAATCAAGCACTGGGTATGAGGTAGGCACCTCTAATAACAGGTGCCTAGGCTATGGCTCCTGCCAGTGGGTCCCCAGTAGAACTCTCACTTCTTTAAGGCAGCTGGAGGGTGGGAGGCTTCATAGCTCAGAAGTAGCAAAGTCATTTTCTGGGCTGAGGATGCAGCAGCTTCTTGAACCCTGTCCTAAGCCCTGCTCTGCACTCTGCAACTCCTCCCTTGGCTATTGAGGCTGGGGTGACCCAGTCCCAAGCCCAACACTTCCTCTCTGACATTGGAGAACTCTTGTAACCCCCAAGGGACAATCTTTATCTGTGTCTTCCATTATATCCAACACCATTCAGAGGCTAGCTTAGACTGCCACCCTGCCACCCTGCCACCTCTTAATGCTTCCATCCTCCTGAACAGCAGAGTCTTCGTCCTGTCCCATGACACAGCCACGAAGAAAGAAGGCTCAGGCCCCTTCTTCAGGCAAGCCTGTCTCTTGGAGAAGCATGTCCCTATAGGGGAACGCTGGCAATACTCAGCCAAAGCCGTATCAGGAAGTATGAAATACAGCTAGCATGTCAACGGCATGGGAGCCAACCTAAAGGGTTCCCACAGTCAAAGCAAGAGGCAGTAATAAATACCACATAAACGTCCATGGGCCCGCACTGTATAAATCAGTGAACAAATCATTAAATGGGAGAGAAGGGATGTCTTTGAGAAGAATCCTAATTAATGAGTGCAGAAAGATTGAGGGGAATAAATACCGCCATTAGAATGCCACAAAAGTCATTGCTGCCAGCGACAGCCACGGAGGAGGCCTGAATTAATGAGCGAAAGCTTGAGGAGGAACAATATATTTGCATAGTCACAAAGTATCTCCCTGGAGATATTTACTAATTCCAAAGACAAAATAGTAACTTTGTAGAAAAGAGGCTCTGTAGGTTCCAGTTGTGGTCAACCACCAAGGTTAAACTTCTCTAAATCCGCCCTCATCGTGAACTTCCACCGGCCTCTCTCAGAAGCACTCCTCACTCCCCAAAGCCTTTACACTCAGTCTAATTATGAAAAGTGGCTGGGACTGGGAAAATAGTTCAGACAGTAAAGTGCTTGCCAAGTTTGAGGCCCAAAACCCGTGCAAAAGGCTGAGTGTTGGGGGCTGAAGAGATGGCTCAGTGGTTAAAAGCACTGATGGGGTTTCCATGGGACCCAGATTTGATTCCCAGCATCCACAAGGTTATTCACAACCACCTGCAACTTCAGCTCTAGAGGATCTGGCATCCTCTTCTGACCGCCATAGGCATCAGGTGTGCATGTGGTACTCTGACTACATGCAGGCCAAATACCAGTACACATAAAGATTTAAGGGGGGAGGGGAAGCTAGGTTTGGTGGCCTGTGCTTGAAATCCCAGGACTGGGGAGCCACAGACAGGTTGATCTCTTTGGCTCACTGGTCAGGTATTACTTAACCCATGAGCCCTGAGTCCCAGTGAAACACCTTTCCTCAAAAAACAAGGCAGAAGAGGCTGGCGAGATGGCTCAGTACTTAAGAACACTTACTGTTCTTGCAAAAGACTAGCGCTCAGTTCCAAGCACCATATGGCAGCTAGCAATGCTCTGTAATCTCAGTTCTAGGGGATCTGATACCTCTTTCCAGCCTCCACTCTTACACAGAAGAAGAACAAGGTAGGAGGTAGCTGAGGAGTAACACCCGAGCTTGACCAGCAGCTGCCAGGCCTGTACATGGACACCAAGAGAAAGAAAAAACACTTTGTATCCCCCCAAAGGGAGAGACAGTCTACAAAGTGACCTGTCCTGACCCGAAGGAAGAGAAGATGTCACAGGGTGGGAGCTAGGAAAGCATGGCCATTGAGGGCAGCCTGGCCTCTGGCTAGGACCCTGGGATAGGAGAAACCACCAGAGGATGCTGAAGAGTGCCTTGCACTGGTGACACTCTGTGAACAGCTCACTTTGCGTATTTGTGCTGTGATTAGTTATGTAAGGAGACACTGGGTGGAAGATATGCAAAAAATTTCTGTCCTATTTTGAAGTTTTCCTGTTTTGGAAACTACCCCGAATTTACAAGCTACCCTCTTTGACAGAGGTTCTAGGATCCCCTGACAATAGTGGGATAGGATTGTGAAGCTGAGGTAGCTGCTGGGAGTGGCCATCAGAGAAGCACTGCTCAGAACCCACACTCATGTGACACAAAACTGTAGGTGAGCCCAGCCCTCCCAATATCTATGACTTCTTTCCTTACTGTACGTGTTGCAGAATATTTGATCACACTACGAACCCCAAGATTCTGTTGTTGACTGGGAAAACCTGTTTCTACTTGTGGTGTGGCTCAGTCTTAGCAACACACCTTAAGTCCCTCTGGATGGAATACAGATACACCCTAATACACACCTTTAATCCCAAACTATGAAGGTAAAGTTAGTTTGTAGAAGGAAATACCTGTGTTTGAAAGTGATGTCTAATTGAGTTGCAGAAAAAGGGATGAATCAGAGAAAGATTTGGCAGAATAAGATATGCCCAACTCTCATGAGAAGAGAGGCTACTTAAGAGAGAGCAGCAGAGAGGGAGAAGGAGAGGCAGTTTTACTGGTACAGTTGTACAGAGACAAGTTGGAGAGAGACGGCAAGCTAGGTGAAAACAGAATGAGCCAGAGAAGGAGAAGGAGGCAGAAGATTAGAACAAATTGCCAAAGTTAGTATGAAGCTAAGCGGAGTAATTCAGGAGAAGCCGAGAGAAGCCAGATTGAGTCCGTCAGCTTGGAGAGGAGTTTGAGCCAGAACATCTGAGTTGACCAGGCAGCCAGAGTTCAGAAAGAACTAGGAAGGGGTGAGCTTATTCAGCAGTAAGTCTCAGAGGCTGAAAACATCCTAGGCCTAGAAAAGATTGTGCGGAGGCTAGAAGCTTCCAGGACTAGCCCTAGGTTAGCAGAGGGAGGCACTAAGCCTCAGAGACAACAATTACATCAGGCGAGTAAAAAACACTCTTACACATACCCAGCACCAATTCCCAACTCTGTATATCACATGATATAAAAACTGCAGTTGTTGTAGGACAGTAGGCCCTGTCAGTTTGTCCTGTAGCACTAGGCCAACTCATAGCCATTGGCAAATCTCTCAGTGACTGTCACTCTGGGTCCAGATGAAAGGCTACAGAATGCAAAGATGCCCAAGCCAAAAAAAAAAACAAACAAACAAAAAAAAAAAAACAACAAAAAAAAAAATTTTAAACACCCCCTTCCAATAACTTACCATCCATCATCTACCTTATCCCTAACTCAGCATCAAAATTCCATTTAAAAATTCAGTTGGAAGCTTGCAATAATGCCTCTGCCCCGTCCAGGAAATTCAGCAGAGGACTGATAGCAAGAGGAAACATCTCAAACACCATCCCAGGGCCCTCAGGGGCCTGTGCTCTCAACAGAAGGGCTCTCGGCATCCTGGGAGCTGCAACTGGAAGCCCCCTCCACACCCCCTATTCTCGAGCCTACAAGGACT
The DNA here is from genome assembly GCF_000001635.26 of Mus musculus. Classification (NCBI taxonomy): domain Eukaryota; kingdom Metazoa; phylum Chordata; class Mammalia; order Rodentia; family Muridae; genus Mus; species Mus musculus. The sequence goes on from NC_000068.7 coordinate 28,385,013, forward strand.
CAACCTCTTTAACGAACACAATTGTAGGCCTGAGTCATTTCTACCCAATCAAGGCAGCAGCAGGCGGTATCTGTGTGTGCCGGCTGCCTTCACGCTGCGAAGTAGATTAATAAACCATTAGGGTAAGCAGGCTGGTTATTAGCCTGAGAAGGAGGCTCTTAGCTAATTGAAGCCATCCAGCAAAATGTCAATGCTGTCTTTGGACATGAAATATTAATGGCACCCGAGTCTGGACTGGAAGGCAGAGGTTGCTCCTGACCTCTTCCTGTGTGACCAAATGCCAGATGGGGACCTTCTCCAGGAGCAAGGCCAGAGCCACAGTCTCAGAGCGTCTCACCCGAGGGCCAGCTCAATCATAGTGGTATGCTGTGTACCATGGGGGCAGGAGTGGTGTTTGGTGACATGCGCGACCCTTTTCATGCTGAATTTCAAGAAAGAAATTCCTATATGAAGGGAGCTCAGACCCTGCTTCTGGGGTCTCAGCTTGTGTGGTGTCTCAAGCCCGCTGGGGGGCTTCAAGGCAACATTTGTGTTGGCATTTATATTCCATACCTTGAAGCAAGGTTCTCCACACCTCAAAAACATCCCTGACCCCTTGCCTCTTCTCCTTGTCCTTGAACTTGTGTGAGTGTCCTCTCTAGCCGGGGTGTCCTTGTACAGCTCTGATATTTCATCACGGACTTTTCTTCCCGGTTTTGCAGCTCCTTTGTCGGGAGCCTGGAGTCCATGGAGATCAGGCCCTGTCTTCCTCAAGGTGATGGTGATCTAGGAGAGGATGGGCTCAGCTGAGGCCTGCATCGTAGGCTGGAGAGGCTACTGCCTTTCCTTGGGCCTTGCTTCCTGCCTGGGACAAGGTGGGAAGGATGTGTGGAAACCAGCGCAGAGCCTGTGCAGGAGCTGGAGCTTCGGTTTGAATCTTAGCACTAAAGTCTTCAGCAGACCGCAGAACAGAGTGCCAGGTCTGAGCAGCAATCAGAAGGCTGGAGCTGAACTGCAGGACAAACCAGGGCCATAAGTCAAGAGGAAGGCTTGCTTTGGTGATGCGGACCCAGAGAAGACAGTCAGAGAGGGACTGGGGACCAAGAGATGAGGATACTCTGAGCCTATGGGAGGCAGTGCCAACATCCTTGAGCCAGCTGGGCACAAGGGGTCCCCTAAGAAGAGCAGCTAGATTCCGAGTCCTCCTCCCCGTGTGATAAATATTAACAATCTCTTTTCACGTTTCTATAGCAACCACACCTTTGCAAATGTTTCAGCCCTGTATTGTGTGTTAGATTTTATAAGATTGACATCAATTTTTTTCCCGACAACAATTTTTAAAGAGGCTCAGTGCTGTTGCTTTTTTTTTTTTTTTTTCTGTTAAGATAAATTAAAATTCCACTGGTTTGAAGATTCTTTAACGACTGCCCTGACAGGCCGGCCATCATCCTCCCCCCCACCCCAGGGGTTATGGCTGAGGTACCTTCTGCATCACTCCATCCTTCCAACACAGAGGCCCCTCAGAGACAAGAGCACTGTCCCAACACCATGAAAGACTCACTCAACCTAGCAAAGTGGCCCATGACCTCTCAGTTTGTGTGAGAGTAGAGAGGCCTATGGGGCATCCTGTGTGATGACACATATTGAATGTCTCCAAAAATGCACAGACTAGGACTGCCTAGACTGCTCAGCAGGTAAAGGGACTTGACCCCAAGCCTGACAACCCGAGTTCAATCTTTGAGACCCACGTGGTAAGAGAGAACTGATTCCTACAAGTTGTCCTCTGACCTCAGTATGAACACACACACACATACACACACACACACACACACACACACACACACACACATATCAGTTGTCCAACAAAAGAGGTCTGAATAAATCCTGTTGCCTGGATGCAACAGAACATTCCAGACAGTGCCATGCCTCTGGGGTCGAGGTACATTGGCTGACTTTTTCAAGTGCTCACAATACATTGTTCAATGAAATGAAGGTCACCCACAGAAAGGATGTATGTTACACAGTGACACATGTCTTGCATATTTGGAGGAGTAGTCAGTAACTTATCACTGGGGATCATTTTCCAATTCCACTTTCCAGGGGTAGCAAATATTTCTCCTCTCTTCTCAGGTCTGAGGATTCTCTGGTCTTTCTAGTATGGCCTGGATAATTTGTTTAATCAAAAGCTATGGTTTTGTTATGTGCATTGGTTTTTGTTTGTTTTTTTGTTTGTTTGTTTGTTTAGAGGAAACCACCATGTCCCCTTCACCCCGGCACAGATCAGAAGCCTCCCCTGGTGCCACCATGGGAAGGGGACAGTCCTCTCTGAGCTTCCTTCCTACAAAAGATGTAATCAAAAAGTTGCCCTAGCAGTTCCAGCTCCCTGGGCTGGAGGCTGGAGGCTAAGGAGGCTGAGCATGGCTATGGAAGTTGCCTTGGATGCTCACTGCAGTCTCTTAGGGACACAGCAGTAGCCAGGAGGTTGCCTGAGGGCTCGCTCCCCTGGCTTTCTCATTATTTCCTGCTAATCAGCGTCACACACCCTGAGGGACGCTGGCCCTGAATGCCACCAGCTGCTCAGAGGAGCCTCTCCCCTGTTCTGAGCACGCTTGACTGAGTTTGGGAAGACAGGGTGTAAGCAGAGCTGACAGCCCCATCTGTTTCCTTCTGAGCAGCAAGAAGTGCTCAGCGCCTGGCACAGATCCCTGTGAACGCTCAAGGCTCAAGCAAAAGGAGGCAGCAACACCCCAGCCCAGCCAGTAGCCCCAACCCCCCCCACCTCCCTGTGCTGGACCAGTCTGGGGTGGTGGTGGTAAGTCTGAAAATGAGGCATGCTACCCAGACACCCCCAGGATGGGTGCATAGGCTGTGAAGTGACAGTGACCACAGTGATGGTGAAAACGTGACATACCCTTTACAGGCGTGTTCTCCTTTACAGAGGAGGTCCGCGACTCAGGATGGACACTGTTCTGGTCCAGCCAAGTCATGAACAGGGCAGCAAGATGTCAATCTAGAATCTGGATTCCAAGGTGTCCATGAAGGTCCTGAGTTGAGAGCAAATGGATCAACTCCTCCTTGGCAGAGGTCCAGAGCTTCCCTTTAAGGGCCACAGGCTTCCAGATGGCAAGAGAGCCAAGCCTCTGCACTCTTTCCCACCAGGGAGGCAAGGAAAAGGCTGTCAGAAGTCCTCTTCCACCTCACCCCAGAACGGGCAGGCCCAGGGGGCGGGCAAGCCTGTGTGGCAACTGGGAAAGGCCTGGGCAGGCCTAGAAGGGAACAGGGGCCACCTGCTGACCTGGAGTCCCTGGAAAGGGATTCCTGGAAAGGAGACTTTTGAATTGAAGTCTCAAAGCATCAAAGCATCCAGCCTGTCTTTGGTGACAATGATCACAATCTCAGGATTGCCCAGTGCTCAGGCCTGTGTGGAGCTGAAGCCTATGAGTGCAGTTTGGGTAGAGGGACTCCAGACCTTAGAACGCCATTAGAGCACCACTCTGCCCTGGTGCACTTGAAGGGCTGAGACACCCTCACCCCCAGTGGCATGTATAACACTATAGAGTGTGGCCCTGTGAGCCCTCGTGAGATCAGCTGAACCTCCGTGCAAATGTCCATCACTATCAGGCCCTTAGACTACCATCCCCTTGTAGGAGGGGTGCTGAGGTCACTGGATCCTCACTTGAGATTCCAGCAGCTCTTCCCAGACATTTGTATGCAATTCTTCTCTAGCTACGCATGGTCTAGATGGTTGGGAGGAGCTAGAAGAGGAATTCTCCACGTGTGAGTTACGACCCCTTGAGGGCCAAATGACCCTTTCACAGGGGTTGCATATCAGATATCCTGCATATCAGATTCATATCCTGCGTGTTATGATTCATAACAGTAGCAAACTTACAAAATAAAATAATTTTATGGTTGGGGGTCACCACAGCATGAGGAACTATATTGAGGGCCGCAGCATTGAGAAGGCTGAGAACCACTGTGCCAGACTGTATAAAATGGGAAAGTTAATTGAAGAGAGGCCCCCTCCGTGCAGCTATGGGGGAAGCATCATATATGCTGGGTGAGGAGTCCAGTGTGACTGCTGCGGGTTCACCCACACTCCTGCAGTAACCCCTCATCTATGGTGAGCAAGCCCAATGAGCTGATTGGTTCCCCGGGATGAACTTCAGTAGAGTCACGCCTTGGTTTGTCAGTGAGACCTTAGAGGAGGGGTTGGACAGAAGTAGACTCCCCAGGGAAGGAATTCTCAGAACACATGGACAGAGCACCAGTCCCTTACCAGTTCTTCTTCACAGCCCTCCTGCTGAGCCAGCACAGTGCATCTTTAAATAAAAGTGATTCCCACTCTATGTTGTGTTACCCCTCTTGCTGGGAGCCACCCCAGCTGGTGAGAGAGCAAGCTTTGCCTCCATTCCCATCACCTCTGAGCTCCAGAGCAGCCTGGGTGTCATAAGACTACAGATCCACCAGTGTGCTCTGACCCAAGCGTTAGGTGTCTGCCCACCATGAGTAGGTTTCCCTCAACAGTTTGTAGCCTGCACATTTAGATGTGTGTCCAACCTTTCTTGTCAACCATGATGGTCACAGTCTCAATGAATCTACCTAGAGCCAAGGCCTATGCATACCAGTCACTTTTCCTCCAGAAGAAGCTGAAAGACCAAAGATCTAGGCAGTGGGCAAGGCTGCATGGGCCACCTGACCTTGTTCCTGTTACTGGAAAGTAGAATTGTCACAAGCTCTGCCGATCCACAGCTGAGAAATGTCTGATAATCAAGAAGCTCCCAGGAGCCTCCACATAGGGCAAGGGCGTGCTGCAGACAGAGACAGAGAACCAGAGACGGACAGTGCAGTAACTCTTGGCCTCAATCAGTAGTTATTTCTCTATTCCAAATTACATAATTACTTCTCCCCGGAAGCATCAGAAGTGCCTGTTGTCCATCAGCTATGACAGGCATGCTGTTGTAATTTCCAGACTCGGGAGGGCTGGGGTGTCCTCTGTTTGCTCAGAAATCTGCAGCCATGCTGACAGGCAGAAAAAGGACAAGCAGAGAAGAGAGCTGATGATTCATGGAGCTAGGGGGTTGCCATGACAGGTGTGGGTGAGGCCATTGCTCCAGAAAGCCACTACACCGCTAAGGAAGTAGGGCCAGGCTTGTTGACCTTGGCCTTTCTTTCCCTTCGGCTTACCTGTCTCCCAACCAGTGCTGGGCTGTGCTCTGGAGGCAGGTCTCTAGAAGATAGGAATGAGCACCCACGCTCAGGGACAAGGACAAGAACCTATGAGGAAAGGAAGCAACCTTGGAGAAGTCAAATAAAGTTGGGGGTTGTATATCCACAGACCCACCATGAAGACTGCCATTAGACTATGGCTGTAACTTGGGGCACGGGCAGGAGATTCTCAAGTGAGATTCCTTTGCAGAGAGCATGGCCCACTTGTTGCCAGCTGTTGTGGGTCCAATAGTGCCCCCAAAAGTCCCCACACTGCCCCTCTGAAACCTAAGGCTGGAGTGCTCACTTGGAATAAGGCTGTGTAGATGTGACCAAGAATTTCAAAACCCTAATACCTGTGGCTCAGGGAGGAAGAGAATGGAAGAGAGGGAGGAGAGACCAGAGAGAGTGTGTCAAGGGACACTGAGGATGAGGAGGAAGTTAGAGAGATGGAGTCTCAGGTGTCCCTGGCCCAGGAGCTGTGCATGCAGAAGGAAGGTCCTCCCCAGGGCTCTTGGAGGGCGGGTGGACTGCTCAGCTCAGAGCTTAGTTTTGGGTCTCTGACCTCCAGAACCAGAAGGGACTTCCCTCCTACCTCTTTGAGCCCTCCAGTCTGAGGTGCTTGCTTCCAGCAGGCCCGAGACTCTACATCACTCCCCATGAGGTAGCAGGGCACAAGGTTGGGTGTGTCTCTTCCTGGGATCTGGGTTTGATCTTGGCCCTACCTGTTCCCAGCTGTGTCCTTCAATCTGTTATATCACCTCTCTGAGCCTGCTTTTACGTCTTAAAATGGGGACATGACCACAAGCTCCAGGAGGTCAGAGTGATGTCATGGAGTGGCACGATGATAAAAGAATCACCAAGATGGTGAGAAAGCAGGGCTAGCCTGTGCCATTGGTGGAGGAGTCCATGAGGAAAAGTATCTGCTGGTCTCCTTAGAGTAAGCAACAGGCACAGCAGGAGTCAGTACAGTCTGGCCCAACGAGCCTCAGCTTGGAGAGGGGGAGAACCCCTTTGAACCTACAGCTGACCATGCAGGAAGGTGTTCTTCCCTTGAGCCTTGGCTTCCCTCACCAAGCTGAGGACCAGCCCCAAAGAGACCAGAAGAGCAGCCGAGGAGGGGCAGCCTGAGTGCCAGGTGAGCTCTGCAGCACATCATACTACTGGCAGGTGTTCTCCTGCTCATTGGTCCAGCTCTGTGCCTGTTTCCAAGCCAGCCTTCCCAGCCACCTGCACCTCCTGATCCTGTTTTCTCACACCCTGGTCTGTCTGACATCCCTGGCTAAAAGAGGCTTCCCACTCCCCCCCCACCCCCGCCCAGTCAGGCCAGCCTCTCGTTGTCCCTCCCACAACTCCATGGCATCCTTTCCTGAACCCCATAACAAGAGCAGTGATGACAGTCGCATCCCTGTGAGTGTGAGGAGTGGGTTTGACACTTGTTTGCTGTTCCTAGTTTGCAGGGGAGTAAACTGCTCAGAGTGCTCAGTGGGTCATCTGAGTCTATCGATGCCAACGGGATCCATGAAGCGGTCTAATTCTGTCTCTCATCCTGAGAACTCTCAGATTGTGTTGGCCTCCTTATCTATTGGCAAAAATGGGGTTTTTTGACTAGTGTTAGAGGAGTGAGCAAGTGAATAAGTGACTCCATTCATTCATGGGTGGATGGATGTGTGATTAATGAATAGATAGATGGACAACTTTATGTATAAATAAAAAAATAGATGGTATATGAATAGGTGGATAGTTTGGTAAATATATGAATAGATGGATGGATGGATGGGTGGATTATAGATTAATGAATGGATGGGTGATGGATTATACATGTATTGGTGGACACATAAATGGTTAAGTAGATGAGTAGATGGATGGATAGATGAATGAGTGGGTAGATGAATAGGTTATGAATTAATGGCTGGAAGGGTCAGTGAGTAGATGGGTAGGTAGGTCTTTAGGTAGATACATAAGTGAATGTAGAGGTGAATGGGCAGATTGGTCAATGAGTAAGTAAGTAAGTAAAATGAACAAGTGGATTGATAGGGAGATGGATGGATGGATGGATGGATGGGCATATGGGTGGGTGGATGGGTGGGTGGGTGGATGGATAATGAATGTATGAATAGATGGATGGGTAGATAGATGGATGGATGGACAGGCAGTGCAGTGGTGAAGATTAGAAGAATGGAGGATCAGGCCTACAATGGAAGGTGCTAGATTGTCAAGTTACACACTCATGTCAAAGGAATGGAGATAGATTTGGAGTTTGAGGCCTGGGTCCTGCCAAACCCCATCAACCAATCTGAGTGAGCTGTTGGGCCCCTCTGTTACTTCTCATGTCCCCCAGTGTTCTGATACTAAGCCTGTAGCTAAAGGCTCAAGTTCTAGTTTCTTCCTGTGTACACATCCATCCACACATCTCAGCATGTGTTTGATGAGTTCTTCATGGAAGAGCTTAATGAAGCCTGGAACCCAGAAGTTCTCTTTGATTCATCAGCCAGGGCTCTCAGGGGAGGGGACTCCTCACCCAAGATCCACAGACAGCACGGTATAGTGCATGTCTTGCAATTAAACAGCCTCTGCACTCCCAAGGGCAGTTTCTTTCTACATGCCACAGCCACACTGGAAGCTACCCAGGTTCTGAAACATGAATTCCACTCTCTCCCTTACAGTTACCAGCGAGGCATCAATGGATAAGCAGACCTCTAGGAGCCAAACTAAGATGCTGACTTTTTGTTTATTTATTAGTTAGTTGTTTGTTTGTTTGTTTGTTTGTTGTTTTCTAGACAAAGTTTCTCTGTGTAGCCCTGGCTGTCCTAGAACTCACTCTAGACCAGGTTGGCCTAGAACTCAGAAACCAGTCTGCCTCTACCTCCCAAATGCTGGGATTAAAGGCGTGCGCCACCATACCTGACTTTAAGGTGCTAACTTTCAGATCTTTACAAGGTGAGTACAAGGAAGAGAACAGCACCCATGCCAGCAAGCTTTTTCACCATGGTGACACGGCTATGCTGGTGCAGTGCTGGCTCTCAAACCATTCCACTCTTCAGGAAGAAGTTCCCCATGTTCCCTACAGCTAGGGACTAGACACCCCCCCTCCATTTCCAAGCAGGACCTGGGCAAACAGTCACTGGGAAGCATAGAAGCAGCTTCAGGGCCTACACTCTTCCTTGAGCAGCTTCTTGGTGTGTGTATACAGCCATGTGGCAAGAGAGTGAGCAGTACCCACATCAGAGCCATATGCACACAAACTGTCTCTTGACCATGTGTCTCTAGGGCCAGAGATAGCCCCTGGCTTTAGCTGCACAGCCATCACCAACCGGTGTGTAATAAAAAGGAGCTCAGAAGTGACCTTGTAACCCCCAGGTCCTCCTGGGCAGACTGCTGGCTTCTGCTAATGAGGAGCGCTGCCATCAGGCACAAGAAGCTGGGGCTGCTGGGGTCGGGGTGGAAGGTGGCCCTGGATCCACCCTTGCCTCCAGCTTTGTCCACTGCGTTCTTTTTGAAAAGATGAAGTGACTCCCAACCAATGCCCCTACCATCACCACGTGCGGCACAGCACCGGGTTCTGGCACCAATGCCCCTACCATCACCACGTGCGGCACAGCACCGGGTTCTGGCACCAATGCCCCTACCATCACCACGTGCGGCACAGCACCGGGTTCTGGCACCAATGCCCCTACCATCACCACGTGCGGCACAGCACCGGGTTCTGGCACCAATGCCCCTACCATCACCACGTGCGGCACAGCACCGGGTTCTGGCACCAATGCCCCTACCATCACCACGTGCGGCACAGCACCGGGTTCTGGCACCAATGCCCCTACCATCACCACGTGCGGCACAGCACCGGGTTCTGGCACCAATGCCCCTACCATCACCACGTGCGGCACAGCACCGGGTTCTGGCACCAATGCCCCTACCATCACCACGTGCGGCACAGCACCGGGTTCTGGCACCAATGCCCCTACCATCACCACGTGCGGCACAGCACCGGGTTCTGGCAAATGAGGTCTCATCTGTGCTGCCTTCAGTGAATCAGGGCACTGCGCCCCACTCTTCACAGGCGGCAGCACCATCACCCTTTGCCCAGTGTGGAGGACCGGACCCTTGGAACATCGTCTTAAAATGAGGCAACCCTGAGGAACTTTGGGTGAGGAGATGAGGCCTCAGAGAGCAACATGGTCTCCTTCATTCCAGTCTCCTCTGGGATTTTCCAGAAATAGAGGAGAGCAGGGCGTGGAAAGAGAAGGAATTGGGGGTCTGGATCCTCTGTTGCTGGATCCAGGGCAGAGGAGCATTCATAACACCTGAGAGCAGGCTTGGGTTGGTCTGATCTCCCTGGACTCCAGCACAGCTGTACTCCGAATAGATAGAACCAAACACTCAGCAGCTGCCAGCATGGACAGCCACACTGCTTACACCAGCTAACTACAGACCATGTTAGGTGGTAACTTCCAACATAAAACACAGACATCAAAGTACATGTGAATTTAGGTCTGAAAGACCCCAGATAAAACTGAAGGGCCTAGGCTAGAGCTCAGGGCCCTAGAGTGGCCCTGGAGTCAGGACCCCAGGAGCTGTGGGTATATAGGCTTCCAGAACCCCCAGGAGCTCATATCTTTCCCACAGCCACCTAAGCCTTGGAATAGCACTGACTACTGAGCCTGCTGGAATCAAGTCTCCCTCCGCTCTGAAAGGACCTCATAGGTCTTTGATCCTATGAAGCTTTGTCTTACCCCAGCCTTCAAGGCTCTCCCCTGATAGTTCTCTGGTTGTGTGTCCAGTCCCTGGATCTTTCCTCTCACCGTGGGGTTCCCAGGGGCCGATCTCAGGTTGTCAGGCTTGGTGGCAAGCATTTTTACCCAGTGAGCTCTCTCACTGACCCCTCAGTGCCCCCCAGATCTCACAAGCACAGTTGAAACATGGCTGCTGAGCAAGTCAAGGTGCTTCCCCACCCCAAGTGGCCACTGGGAACACCTGCGGCATTCTGGTCCTGACCACTTGAGGCCAGAGCCCAGCCAGCATCTGCTGATGGCTAATGCTATCCACAGCTCCAGACACTACTCAACAACACCCTCCAGAACAAACCTGGGGCCCCTGAACACCACCTACCAGCAGTCCAAGCCCATGGCAGATACACTCTAACACATTCTGATAGAGCTATCCAGTGGTTCCAAGTCTGAGCACAGTCAAAAGTACTTTTCCGCACACGGGATAGCCCTTGTGTTCTAGAACATATGACAACACCTGCAGTGAGTTTCTACTGGTCTGTCTCCCAAAAAAGCACTCCAGTACAACCTAGACCCGATTACCAACACCCCGTCTACCAATCTTCACTGAGCTAGCTCCTCCTCCAGGAAGTCCTCCAGACCCGCAGACAGGCTCACTACCCACATCATATCCTTTCCCAGTGCCCAGAGTCAACCACTCCCACTAGAGGGAGAAACTGAACTTGACCCATTGAGTCTACAAGCTCAGGAGGTGGGCCTGTCCACCCCACTAAGACAACTGCCCTGCGGAAAATGGGGACAGAGGAAAGACTATGTGATAGCATGTCACTTGTATAGCCCCCCCAGCCCCCACCCTTTTGTGGTTAGCTCCATTCTGCGGATCAGCCAAGGCTGCCCAGATTCATCAGAATTATTCTGAAGTGTAAGCTGCGAGGTCAAGTCATACAGTCTGGCCTCCTCTCTCTACCACTCTCTGGCTATTGTTTTGACACTCTGCGGGGCATAGGCCACTTCTTCCTAGAATCCATGGAGGAAAAACTCCATGGTGCCAAGCTTCTTAAATTGCAAAACCAGGGGCAGGGCTCTTCCAAGATGTGCAGAAGCTATCTTAAGCCATCCCAAGCTTCTGACCAAGTGATAATAAAGCTTTTTATAGAGAAAAAAAAAGAGCCAATGGAATTGGGGATCAGGAGAGAGCTATCAAGCAAGCAGCCTGTGAAAGAGGGCTCTCCTTGCTTCCCTCAGTACAACACCCACCCCCAGGGTGCTCCCATGGGACAAGGACACCACACTGAGAAGCCAGGGCAGAACCTTACTGCTAGGAAACAGCTTGACCAATAGAGACATCGGTGACCCAGCAGCAAGGTAGATCACTGCCCTGGACACTGAGCATGTGGCCAGGACTTGGGCAGGGGTTTACTGGTACAGCTCTCCTTAAAGGACATGGGCACTCCATTGCAGATCTGTGCATTTTAATTCACTAATTCACATTTGTCCACCTGTTCTTTTCAGCCATTCACACATGTTTTCCTGTGTTCAGGGACTACACACTGAATGCCAAGAGAGCCAATGTGTGCTGATGGATTCCTGCTTCTGCTGACTGCAGGGGTCTGTATGCACAGTTAACCTTGGTGATTGATCCTGATTTGTAGGGACAGACCTTCCAATGTGGCTGGAAGCCTCTGGGATGACTCGAAATACTTCCTATGAGAAGGGTCTTGCTCCATGTGTATGTCTGTATGTCTATGTGTACAGCTCAGAACTGCTCCAGGCCAAGGAGATAGCAGCCTCTGCGACAGGACACAAACACACTGGGCTTCACGGTGCCTGAGATCTCGTTGCCCAGCAGACCCCCTGGAAGTCTCCTGGACACCATGCCTGCTATGGATCCCTGGAATCCATTAGCTAATCGGGCCCTTACCTAGCATGGCCTTGGTGACTGGAGACATACAGATGCAGTAAGAGCTCACTTTCAGATGATATACACACAGCCACTGGCAAACACCATTTAGAGACAAAAAAAAGAGTCCCAGGCATTTAATAGTCATGTTAACAATGCATTATTAGAAAGTGAATTCACTCTGACAGCATCCCAGCCAGCAAGAAGCAGGGCTCCACTGGCCATAAAGCCATCACTCATCTCGTGACTAAAGGAGACAGGCTTGCCAAGGGGTGGCACTCGTGAACACAGCACAGACCTGGCTTAAGGCTGTGGACAACAGGCCTCCACCAAGGGGAGCCCATGAAAATTTAAAGACATCCTGCTGTCTGCCAAAGAGCATCATTTTAAGGCAGGCAAGCAGGGGCTGCTGTTCCTCTAACTTCCTTCCTCTCATGACTGGGAATGCCTGTCACTACCCTCCAAGGTGAGAAGATGTCAGGGGGTGGCTCCCAAACCTGGATTTCTCAAGCCTCCTTTACCTGTATCCAGCCTTCAGTCTCCCACTGTGGTCTTCCCCAGGGTCAAAAAGAGGGTACTGCCCCTCATCCCAGGACTTCTCCCTGGTGGCCTTCAAGGCAAAGCGCTTAGCCATTGGTCTAGTGACCAGTGCCCTCCAGAAAAGGCTGCCTCACACCTCCATGCCCTTCCAAGTTGCTTTCCAGAAGTAATTTCCATGTAATGAGAACACAGGAAAACCTCATTATTTCAGACACTGCTAATTAGGGCTTTGTGATCAGCCTGCCTAAACCAGCAGAGGCTGGCATTTGCTTTCTCTACAGACACTGCAAATGAGCAGCCAGACAAGATCACCAGGACCTTTTAAAAAGCCACAAGCAGCTCACGGCCAGCGGCCATCAGCTGTCATTTCACACCATCCTCACAAGGCACGCTAATTGCTGGTCTGTCCTTTAGAGAAGCCCCCAGCCCAAGAGTGGGGGCATCCATGCAGCCAAAGGTACCCTACTCAAAGAGGTCCCAGGGCACCACTATGAGGGTTATCCCCATTCCTCAGAAGGGAAACTGAAGCTTAGAGTGAGGGCTTATTTTGAGTCACATAGTAACACTCCTTCCTATGCTCATAGCCACCAGGCCCAACTTCCTCCTTGCTAGCTCCAAGCTAACAAATGGCCCTGTCTGGAGGTTCCACATGCAAATAGGGCAAACTCTTCTCCCTTATAAACTGTAGAGTTTCTAGAGGCCCCTAAGTGGGACAGCAAGAGCATGGGGGCTTCTTGTGAGAAAGAGCCTGTTACTGGAGATGTCCCCAAAAGCCATACACCTGAGACCCTGATGGTCACAGTGGGGGTAGACCATGGAGGGCTATGGCAGTCAATACTGAGCCTGTAGAGCCCAGGCCACTCTAGTCCCAAGCTTCCTATGCCACTGGATGCAAGGAGAATGGGAAGGGAGAGATGTGAGGGATGCCCTGAGAGGTCAGTCTACAGGTGGGGCATGCACTGGGCTGCATCCCATGAGCTTCTCATTCCTCAAGGCTTCTCCTCTCCTTGTGGATGCTAGCTAGCCCTCTGCCATGGAACCCTGCCGCACTCTTCCCATCCCATCCCTGAACCCTGTCCAGTGCTCACTCCTGCTTCCATTGAGGGATGGGAAATGCAACCCTGCACTCATGAACACATTAAAATTGGGACCCCTGGGGTCTAGAAGGTCTAATCCATCCCAAGAGAGTCCACTATGAAAGAGTCATGTCAAGGGTGATGGAGAATCTAGTGAGGGACCAGCTCTGTGAACCTCTACAGAACCCCACATATACCTTCCTGCTCCCTCTGATAAGTGTACCTGCTGCTCCCAGGGTATCCAAAGAGACAATCCAGGTCATCACAGGTAAGGGTGGGACCAAGTAGGACTTGACAGGACAGGTGGGTAAGGTGTGACAGAGTAGGACAGATAGAGTGGGCGTCCTGGAAGTGGAGATTACCATGTCCTCTGAAGCAGCTCATGTCCCCCAAAGCTTGATCTTTCTGTGCCCTCAGTCCTAAATTCCTAGGCAAGACTGAGCAGGGCTGGGAGCCTCTGGGGAGCAGAACTGGATCTGTGGGTTTCCTTTATCAAGTACCTATTTCTTTTTTGTTTGGTTTGGTTGGGCTGAGGATTTTGTTGCTGTGGTAGTGATTGTGATTTTGGTTGAGGTTGATTGGTTGGGTTTTTTTTTTTTTGTTTGTTTTTGGTTTTGGTTTTGTTTTGTTTTGTTTTTGAGACAAGGTGTCTGTTTTAGTTAGGGTTTCCATTTCTGAGGAGAGAAACCATGTCCTTATAAGGGACAACGTTTAATTAGGGCTGGCTTACAGTTCAGAGGTTCAGCCCATTATCATCATGGCAGGAAGCATGGCAGCATCCAGGCAGACATGGTGCTGGAGAAGAAACCAAGAGTTCTACATCTTGATCCAAAGACAGGCAGGAAAAAACTGTCTTCCAGGCAGCTAGGAGGAGGGTCTCAAAGCCTACCCTCACAGTGACATACTTTCTCCAACAAGGCCACACCTCCTAATAATACCACTCCCTGGACCAACCATATTCAAACCACCACAGTGTCTTAGGGTTTTATTGCTGTGAAGAGACACCATGACCAAGGCAATTCTTATAAAGGAAAGCATTTAATTGAGACTAGCTTACAGGTTCAAAGGGTTAATCTATTTTTGTCATGGTAGGAAACATGGCTGCATGCAGATAGACTTGATGCTGGAGAAGATGAGAGTTCTACATCTTGATCCTCAGGCAATGGCAGGGGACTGTCCCACTGAGCATATATGAGACCTCGAAGTCTGCCTCCACAGTGACACATTTTCTTCAAGGCCACACCTGCTCCAACAAGGACACACCTCCTAATAGTGCCACTCTCTATAGGCCAATCATTCAAACATATGAGTCTATGGTCCATTCCTATTCAAACCACCGTACAGGGTTTTACTATGTAGCTCTGGGTGTTCTACTCACTGTGTAGACCAGACCAGGCTCAGGCTCACAGAGATCTGCCTCCAGAGTGCTGGGATTAAAGGCATAGGACACTATGTCCACCGGAGTATCTATTTCTTGCACACGTGCTATGCTACATCTCCAGTCTAGGCCTCATGGCTCTCTGCATCCAGTGATTCCTGGTCTTCAGGTTCTGGAGAACCCTGGCAATGAACTCTGAATGTGATGATTAGGGTGGCTGGTGGGGACAGCAGGACTGACTGAGACTTGAGCCTCACCAGGATAGGCTTTACCAAGAAGAAAAATGGCCCAGGAGAAGAGAGAAACAGAGACAAGAATGGAAAGCAGCAAGGGTGGGAGAGGGCAGTTTGTAACATCAGCCACAGTGGGGAGCCAGAGGTTGGGTGGTCTTGGAGAAAGGTCTTCCTGGAGCTGGTTTGGACCAGTACTGACTTCCTGAGACCCAACTTGCCTCTCATCTAGGACTCCTCAGCCACTCCCTCAGCTCCAGCATGCCCTGCTCAGACCTTCCCTCACTCCAAGACTGGGGACATATCAGGGAGTATGAAAGTTTGATAGTCTGGGTACTAGCTCTCCAGTGTAGCATCCTAACACACCCATGTGCACACACCAGCTCAGACTTTGTAAGTGAAGACCCTCTCTCTCTCTCTCTCTCTCTCTCTCTCTCTCTCTCTCTCTCTCCCCCCATCTCTTCTTCTTCCCTTTCTCCTGACCTACCTCTAATTTGAGAAACTATTCAGATTGGATCTGTTTGAGCCCCTGGTTCTGGACACACATATTTTCCATTACTCGGAAGATTCCTCCCTCCCAAAAATGAGGAGACAGAGGGACAGTTCTGTAAGCAGAAGCCGGGTCTGGAGACAGATGAGGACAGTGTTGGCCTTTTCAACCAGCAATGTCTAACAGAAAAGGTCAAACTCAATTGAGCTCCCACTGGAGAGGCACACAGGGCCTGCCTGCACTATAGGGCTACCTGTCCCACACACTACAAGGGCAAGACCCCTAGTGCTTGTTATAAACCCTAGATTTGTCCTCCACCTACATCATTTGGTTCTTTGCAGTAAGCAGACTTGTCTGTGTCTCTAGAGCTGTCTTTGTTTCTTTCCCTGTTGCTGTGATAAAGCACTCTGGCAGAAACAACTTATGAAAGAAAAGATTTATTTTCATGTATAGTTGTGGGGTATATCCCATCATGAAGGGGAAGCCAAAGCAAGCAGAAACTTGAAGATGACCATACTATATCCACAGTCAGAAGACAGTGATGGATTAATGCATCCAAGTTTCTCCACTCCTATACTGCCCACTAACTAGGGAATGATGCCACCCACAGCAGGATACTGGGGAATGATGCTACCCATGGGAGGCAGCTCTTCCATGCTCAAAGAAATCACATTAATCTCCCACAGGCATGCCCAGTGGCCCTTCTCTCAGGTGATTCTAAATGTGGGCAAGTTGATAATTTATATTAACCACCACAAGACCTTTGGATAGACTATATATGAGAGAGGGTCATGTCTCCCCAGTACCCTGCAGGGTGTGGCCCTTCAGATACCCCCACACACCCTGGCAGTAGATAGACTCTGGTGAGAAAGCAAGCCAGGCAGATCCTGGCCCAGCAGCCTATGAACTACCTGGACTCCCTAACTTCCTGCCAGCCAGGTGATACAGGGCTGAGGGGTCACCTGGGTTCTCTTTGTCACTAGCATCCAAAAATGGCAAAGTCCTCCTGGCCTAGGAACTTCCAGTCCTAAGTCCTATGCTGCTTCCATTTTTCTCATTTCAATAATTCTTGCATCTCTGTTGTGTAAATAAAATTATTCTTCCCCCCCCCCAAAAAAAACCATTAGCATTGCCCGACATTAATTCCCCTGCAGTCTGTGTAATTAACTGCATGTTACACAGGGCATCAGAGGATCCGCCCGCTAATCACCACTCCCCCGCTCCACTTCCTAATTAAATCTCCTTCCTGTTTACCCACTTACAGGATATTCTGCAAGGATGGGAGCTGCCGGGAAAGCAACCGCAATAAATCATCATGGGGTAATTTCAGAGGTTGCAGCTCCACGTGGCGTTCTCACTTCCCGTTCCCATTGCCGACGTCTCCCCACACACAGCCCACTGCAGGCTGGATCTCCTTGGCTGTAGAGCATGCAAGGTGGATTTGCTCCCTGGTAAAGGCCCAGCCCTCTGCTGCCTAGAGAGACAAGCTGGTCCTCCAAACACACCCACATTCCTGTGACCTTGAGGAATAGCATCATTCAGGGCTCCTACCTCCTTGGTTCCAATTCTGTCTAGGGCAATCCTGGGAAGAAAGAGAGATGCCAACTGTGGTGACTGGCATGCAGTAGGCACTCACTAAATAGCATTACCATGAGGATGGGCAGAGGTGGGAAGCAGTGTACTGGGGTGAAGATGACTGTGGCTTTCAGCCCCAGGCCCTTGCAGATTCTGAACATCTTTCTAAGCCAGTCCCTATGCCTGCTGCAAAGGGGAATTGAAAGCCCCCCTTCTAGGACTCCACCTGCCAAAAAGGAAGTGGCACCATGTGCTGCCTACCACACAGCTGTCCAAATGAGTAAGCTCAGGGCCCTTAGTGACCACTAAGGAGATTTATGTCTCTATGGGCACAAACTTTTCAGAATGAGAAGGGGCAGGATCTCTGAAGGTTCTGGGATGTGCCACCCCCATCTCACCAAGACCCTCTTAGGCAGGCGACTGACTTTCTTCTAACCCAGGTAGTAGAGCTTTGTCCATCCCCAGCAGTCAGAAAACCCAAGGCCTGCAAGCCTATAGACCTCCAGGGAGCTTCTAAAGTTGTATGTCCAGGTGAGGGGCCTCTATATATACAGATCAAACATAATGTGCAGACTGTGTCCCCATCTGTCCGAGGTGGAGGTTAGATTAATCCAAACCAGGGCTCCTGTGCCCAACTGGAAGACAGACTCCAAGGCCGTTACACCCCAATCCCTGGCACCTATGAACGTGACCTCCTATGAAAGGAATCTTAACTGGTATGAGGGGCATTGACAGTAGGAACTGAGTAGTAACTGTGTGCTGAGCAGTCGACAAGAGGGATATTCAACACCAAAGAAAAGAAAGCCATGCAAAGATGGAACTAGGAGGAAGGGACACTGGAGCCAGCCAGAGCCAGTAAAGACAACAAAGACCCTAATCATCCCACCCACTCCTCCTGCCACCCATGCCGCCCCCGCTGCTCCCACCGCCCTGGGCACAGTCCAGCCTCTACCCTGATTCTGAACCTTAGCTGCTGAATCTGAGTGACTGTGACAACTCTGGGTTTGGTACAGGCTGCTTTGAAGGCTGTCGCCAGCCCCCCCTGACTGAAGGGCAGGACTAGAGTCTAAACTCACCAGCAGCAATGGTACAGCCACCTTGATGGTGGACTTGCATGTGCCAGCCCCATTCCCCATACTATGCATGTGTGTGTGTGTCGCCTACCAGTCACAGGAACCATGCCATTATTCCAACCCAGGAAACCGAGACAGCAAAGCAAGTCACTTGGCACAGCATGCCTGCTGAGTAACTGAGCTGAGACTCAGACTTGGGGACTCTAGAACCATGGGACCAAAGCTCCAACCTTCAGCACCTCTTGCACATAAGTCCAAGGATAAAGGCTGCACCAGTCTCCAAAACATGCTGCCCACCCTCACATCATGGATGGGGGTTAAATCAGAATTTACAAGAACCCCCCCATAAAGAGATGCAAGAAATGAGCCACCATGAAGTGTCCAGACAAATTCTATTACCATATTTGGTCAGAATGAAGATTGGCTCAGCAATGAGGATGGAGGGTCCATGAGCAGCTTCAGTTCTACTACCAGCTTTAGGAAATTTTAGGACATGGGGTCCCATGTGGTGATTCAAATCCTGGGTCCCAGATACCTCTTGAAGCTGTTTGGGGCTTATCCCTGTGGAAAACTCTTGATGGCTTGATATTCCATGGCAACGGTCTTCTGAAAGTGTCTCTGATGTGGAGATAGGGAATGAAGAGGTCTCCCAGGAGCCTCTGTGATGATCAATACTGTGCTGACCTGACTGGGGTGATGGGGAAGGAAGAAGTAACAGATATACATACAGAGAAGCTGGGATTGGGTGGGCCATGCTCTCTGGTGGAGACGTACCAGCGGCAACCCCAGTACTCAGCATGTTTATTATCTATAGCAAGAACAGGAAAGAGATATCTACACAGAAGCAGGAAATCCCGGAGCAGGAAGCTTATAGTTCATAGTTCTGCACGCACTGTTCATACTTAGATCAGGGAAAGGCTTTGCCGTCCCCATAAGTCTAAGGCATTGGGTCCTTGGCACGATTCTGCTAATGTCAACATTACTTATATTCTCAGGACTTTATCTGCTATCTCACAAAACCCTATAATGAGTGAAAGAGACTAGGCAGGGGGAGAGGCTGGGCTGCCTAGAAGCTGGGGCATGCATCCTAGTGCTCAGCCTTGTCCCAAATAGGGGTCAGGACCCATGACACTAGAAAGCCCATATCATCACATTGCAGGTCCTGATGCGCTCAGAAGATGCATGAGATTGTCCTAGGATGTTCTCTTTGGTCAAAGGCAGGTCTTAGAATCATCCTGAGAAATATTGTTTGCTACCCATACTATGAATACAGGCTTCTCTTAAATGGAAACCCAAGCAGTGGACGCAACACCTGCCATACCTGCCCTGTGCTAACCAATTTGGCTTCCAGCCCAGCAGCTCACATCTACCTGTGAGTCATCTTCCTCAGTCTCTTCCAGATCACCAACCCAGGAATGCTCTCTTGGTTGTCACAGAGATATGGGGTACCACAGTGGGGCCAGGTCTTCGGTGTCTCCTGTTACTGTCATCAGCCCAGCCGCAGAGCTGACACAGCCGGCCTCTCTTTGCCCATCACTTCCGCGTTTAATTATAACCAAATGTGGGCTGTTGAGTAATTTGATGCATTTTTGATGTCTGCAGAGATTTCGTTCTAATAATGCAAACACGAGGCTCTAATGGAGCTTAACTGGAGTCATTACTGCAGTGCAGGAGAGGTCTCCAAAGTTAATGTTCTGCACGATAGTGGGTCAGGTGCTGCCAAGCTGGAGACAGTCATCATCCAGGCCTGGATTTCTTGGGCCCTAGAGGGGACCTTGAGAAGGCACCTTGTAGGATTTCCCCGCTTCAGTAACTGGCTTTAGAGGGTGACCACAAGCAACTGTGATACTGGCAACTGAACTTCAAATGACGTACAGAACAGTTGCTTCTCACTGCCACCACAAAGACACTCCTTGCTGGGACAGAGAAGGCTCATGGCATTCCCCCTACCCACACCTCCATAGGCCTCCTTCCTTAGGGAATAGCAGACATGGAGAAAGGAGACATAGGTCCAGTGGGCCTGGACATACACACAGCCATTCCCAGGCTTGTTGCTCGTCTACTTCTTGTTAGTATAAAACTAACCTGCAACATCGCACACTTTAGCTCCTGGATCTTGAGGTCTCTCTGGTGATGGTCTCTTGCTGGCAGAGTATCTAGGCCTTACAGATATCTCAGGGCAAGGAGTAGAGAGGCTGTGCACACATCTCTTTTGTTCCAGGACTGACCTATGGGCTCTATTCTGATGACTTTAACCTAATTCTAACCTCATTGAGAGCACTCTCTGCAATCTACAGCTGGATTAATTTCCTACCCTCCTCTCTCCTCACAAGGTCATGAACAGTGTGTGTGATGTTTAGTTTAAATGTCAATTTGTCACAACCTAGAACTGCCTGGGAAGAGTGTCAATAACAATTTATCTAGATCAAATTGGTTTGTGCGTGATTGTGTTGATTATGTTAATTGATGTAGGAAGATCCAGCCCACTGTGGGCAGTGCCATTCCCTAAGTAGGGGATCCTGGACATGAAAGTGTAGATATGAGGCTGACCAATAACAAGCATGGACTTATTCTATGTGCTTTTAGCTGTGGATGTGACTACCTGCCTCAAATATAGCCTTGACTTCCCCTCAATGGTGAACTGAAACCTGGAATTGTGAGATGAATAATTTAATGATTCTCTCTTAAAGATGCTTCTGTCAGGGTGTTTCACTCCCACAACAGGGAAGGAAACGAGGACAGTTCTGCTGAAAAGGCCCTCCAGCCCAGGGGCAGAGTGCACACATCCCAGCCCAGGTAGCTCCATGCAGAGGCCTCTTCAAAGAGATCTTTCCCTCCCTCTGGAGCCATGCATCTACTAAGGCCTCAGAGGGCCTGCCACCCCTCCATGTGACCCAGCCAATATGCTGTCAGCTGCATCTGGGACTGTCCAGGTGGCCCCAGTATCTTCATAGCCTAGGTCATCTGCTCATGGACTGTAAGCCTCAACCCCCCTCACCCCCATCATGAGCTTCAACTGTGGTTCCTTGTGGAGCCTCCTAAGATGCTCCAAAAGCTCCAGGTCTGCTCCAGCCACATTGTCAATCAAGGGCTTTTTTTTTTCAATAATTTTTTTATTTACCTTACATTCCAATCATAACCCCCTCCCTCCTCTCTTCCCAGTCCCTTACAAATCCCTCCCCCATTGCCTCTTTCCCCTCTTGTCAGAGGAGGGGAGCCCCTCTTGGGTACCATCCTGGGACATCTAATCCCAACAGGACTAAGCACATCCTCTTCCACTGAGGCCCAACTCAGCAGTCCAGGTAGGGCAAAATGTTCCAATGGTGGGGAACAGACTGAGACAGCCACTTATTAGGGGGACCCACGTGAAGACCAAGCTGCACATTTGCTACAAATGTGTAGGGGTCTAAGTCCAGTTCCTACATGCTCCCTGGTTGGTGGCCCAGGCTCTGTGAGGCCCCATGATCCCAGATTAGTGACTCTATAGGTCTTTATGTGGCGTCCTTGACCCCTCCAGCTTGCCCACTTCTGTCCCCCCTCTTCCACAAGACTCCCCAAGCTCCACCTGATGTTTGATGAGGAAGAGCTTCTCTACGTGTCTGCTCTAACGAAACACCCAAGGCTGGGCGGTTCACCAAACAGAAGTTTCTCGGAGCTCTGCAACTGCAGGGCCACAAGCAAGGTGCCTGCAGGCCAGGAGTGTTTCAGGGCTGTTCTCTGCTTCCCAGGCACCACTGTGCAGCTTAGTCCTCCAGAGGGAAGCTACAAGGCAGTGGAGTGGGTGATCTCAATATATGTCGAGTAGCTTTCATAAGGATGCTGGCTTCAGGACTGGAGAGATGGCTCAGTGGTGAAGAACACCTACTGCTCTTCCAAAGGTCCTGAGTTCAATTCCCAGCAACCACATGGTGGCTCACAACCATCTGTAATGGTATCTGATGCCCCCTTCTGGTATGTCTGAAGACAGTGACAGTGTACTCATATAAATATAATAAATAAATCTTTTTTTAAAAGAATAGTTAAAAAGAAAAGAATGCTAAGCTTCTTGGTGTGTGTGTGTCTGTGTGTGTGTGTCTGTGTGTGTGTGTGTGTGTGTGTGTGTGTGTCTGTGTGTGCTTATGTCTGTCTGTCTGTTTTTCTGTCTGTGTCTGTCTGTATGTCTGTGTCTATGTGTCTGTGAGTCAGTCTGTCTATGTATATCTCTGTGTGTGTGTGTGTGCCTGTGTCTGTTTGTGGCTTTTGTCTGTGTGTGTGTGTGTATCTGTATGTACATGTGTATGTATGTATGTGTGCATATGTGCTTGTGTGTATGTCTGTGTGTCTTTGTGTGACTATGTCTGTCTGTCAGTCAGTCTGTCTCTGTATGTGCCTGTGTCTGTGTGTCTGTGTCTGTCTGTGTTTTTGTCTATGTATATTTGTGTCTGTGTGTTTGTGCAAAGGCACATGGAAAAAGGATTAGAAGGGGAGAGAAAGAAAGAGGAGGGGAGAGGAGAAGACGGGCAGGGGAGTGAAGGGAAGAAGAAAGAGCATGGACCAGAGGAACCCTGTGCTTGTTTTGGGTTGGGATTTTATTTCTGATTTGTTTTGCAGTCCTAGGCATGGAACCCAGAGCCTTGTGCTTTCACAATGCAAGAAACAAATCAAGTGGTTCAGTTTCAAAACAAAAGTCCTTTGAGTCAGCTCGGGTCCTGTTGTAGATAAGCAGGAAATCCCTGGAGCCTAAGTAAGCCAGGTACTCCCTCCCCAATGCTGTTAGTCTACCCAGCCCAACCCAAAACTATGGGTTCAGAGTAGAAAACCACGAAGAGCCAGCTTGTCTAGTTGTCTGCAGAAAGGACAAGGCCACGTATCTGATAAACTGTAAAAATAAACAGAAGAGCCTCTTAGGGAGGCCGAGTAAGGCAGACCAGGGCCAGCACGGTCTACGTAATTCTAGGCCAGC
Organism: Mus musculus; assembly: GCF_000001635.26. Classification (NCBI taxonomy): domain Eukaryota; kingdom Metazoa; phylum Chordata; class Mammalia; order Rodentia; family Muridae; genus Mus; species Mus musculus. The sequence continues at coordinate 28,408,131 of NC_000068.7, forward strand.
CAGAGCTGCACAGTGAGACCCAGTCTCGAAAGACAAATAAAAAAAAAATTTTTTTAATTAAAATGGAATAAACAGGATGTAAAATTTAGAGATGAGGACTTGAGAGATGGCTCAGATGGTAAGGCCACTTGTTGCTCTTGCAGAGGTCCTGGGTTCTGATCCTAGCACCCAAGTAGAGACTGACATCTATTGGATGCCCAATTCCAGGGCATCCAATGCCCTCTCTGGCCCCCTTGGGCACCTCTTGCACATGGTACACAGACATTCACAGATGTTCACACAGGCAAAAACTACACATATATTTTTTACTAAAAAATTAAAATGCGGAGATGAATTTACGCACAGTTTTTGTGAAAAGGCAAGTGTAAGTGATAAAGGGAAAGATGAGACATGGGTTACATCTAAGACTATGCCTTCTTGATTACCCAGGCATGAGGAAGGGACCCTCATCCAAGCCCATGAACTTGTTCTCAGTGCTCAGAAGCCCTGTCATTCTGGGGTGGCACCAGGCTTTGCAAAGTCACACAAGCTGCCTTGCTCTCGATGCTCTGAGGCCCCAGTGCTCTTATTATGACGTGAGGATCTGTGTTTCTCACACTCTGCAGCCACATCTGAGCCACAGCCCCTTCAGTGCTGAGCCTGGTGCAGACCCACACACCCATTGATGATGGGTAAATAAAACAGGGGATGAAACACTGACAAAGCTAGAAACGTGGCCCCTACGTGAGTTACAGTGTGGCCAAAGCTGAGGCTAAGTAGTAGGCCACAGGCTGGTCCCCAAACAATAGACACACAGCATTCACTCATGGCGCCTAGAGTCATAAGCACGGTGGAGACAGAAGGCTTTGGAATGTGGAATCCAGAAGGTGTGGGAGGTTGGAGCATGAGGGTTCAATGGGGAAGAGTTTCCCATCAGGAGACAGAAGATGGATAAGGTGGTAGCTAATCAATGCTACTGTGAGTTATATGCACTGGTGTGTGAGGCCAGAGGGGTTAGGAGGTGTCGGAAGTGTAGCTCAGTTGGTAGATGCATCCATAGCACATACAAGGCCCTGGCTCCCATCCCCTGAACATCATAAAAAGGGGGTTTAGAATGCTAGGCTCCAAGTCACTGGTATTTTACCTTAAGAGCACACGTTGGTTATAAATATCCTTGGGCAGAGCTCACTCTAACAAGCTCAGCGCTGTTCTGCCTGCTGTAGTAACCGCCAGCTACAGCAACCCTTTCCAGTGTCTGCTGAGAAGTTTTTTACAGAGACACCACACAAGCCAGGAACACATGCAGGCTTGCAAATCAACCTGTATGGTGGAATGGGGCATGCAGGACCTGGGAAATGAGGAGAGGTCAGCGGCAAGTCAGCATTGGGTCTGCTTTGAGCATGTGACTAAGCACTTGGAAAGGAAGCAGAAAAGATGACTTTTGGTGTCCTGAAGAACAGTAAAGGATGCTATGCAGGGTCAGGAGACCTCTGCTGGCCCCTGACCTTCTACACCCCAAGAGCAGCAGATAGGAATCAGCAAATTGCTCTTGAACGTAAGAGCAAATGGGCTCTCTGGCCATCCATAAATGATGAATGGTTGCCACAGCAACAGCCCCGGCCCATATTTCATCTCTTGGAGATTCAGACAAGCTCTAGCAAGACTGTAAAAAGCCAAGCTGGAAGGGAAGGGGTGTCAATCACCAGCCTGGTGCTGGAGGGACCCTCAGGGCTCAGAGTGTGGGGCGGACATGATTCTGCTGAGGCACAGATTTGGGGCAGGAGCACAGTTTGGGAGTAATAGTAACTGAGCTCAACTCTAGACTTTGGCTTCTTCAAGTGGGTTCTATTGTCCAGGTCACATGGTCCCCTCCGTCTCCTGGCACAGCCTGGGAGGCTTGGGGCATTTAGGTGTTCCACTCGGAGCCTCTGCCAGGATCCCTGCCCCAGCCCACACTTTCCTTACCTGTAATATAGAGAGGGAAACTGTACCATATCAGCCTTTAAAAAGAGTTGGCAGTTTATGTGTGTGTGTGTGTGTGTGTGTGTGTGTGTGTGTGTGTGTGTGTGTATGTGTGTGTATGTATGTGTGTATGTGTGTGTGTATGTGTGTATGTGTGTGTATGTGTGTGTATGTGTGTCTGTATGTGTGTCTGTATGTGTGTGTATGTGTGTGTATGTGTGTGTATGTGTGTGTATGTGTGTGTGTGTGTGTGTGTGTGTGAGTGTGTGTGTGTGTGTGTGTGTGTGTGTGTGTGTGTTTGCTTGCTTGTTTTTAATCAGTTTGACACACTCTAGGTTTCTCTGAGAAAAGATAGCCTCAATTTAAAAATGTCTCTATCAGCCGGGCGTGGTGGCACACGCCTTTAATCCCAGCACTCGGGAGGCAGAGGCAGGTGGATTTCTGAGTTCGAGGCCAGCCTGGTCTACAAAGTGAGTTCCAGGACAGCCAGGGCTACACAGAGAAACCCTGTCTCGAAAAAAAACAAAAAACAAAAAACAAAAACAAAAACAAAAACAAAAAAATGTCTCTATTAGATCATCCCATAGGCAAGCCTGTGGGAAATTATCTTGATTAATGGTTGATGTTGATGTAGGGTGGTCCAGCCCACTGTAGGCAATGTCACTGCTGGGCAGGTGATGGCTCTGCATTGTATAAAAAGGCAGACTGAGTAAGTCATAGGTAAGCCAATAAGCAGCGCTTCTCCATGCCCTCTGCTTCAGTTCCTGCCTCCTTACTTCACTTCATGGTTGACTATAAGCTGTAAAATGAAATAAACACTTTTCTCCAGAATTCCTTTCAGTCATAGTCTTCATCACAGCTAAAGAAACTTAACTAAGATGCCCAGGGGTCAAACTCAAATCACAGTTTTGGCAGCCCTTACCTGCTGTCTTAGTTAGGGTTTCATTGCTGTGAATGACCAAGGCAAGACTTAAAAGGACAACATTTTTTGTTTGTTTGTTTGTTTGTTTGTTTTGTATTTTCAAGACAGGGCTTCTCTGTATAGCCTTGGCTGTCCTGGAACTCACTTTGTAGACCAGGCTGGCCTCAAACTCAGAAATCTGGCTACCTCTGCCTCCCGAGTGCTGGGATTAAAGGCGTGGGCCACCACGCCTGGCAAAAGGACAACATTTAATTGGGGCTGTCTTACAGTTTCAGAGGTTCCGTCCATTATCAACATGGCAGGAAGCATGGCAGTGTGCAGGCAAACATGGTGCTGGAGGAGCCAAGAGTTCTAAATCTTGATCCAAAGACAACCGGGAGAGACCTCAGCAGGCAGCCAGGAGGAGGAGCACTCCCACACTGAGTGGAGGAGCACTCCTGTACTGGGTGGAGCTTGAGCATAGGACCTCAAAGCCCAATCCCACGATGGCAAACTTCCTCCAACAAGGACACACCTATTCCAACAAGGACACACCTTCTAATAGTGTTACTCCCTCTGGGCCAAGCAGTCAAACACATGAGTCTATGGGGGCCAAACCTATTCAAACCACTACACCTGCTGAGCCATCTCAACAGCCTGCAATGTGATAGGATTTGTCCTGTATCTGCAGGATACCATAGTAGCTATTATGGTCACTGGCCAGGCCACTTCTCCCCAGCCTGCTTCCCATGGTCCTCTCAGTGACCATGAGCCCCAGTAGAGACAAGCCGCCAACATGCAACCCATGGGATTCCTTGATTTTTTTTTTAAAGTGTATCTTGAGGCCATGAAATATTTCAACACCAAATTTCACTATTAATGAGAAGGCAGAAGCCAGCACCTTCTGAGAAAGGGTTTCTTGGGCACTTTATAGATCAAAGCTATAGAATAAAATAAATATGACCAAAGATGGCTATGAGGAGATGTTCTGTCCAGGAAAACACCCAGAGAAGAGAATAGAGAAAATGAGGGCTCACAGGCATTAAGGCACTTCCACCCTAAATCAGCCTAGGGTAAGCAGGGAGGAAGGGAGAGAGAGAGGGAGGGCCCCAGGCTGACTCCTCCCACTCATCTGGTGAGAACTGCATTCTACCAGGAAAATGTCATCCTCCAATCCAACCCTAGGGGAAGAAACCAGGTCCCTACAGCCCCTGTGACAAGAACAAAGTAGGGGACCAGCTTGGTGAGGCCAGGCCTGAGTCACTGTGAATCCAAACCCACCTCCAGCGTCAGCACAGTGGTGGCTCACTGGAGAACATCAGAGTGGTGAGGTCTAGAACCCACGTTCTCTGCAATAACCTTCTATCCACATTTGCTACACATGGGGTTCCAGAAAAACGTGGAACGTGTTGAAGCCACCAGGTGAGCTGAGGGCAGGTCCCCAAAATGGCAGCTTTGCTACATGAGGCAGCCCCAAAGCTGCTTCCAGACAAGGCCAAACAGAGTTGAGCTCCAGAGAAGCTTGCAGGGCAAGCCATGGGCCTCGGCAAAGGTGCAAGGGCCTTCCAAAGGGCAAGCTTGAGAACACACAGAATGTTCTGCAGAAGAAAGTAAGGGAGAGTGCACAGGTCACTGTCACCCCTGGAGCCCCCTCTGAGACTCCCTGGATACTACACTACACAAGCTGAAGCCACACCCACTTGTGACCAGCACTTTCACTATGTGCAGCTCTTGCCCTCCGGGGCTCCCTGCGGGACGAGGATGAAGGTAACCTGCTGCAGGTACTATCTCAGCCCTTCCCCTGCCCGCAAATCTGAGCCACGTTGGAGTGGCCACTGCTGGGGCTCAGTTTCCACTTCCCAGAAGCAGCAATGAGCCCCGAAGTTGCCATCTTCAAAACAGTCCCAAGAACTGACCACTGTACTGAACATAAAAGCTCCTGTAACTGTAAAGCTCTGTGCCTTGGGAGTATCACAATGGTCATGCCACAGCCCCCAGGCAGACCCAATCCCTACCAGTCCATGAGAGCAAGTGCTGGCTGGGCACAGCATGGGGCAGGAATCCAGGCCCACATGTGCAGCTGGCAACTGTTCCAGGAGCCAGGCAGCCTGTGGGCTGCAGCAAGCTTGGGGAAGGAAAGGACGAGGCAGATGGCTCGTGGGAAGGCTGGTGGCACCACCCCCATGTGGGCGGCAGACGCAGACTTCTCCTGGTGCTATCTCCTCCGCACCAGATCAGGAGATGCCATGGGAGGATGGGTTTGGCACAAGAGATGAGCTTCCAGCCTCTCAGTGCCACCCTGGCCTCTAGGAAGATTACATTCAAACTTACACTCGGCACAGTCCCACTGACTCCCAACACCCTGTCCTGCCCTCTGTCGATCCTTCCTCACATGGATGACCCTAGCCACTTTCACTCAGCAGACTGTTCCTATGGGAGAGCTGAAGCCCCAGGGCTTTTACCCCTTAGGATCTTTTCCCAACCAGCCAGTCTTAGAAAAGTGTTTCTAAAATAAGAGGATGGATGCGTGGATGGATGGATGGACAGATAAGTAGATAGATAAATAAGTTGATGTGTCAGTGACAAGGTAGATAGATCTGTGGATAGATGGATAGATGATGGTGGACAAGCTGCAGGTTACATGGGTGGATGGATGAATGGATGACTAAATGAATAGCTTGTGGATATATAGAGATATATATAGATATATGCAAATGGCTAGATACGTAGCAAGTGGGTGGATGGGAGCATGGATGGATGAGCAGATTGATGGATGGATGGATGGATGGATGGATGGCTGGATGGATGGATGGATACATGTGTTGGGTGGGTAGATAGATAAGTGGAAGGATGGATGATAGATGGATAGATAAAGGATGGGTAAATGGTGGGTGAGTGGAAGAATAAACGAGAGGATGCATGGATGCATGGGTGCATGGATGAGTAAATGGATGGACAGATGGATGAATAAATGAGTACATGGATGATGTGGATGGATGGATGGATGGATGGATGGATGGGTAAATGGATTGCTAAATATGTGGGTAGCAGATGAGTGGACAATGGACAATATGGATGGGTACACCCATGAATGGAACTGAGTGGATGAACACCCAGGTGGCATGAATGGATGGATAGACAGAGGATGATGCAGGGTTAGATAGTTGGGTAGACATAGATTATGTGCTTGGCACACAAATGGAAGGACAGTGGACGAAGAGGAGGACCGGGACAGGGCAGGACCTGGGCTTAGATCCAAGGTTGGAGGTGTGAGAACAGGAAGCCCAGGGAGGTGGACTATTTGCCAAGCAGAGCAAGACAGGAGTAATTAAGCCCATGTGCACTTCCCAGAAGCCCCAGCAGCCCTGGCTTCATTAAGGTGCTGGCCAGGGAAATCTCATCAGAAATAGAAATTGAGGTTTGGGCTGCTTCCAGCTGCACACTCTCTAATTCCAACCCAACCACAGCCCAGGAGGGCCCAGCCCACAGTGTCCAGAAGTGAAGAACCCAGAGCAGGAAGTGTCCCTACCTGGATGACACCCCTGACCTTCTGAGGCTCTATTGCCCTCTCCCTCTGGGAAAACCCAACAACACAAATGCCAAGCAATGCCCGGCTTCAGACAACTCAGGATCACCTTCTGTGATCACAGCCCATCCCCCACCGGAGCCCACACATTTCTGTCTGTCCTTCCTCACATGCAGATAGATTTGACAGCCAGACATGTCTCCTCCCTATGTAATCCTACTCATGCGAGTCCCACACAAGACTTTCAATCAGGTTATCATTGCTTCAACTTGCACATGGAGAAACTGAGGCTGACATGAGGTCGTGGTCCCATCAGTGACTTGCCCAGAGTATGGAGTCCAAGGTGTCTATGTGATCAGACTCAGCATCACCAAAGGCATCCAAACAGCGTCACATGCACGGCCAGCACCAACCTTTGCCATCATCTGCAGAGTTGGCACACACCGATTCAGAGGGACCCAGATGCCCACTACCCAAGGAGGCCGAGTAGTCCAGGTCTTGGCCTTGAGTGCTCCTGGCATCTCAGACCTGCAGTACCAAAAACCTACCCTAAAAACCTGTGGCATCTGGACACAACATCCCCATTCTACCAACCTTGTGTTCCCTTTATTTTATAGGTAAGGGAGGCCTCTGCATCCAGCTGAGTGAAGCCCTGGGAAACGCCACATGACTGAGGTGGGTACAGGCAGCCTTCCTAATGCCACATGACTGAGGTGGGTACAGGCAGCCTTCCTAATGCTTAGTGCGTCAGTAGCTGCTGCTGTGTGGCCCAGAGGCAGCGCCTTCCCCTCGCTGGGCCCTCCCAGCACCTTCTCTAGAGGAGCAATGGAGAGGACCCCTTCCGAGCCCACTCAGCACGGTCTGTTCTGTTCAGCAAACCCAACATTTCTAGACCTCTCTGCGTTCATGCCCACACATCCAGAGAGACAGCACCAGAACCTCCCTGTGTTGCAAAAGGAACAAAGGCTGTTTCGTGAGCAAGAATATAAGTTGGCGCCAGCTATAGAATTCTCTGCTTAGTGACCCAGTTTCTCAAGGGGGAGGGGTAGGGGGTTCCGTGTCAAGTTGGAACAAATTAAAATACATTTGTCTTTCATTCGGAAGGAGTCCAGCACAGCAGGAGAGCCAGGCACGGCCTCATTCCAGCATGCCTAGTGCCAAGTCAATTTGCAAAGAGAAGTGTACACATGGCTTGGGGGCAGTGTGGTAGGCCCTTGGGGGTGGGGCTATGGCTCATCCCAAGGCCACTGGCAGTTTGCCATACTCTGTCCAATGTGATGCTGACCGGTGCTTGTGGGTGAAGCTCCCCACCACCCCAGAGTGCTTCTTCGGGGCTGATAGGGATGACAGCCTGCCCCGGTCAGCACACTGTATCAGAGTCCCAAGTGTCACCGATAATCATAGGAACAACAACAATATCACTTACATTTGTTGGCTGCTATGTGTGGGCACTGGGCCAAGCCCTGCCTGTGGACAGGTCACAGGCAGATAAGAACCCAGGGACACAGCAAGAACTGGGGATCAACTTCATCCAGTCTGTCAACAAACACTTCTCTTTTCCTTTAAAATCTTTTTCATACAGTCTATTTTGATGTTTTCCCTCTCTTAGCTCCTCCCAGATTCTATCCACCCATCTTTATATTCTCTCTCTCTCTCCCTCTCTCTCTCTCAAAACAAAGCAAAGCAAAACAAAAGCATAAAACAAAACCAAAATAAAACAAATGAAGTAAAAATGCCAAAATGAAACAAAATTAAAAAAAAAAAAATCCTGTGCACGGTCCTGCCCTGGAGTGTGGTTGATATACCCAGTAACACTCCACTGCGGAAAAACTGGTTTTCCCTTTTCCAGTAAGTATCAGTTGCAGACAGCTTCTTAATTAGGGCTGGGAGCCTGTGGTCACTGGCTCTCTCGGTGCTGGGACCCCATCTAGCTTGAACTTGTGTAAGCAGTCTCTGTGTGTCCTTGTGTGCAGTCTCTGTGTGTCCATATGTCCATCAGTCCTGTTGTGTCTGCAGGACAGTCCTGTGGAGTCATCAGCCACATCTGGTTGGCTCTTAGCATCTTTCTACCTCCTCTTTCACTTAGACCCCAGTTCTATGCACTGAAACCAGAGGAATTCTGGGCTCCAATAGACAAAGGGCAAAGCTGCTTCCCCCACCCTGGGTGACAGAAAACACAAGCTGTGCACAATGAGCTCTATAGCCAGAATGAGGCCACAGGGCGGGGCCCTGCCTGGTGAAGCACAGGTACCAGGAGAGGCCATCAGACAAGGATGAAACAAAAAAGGGACATGGGGTCCTGCAAACCCTCCAGATAGACCATGGCATGCCTTGAAGGCCAAGTCAGGTCTCAGAGTGCCTGAAGCCATGAGTTCCTAGGGCAGGATGGAGGGGCCAGGCACTTGATATTTGCTGAGTCCTCATACTGACTGTGTGGAGAGGGTTGGAGGGCCAAGATAGACTCGTGAGTGTGTGTGTGTGTGTGTGTGTGTGTTGTGTGTGTATGAGTGTCTGTATGTGTGTCTGCGTGTGTGTGCATCTGTGTATGTATGTATGTTTGTGTGTGTATGTCTATGTATGTGTCTGTTTGTGTGTCTGTGTCTGTGTTTCTGTGTGTATGTCTGTGTGTGTGTTTGTGTGTGTGTCTGTGTGTGTATATGTTTGTGTGTGCCTGTGTGTGCATGTGTGTATATGTGTGTATGTATGTGTGTTTGTGTGTGTGTGTCTGTGTATATGCATCTGTGTGTGTCTGTCTGTGTATATGTGTGTGTGTGTATGTGTGCATTTGTGTGTATGTCTGTGTCTATGTACTTGTGTCTGTGTATGTGTCTGTTTGTGAGTGTGTGTGCATATGCACATATATGCACATGTGTGATGTGTCTCTCAGTCTCTCTGTGTCACCCTTTCCCATCCCTCCCTCTCTTACTTAGTCAAGGCCCTCCTGACCTCTCCAGACCTGAGTCTTATGTCAGGAAAAGCTGTGAACAGCCACAGGGTGATGGAGACTCCTGCTCTAGGCCTGTCCTGTAGGTGTGCCCTCATCCTGGCCTACCCTGACCTGTCTCAGGAGGACCCCACTGCCTGCCTTACCCACATTGCTCCATCTACCCCTCCAAGCTGCAGGTTATCTCCTGCCTTTCCTGCACCCTTGAAATTCACATGTCCTTCCTGCCTTAAGATGGCAGACTCCATATGGAGACCCTTGTCCACCTCTCTGGCCCATCCACCTTCACTGAGCCCCTTCTGGCCTGGATCTCATGAGACTACTCTCAGCCCCATCAGAGCTGACCCTCAGGCTGCCCCTTGGCTGAGGGACCAGCCAAGTACAGTGAGACATGCAAGGTGACCGCCACACCTCCCAAACAGCCCCCAAATGGTACAACCCATAATGACCAGAAAGCTTTCCAACTAAGGTGGAACTTTACTACAGGACAGTGGAGAGGCCAGGACACCAGACCAGAGGCTGAAGAACCCACCAAAGGCACTCAGTGAATAGCACTGAACTGGACCTCTGTCTCCAGGTTGCAGGCCCCTGCTCTGTGCCCAGTGGTTGCCCAATACATATCCGTGCCCACCCCAAGCTGCAGCAGGAGAAGTACCCAGGCCCCACACAGGCTGAGGCCTGTGAAGCTCCTTATTCCTCTGACACGGACAGCACTGCAGTCCCAGAGCTCTGCAACCTGCCTCCCTAAGTCACCAGCCACCAGTCAATAACTAGCTAGACACCAGCTACTTGGCACTAACCATTATAGATAAGCTCACAGCACCCCCTGGTGGATGGCTGCAGGCTGACAAGCACTTTCTGTCCATCCTGGCACCACCCCTCCAGCCATCCTGGGGCCCAGAGGCAAAAAGGCATGAGGCTGAAAATGGAAACCTGGTGCTGTCCCTAAGGAAAAGTGAAAAGAAGAAAGACACCTGCCTAACAGACAGTCGGAAGCCTCCTGGCTGTGAGGGTCCCTGTCTCTAACATGGTGGAGCTCAAGACCCAGAGTTCACCTTTCACAAACTGTCTGTGTTTTTCTTTGTGCTAAGGCTTTTCTGGGGCAGCCAGTGCTACTTTGGAGAGATCCACACACTGGGCTCTTGTCTGAGCTTCCCTCCTCAGCTAGGCAGGACAGAGGACCAGCAGAGTCACTCTCCTGAAACTGCCCAGAGCTTCAGAGGCCTGAGAAGAGGTTGCAGTAGCCAAACTGATGAGCTAGAGGCAGCTGGGACTGACTTAGGCAGCCGAGAGTTGGATACAACCTGGGATGGGGGAGGAGGAGAAGGGAGGCAGGGACTCTAGAGGGAAGTGAATCCCTCCATCTTGGCGAGTTGGAGCCAGGAGCCAGGGTTGCAGTCCCAGGAGCAAGATCCGAGAGGAGATAGGAGTCTAGTCTCTCTAAGCTGGGGGAGGGGGGCAATGGCCAATGCAGGAACTCTGCAGAGCTCTGTGATTGTGGGGCCACTGAAGTTACCAGTTCACAAGGCCACAGGAAGGCACAGGATGTGCCAGGCTAGGCTGTGGGTATAACCTGGGGAGAGTCCAGCCAGGAGGAGGGAGCAGAGATGGTATGGAGCAGGAAGGGCAGAAGGAACAAGATGGAGCCTTGGTGTTAGGTCCACAGCCAAGGGACCAGGATATCACTTAGCAGAGCCATCTTTGTGACGTAACAGCAGCCTGAAGCACCTGGCCTGCCTCAGTTTTCCTCCAGGATCTTTGCCTGTTCAGAGCAGAACCCAGTGAGTGACAACAGCCTGGCTTTGGCCGGCAGCCTCAGAGGACAGGTGACCCTTGCAGTGACCCCCCCCCCCTGAAACAAGACTTCCACTTCTGGAGCAGAGGTCTGGGAACAAGTTCTGCCCCTGGTCATCAGGGACAGAGTTGAGACACACACCCCTTCTCTCACCACAGCATCAAGAGCTGCTCACAAGTAGGCTGTGGAGTGGGAAGCAGAATGTTCAGGAAGACAAGGTGTACCCCCAACCTACTGAACCCCAGGAGCACCCATGAGAACCACAGAGAGCCTCGCTGTCCTTGGGGAGACTCGACAACCAACTTTGCAGGGCAGATTGGAATGGTCTTTGCAAAGCTGATTCTCTAGGTGTGCCTGTCCTATAACACTATACCTAGCACTTCCAGAAAGCGAAAGGAGCCCAGAAAACTCATTCTACTAATGTAGTTCTGGAACCAGGGTATCTACAACACTGGCCAACGGGAAACTTATTATGTTGTTTGTTTGCAGTTGGTTTTTTTTTCCTTCTAACAGCTTGGAACCAAGCACAGACATCTAAACAACCATCTTTATTCCAACCAGCCTCCCTTCCCACATTCTGGAGTATATGACCAGTGGCTACCTCGGAACCTGGACACCTCCCTTCCTTTACCAGAGTCGGATAATGGAAGCCAGGGAACCTCAGTGGGTGCAGGTTTTAAGAAGCCATATCGGAACAAAGAACAGGGAGGGACAGAGAGAGAGAGAGAGAGAGAGAGAGAGAGAGAGAGAGAGAGATCCTGTGCTCATCCCAGAGCCTACCCTGCTAGGCTCCCAAGGGCTGGTGGGATGACTGACTGGTTGTTTTTAAGTATTTGAGAAATCAAAGGAAGCACGCTGCTGCCCCCTGCTGGTCATTCTCCTCCCTGTGCCCAGTGGCACCAGCATTCCTGCAAGGCCTGTTCCTGGAGCCTGCTGGGAAGGCCTGGATCCACTGGGACCAGGTTTACCAAAACGCCAGAAGTAGGACAAGGACCACAGTGAGGTGAGACAATGATCTCACGTACAGGGTGGGCACAGGAGAAGCTAAAGAGTCACCAGGATAAAAAAAAAAAAAAATAGGTAATACACCTGTTTACAAGTGAGACTCTCACTGGGCCTGGTAGTGCAGGCCTATAATCTCAGATACTCAAGGTGGGGCAGTTGGATCACAAATTTTGGTCCTGCTTGGACTACAGAAGGAGTTGAAAGCCAGCTTTGGGATTTTCTGTTTCAAATTAAAAAGTTAAACCTGAGCCTAGCTCAGTGGTAGAGTGTTCGCCTCTCATGAACAAGGCCCTGGGCTCAGCCCTAGAGCTGAGAAGGAAAAGCCAGCCTGGAGATAAAACTAAGCTGCAAGAGCACTTGCCAAGCATGCATAAAATGTACGGGCCTTAAGCTCCATCCCAGTACCACATATACAGCCGTAGCGGTGCAAGCCTGTAACCTCCACACTTGGGAAATAGAGGCAGAAGATCAGGAGTTCAAGGCGAACGCAGCTACACAGTGAGTTCAAGGCTAGCTTAGGCTGCTTGAGACCTTAGCTCCCTCTCTGCACAATTATCATGTCCATGGGAGGGCAAAGTGCTCATTAGAGACAGCCTCTAACCTTGCCCAGTACTCCCCCAGGCCTGGATGATACCCAGGACTATGTAGGAAAAGAAACCCAATTCCTAAAGGTTGTCCTTTGACCTCCACATACTTACTGTGGCACAGTCAAAAACAGACAGACAGACAGACAGGCGGACGGACAGACAGACACACTCAATAGATAGATAAATAAATAAGTAAATAAATAAATAAATGAAAGAAATGTCCACAGAGCTAGAACGAAAATAAAAGCTAGCCAGGTGGGGGCTGGAGAGATGTCTGAGCGGTTAAGAGAGCTTGCAGCCAAGCCTGACAACCTGAGTTCAATCCTCAGAACCCAACTAAAAGGGAGCCCCAACCCTCATGGTCTCATTGAGCTGTAGATTTCACCATGCACGTTGTCTTTCTTGGAAGTGGTCACTTGGGTTGAGGCTCTGTGACAGCTTGGATGAGAATGTCACCCACAGGCTCGTGTATCTGAGCACGTGGTCCTTGGTTAGTGGAGATGTTTGGGGGAAGTTATGAAACCTGCAGGATGTGCTCAGAGCCTTGCTGGGAGAAGCACATCACTGGGCACACGCTCTGAGGGTTTACAGCCTCAGCTCACTTGCGGGTCACTCTCTCTGCTTCCAGCGTGCTTCTGAGATCTCATTTCTCAGCTTCCTGCTTCTGCTGCCATGCCTCTCCTGTCGTCATAGACATCTAACCTGCTGGAACCAGAGGCCAAAATGAACTCTCCCTTAAGCTGTCTTTGCTCACGGTGCTTTATCACAGCAACAGAAAGGACACTAATTCAGGCCCTATGGGTCATTAGGAGTTAGATTTCCACGTGTCTGTATTAGACATAAGTCACTGGGTCAGGCACCATGGTGCCAAAGTCTAGTTAGTAAGGAATGGGGTTTCTGGTTTGTTTTCAGCCTGCCCCACACCCATTCTTCCACCCTATAAGCATCAGGGCCCTGCCGGTGAACTGTGAGGGGTTCACCAGGAGGGCTTTGAGTCTCGCCACTCAGAGTAACCCCTTTGGGCCCTGAGACACCCGTGGCAGAGTGTTTCTTCCCTAAAGATAGTATGAAGGGCTAGGAAGATAGCTCGGTCAGTAAAGGGCTAGTAAAGTGCTTGGAAGCTGGAGGACATGAGGTAGAATAAAAAGTCAGATGCTGTGACACACATCTGTGTCCCAGGCTGGGAGGACCAGAGACAGGGGAGGACCCGGCTCGCTGGCCAGCCTGGAAATGAGTTAGTAGCTAAAAGCGTTTGGTCTCACAGACACCCAGGGTCAGTCTCCAGGAACTATATAGTGGCTCGCACCATCTGGAACACTAATTCCAGAGCATCTGACACCTTCTGGCTTCCACAGGCATGGGGTATGCATGTGCCACATCTGTATATATTACACATACGCAGGCAAACACTCATAAACAAAATAAACAAACAAATAAATAAATAAAGCTAAATATTTAAGTTTAATAAGGTGGGTCCTGGCATAATGGCATTTGCCTTTAATCCCAACACCCGGGGGGAGATAGAAACAGCATATCTCTATGAGTTGGAGATTAGCCACGTCTATATAATGAGTTACAGGCTAGTAAGACCCTGACTCAAACTAAAGAAACATACAGTGGAGACTGATTAAGGATGACAACCAGTGTTGACCTCTAGCCTACACATGCACGCACACACACACACAGAGAGAGAGAGAGAGAGAGAGAGAGAGAGAGAGAGAGAGAGAGAGAGAATTAACATGAAGCCATACCCCAACATGGCTGCTGGTAGGGGTGGTGACACTGAGGATGCCAATATCTCTGACCTTCTACCCGCTCTGTAGTGACATCTCTGTTCCTCCCCCTAGTGAGCTGAGGCTGCTTCCACCAGCGGGACAATGAGGCCTTGTGTTTTTGGAGGTGGTCAGTGCTTGGAGGGGCTCCCCCTGGGGTGGGTTCAGGTAAGTGGAGAATTTGAGCAGGTCCACCAGTCAATAGCTGCCACTCAGCTGTCGTCTCCATTATATCAGCAACCCAAGCTGGACCATGTGCCCCAATAGGCACCCACCTCTGTTAGGGGAGAGTCCTGCCTCCTCCCTGGTTCACCCCTGTGTTAGAAAAGACTCCATAAGAAACATAGTCAATAGCCGGGCGTGGTGGCGCACGCCCTTAATCCCAGCACTTAGGAAGCAGAGGCAGGCGGATTTCTGAGTTTGAGGCCAGCCTGGTCTACAAAGTGAGTTCCAGGATAGCCAGAGCTACAGAGAAACCCTGTCTCAAAAAAAAAAAAAAAAAAAGAAAGAAAGAAAGAAAGAAAGGAAGAAAGAAAAGAAAAGAAAAGAAAAGAAAAGAAAAGAAAAGAAAAGAAAAGAAAAGAAAAGAAAAGAAAAGAAAAGAAAAAAAAGAAACATAGTCAAAGCCCAACAAACAACCAGAGGCTGGAGAGATATTTCTGCAGTTAAAGAGTATTGGCTGCTCTTCCAGAAGACCCAGGGTCAATCTCCAGCACCACACGGTCTGTCCAAGAGGACAAGAGGATTTGGTGCCATCTTCTGGCCCCTTCAGGCACTACACATACATGGTACAAAGACATACACGCAGGCAAAAATACTCATTCACATAAGATAAAAACAAAATAATCTACTCTACTGCAAGATTCCACCACAGGCTGGCACAGCCCTTCTCGCTGAGGTCCAGGCCTTCTTGTGCTGCCAGAACCTTTCATGGTGTGCTGCTCTGACTTTAAGCTCCTATTCCATATTCCCATGTGTGATACTGTACCCCAAGAAGCCAGGCTTGGTCACCCATTCTTGAGAAGCCAATTGAGACTTCTTAGTGGCCGGGCGGTAGTGGCACACGCCTTTAATCCCAGCACTCGGGAGGCAGAGGCAGGTAGATTTCTGAGTTCGAGGCCAGCCTGGTCTACATAGTGAGTTCCAGAAAAAAAAGAAAAAGACTTCTTAGTGACCCCCTATGTCATGTTTTGTTCTGACATGAGGCTCACATACATATGTGAAGCACAGGGTTACACATCCAAACAGCCCAGTCACGCCCATGATCCTGCCCACTGCCAACCCCTCCTTGTCTCTGTAATGCCACAAGTTCCTCTCTGGTGGAGAGAAAAGATTCCCTTCTGGCTAGGAGGCTTTCTTTCTCCCAGGATCAGATTCTGGGGTAACATGCCCAGTTCTTGGGGTCATTGTTTTAACAGACTGAAAGCTAAAGTGTCTCTTCAGATATATTCATGTCTGGCATGCCTGATAAGTACCTCCCCCATTTTATCTAGAGCTTGGGACTGGTTAGGAGGTGGGGGCGGGGGGGGGGGGCGGGGGGGAGTCTCTTCCTTCCCAAATGGTAACAGGAAAATAGTAAAAAAAAAAAAAAAAAAAAAAAAAAAAAAAAGTCTACTTCCCTGATAAGCCATCTGATTGATGGCGGCATTGCCCTTATATTCCCTCTCCTGGGAGCTGTGGGGTGAGTAGGCACCCTGGAGGTATCTCCTGATGGATGTCACAAGCCAACCAAGTGAAGATGGATGTCACCTCTGGACTTCATCATGGCTCTGTGTCATATATAAGAAACAGATGGAGGCCTTTGTCCCTGAAATTCCTGAATCCCTACAGTCCTAGTATGAAGACCACCATCCTCCACAGACTGCAATGAGGGGAAGAGACAGAAAGAGACAGAGACTTCCTGTGCTAATTCCCACAAGCCCACCCTGACTCCCAGCTGCCAGTACCCACTGATGCCTGTACCCACTAACCTGTTTGTTTTTACTGGTTTGCTTTGATTTTATTTCATTTTGGTTGGTTGATTGATTGGTTAATTCATTGATTGATTGATTAATTTTTAAAGATTTGTTTATTTATTTTATGTATGTGAGTACACTGTAGCTGTACAGATGGTTGTGAGCCTTCCTGTGGTTGTTGGGAATTGAATTTTAGGACCTCTGCTCACTCTGGTAGGCCCTGCTCACTCTGGTTAACTCCACTCTGCTCACTCCAACCCAAAGATTTATTTATTATTATACCTAAGTACACTGTAGCTGACTTCAGACACACCAGAGGAGGGCGTCAGATCTCATTACGGGTGATTGTGAGCCACCATGTGGTTGCTGGAATTTGAACTCAGGACCTTTGAAAGAACAGTCAGTGCTCTTACCGGCTGAGCCATCTCAGCAGACCGATTGATTGATTTTTTGCGAGTGCAGATGATGGAGCCAGGGTTTCCTGTAAGCAGAGTCCAGAGCTTCAGCTCTGCCCCTCTAATTATCTCTCTCAAGGTATTTTCTGTGAAGAAGGCAGGCAGAATCTTTTAAAGAAGACATCAGAATTGAGAGAAGTATTCGCAATGAGAGCTAAAATTACTTCTCCAAAGAGCATTTTTAATGACCCCTCTGAGGCTGGGAAACATCCTGAGAGTCTGGGAAATTGAGGAGGCTTTTTCTAACTCTAGTTGCTGTGTCCTTTATGTCAACCCGGCTTATTCTTCATCAGCTGGCCCTGTGTGGTCCTTCCTAGATGCCCTGGCTAAAGACAGGGGGCCTGTGACCCCAGGCTGTCCACTGGAAGCTCCCACCAGCGGGCCAGTGACACCTCCCCAGGCTGTCTCCCGGAAACTCCCACCTCCCCCCCTGCCCAGCACACCTCCACTCCTGTGCACCCTGCAAATGTCTATTGATTGTCGTCTGTGCACCAGGCACACGCATCCATCAAGGGAACTTGCCTTCAGGTTGGAACATTTAAACCAATTAATTCGCTGGCTGCCTTAAATCAATCACAATGAAAAAGCAGGGGATGGATGTGTGTGTGTCTGAGACACAGGATGCACCGAGAGACTGCCACTTCCACAGGGGTTGACAGACTTTTTTTTCTTTATAATAAACATATTTTCCACACAAATATAAATTAGGAAAAGACCTGCGTTCTTTTCTGCCAAAAGCCAGATTCGTTCCTCTGTCCTAAGGGTCCGTTTAAGGCAGAGGCTCCAGATACTGCATGGCTGGCCTTGCTGCTGGATAAATTGTTGGTCTTGGGGACCATTTTTACCACCCTGAAACCTTAAGCCACATCCCTGGCCTCCACTTCCAAGTGCCAACAGCCCATACCCCAGGGTGAGAACTGGAAATTTATGGTAAAATAGAACATTTTTATTTTGCTGTTATTGTTTCTTTGGGGTTTGGGCTCGTTTAGACATGATCTCATGTAGCCCAGGCTGGCCTCAAGTTCACTATGTAGCTAAGGTGCCCCCCACCTCTGGTGCTGAGATTATAAGGTGTCCACAGCTCTTTATTTTGTTTGAGACAGGCCTGGAACTCACAGACATGCTCTGACCCCAGGCTACCGAGTGTGCCCACCCAGCTCCAATGACCTGGGTTCTCACAGACCTCTTCTGGGTCCCGCTGAAGCCCTTCCTCGCTCCAGGATCGGAAGCACCAGTTTAGGCTGCTGCTCTGGGCTGAGTTTGTATTCTCCACACATATTCAGCAGCCTCTTCCACTAAACACGATATGAATGAATTTCCTGGGAGGCGAATTTTAACCCCGAGCCTTTCATCTAGACTATAACAGGAACGGATCGCTGCTATCAGAGGGAGCTGCTGAGAAAAGAGGCCGTGTGTAATTGCTTCAAAAGGAGAAGGCCCTGGAGGCCACATGGGAGCAGGTCCCCTCTGACACTCTGCTTGGATCTGACTCAGCCCTGGCTTGGCTCCTCTCTGTGAGTTCTTGTCCCTCAGGGCCTCTCAACCTCCCACACTCCCATCACCAGTGTGGATAGCGCCTGGCAGGGCCCAGACTCTCCGTGGTGTGGGTCACCTCCTTATCTTTCCATCTCTTGAAGGATCCGAAACCAAAGGGACACTTTCCCCTGTTGGCTGCCAAACAATCAGCAGGATACCAGGACGGGATGGGGAAGAGGGACAGTGGCAGGTCAGGTCATTTTTGTCCCGTTTTAGAGAGAGATCCTGATAAAAGTTGTCCTTAGTTCATTCTGCTGACAGGACTACATCAATTATTGAACTTCACAAAATGCACTCACTCTCCCCATAATGACTGGGGTTCAGGGGTTGAGCATGCGATATGGTGACTTGGTCTCCATATACTCTGTGAGGCAATTACCACAGTTCACTAACTAGTTCACTAACTAGTTCACTAACTAGCATCCCCTTCGCTGTGGCTGTGCATGAGGGTAAGCATATATGTGTATACGTGTTTGTGAGAGAACGTGACTTGGTCTCCATATACTCTGTGAGGCAATTACCACAGTTCACTAACTAGTTCACTAACTAGTTCACTAACTAGCATCCCCTCCGCTGTGGCTGTGCATGAGGGTAAGCATATATGTGTATACGTGTTTGTGAGAGAACGTGACTTGGTCTCCATATACTCTGTGAGGCAATTACCACAGTTCACTAACTAGTTCACTAACTAGTTCACTAACTAGCATCCCCACCGCTGTGGCTGTGCATGAGGGTAAGCATATATGTGTATACGTGTTTGTGAGAGAACGAGTATGTATGTCTGTGCATACACACGTGCATTGTATAAGCTTACATATGTGCACACGTGTGTGCATGTATATACATGTCTGAGCATGTATTCATGGCATTCATGAGTGTGTGCATTAGCATTCCTTCCAGGCTCTGCCCCACAGTTACCTGGCAACAGCCAGGTATGCCTGACTTACTCTAAAAAAGGGACTCCTCCTCTCTCTCTTGCTCTTGCTCTCTTCCCCCTCTGTCCTTTCTCTCCCCATTCCCCTCCCCCTCCTCCTCGCCCTCCCTCTCTCTCTCTGCTTTTCACTGTCTCTACTACCCTCTCAACTCCCCTCCCCATGCCCTAAATAAACTCTATTCTCTCCCATACTGTGGTATAGTCAGGAAGAAATAGTCAGCATGGACCCACAGAGGCACCCCTTCCCCCACACCACACCGTGCCTCCACCAGACATATCCTTGGCTTCTTTTTTTTTTTAAATAAAACATAACAATATGAATGTGGGTGTGCACGTGCATACATGTATAAGCATTTATGTGTACTTGTATGCTGGTGTGCACACGTGTGTAAGACTGTGAGCATGTGTGCATGTATGTAGGCATATATACGTGTATGAGAAGGCAAATGTATGTGCTAGTGTTGCAAGCACAGTTATGCAGTCAAAATCTACTATCCTACAAAATTCAAGTGAGCATCTCTACTATCAAACACACTCATGCAGTATGGGGTAAGCCCCACCCCCAACTATTTGTCTTATCACTGAGAGCTTGTGCCTGTAAAACTTGTTAGTCAAAATGGAGTCATTTTTGTCAACCCTCTAAATAAATAAATACATACATACATACATACATACATACATACATATATACATACATACATACATACATACATACATAAATAACACTTGTTTGGTCTGCACAAGACCCTAGATTCTATCCCCAGCACTGAAGGAAAAGAAAGAAAGAAAGAAAGAAAGAAAGAAAGAAAGAAAGAAAGAAAGAAAGAAAGAAAGAAAGAAAGAAAGAGAGAGAGAAAGAGAGAAAGAAGAGAAAGAAAGCAAGCAGGCGTAGGAATATGAAGGAGGAGCCTTATGTGTGTTGTTTATACATGGCTACTATAAAAGGCTAGCACAGAAAGTCTGTGTGTAAGGATATCTGTCCAACAGATGCTTGCCCAACAAGAGTTTAAACAGAGGCTGCACAGAAAAACCCTGGTTTAGCCGGGCGTGGTAGCGCACACCTTTAATCCCAGCACTCGGGAGGCAGAGGCAGGCAGATTTCTGAGTTCAAGGCCAGCCTGGTCTACAAAGTGAGTTCCAGGACAGCCAAGGCTATACAGAGAAACCCTGTCTCGAAAAACCAAAACCATAAAAAAAAAAAAACCTGGTTTGAAAAAAATCCTACTACTACTAATACTGCTGACACTAATACTACTAATGTCATTAGTAGTAGTATTACAGTAATATTTACATAGTAATTACACTAATAGTGATATTATATTCTATATGCAGATTTTTATTTTACTATCAGCCCTTTTTATTACAAGATTTTGGGGAGTTTGGTTGGTTGGTTGGTTGGTTGTTTTTTGGGATGGGTCTTTCTCTGTGTAGCCCTGGCTGTCCTAAAACTCACTCTGTACACCAGGCTGGCCTTGAACTCAGAAATCCACCTGCCTCTGCCTCCCAAGTGCTGGGATTAAAGGCGTGCGCCACTATTTCCCAGGTCCTTACAAGCTTAAAGCTAACTTGCTGTTACAGAGTTTATAGACTTTGACCACACTCAGTGATTTTACTAATCCTGAGATAAGAGAGTTTAAACAATGTCTTTAGAGATTTATTGAGAGTAGAGAGCAAAAAGTATAAAGAGAGATAAGAAATTCTCAAAGGTGGAAAGAAGAAAAGTTTAGCAATAAGAGACTTTCGTGCTGGCAGAAGTTGTCACAATTAACTTGAATTTGAAAATCAGTGTGTTGTTTTGTGGCCATTGAGCTGTACTGAGTCCGAGCCCTTTGCAGACATCTAGGCTCAATGGAATCTGAGTCCAAAGAGAAATGGAGATTAGAGGAGGGGGACCTCCATCAGAGAGAGGATTCCAAGGCCCAGGAAAGCTAGGGAAGCTGTCTGATGTATCTCCAGGACTTAAGCAGCCAGAGGTCCACCAAGAGCATGCTGCTCCTGGGGTGGGGGTGGGGGAAGCCTTAGGAGGGAGCCGGGAGCAGTTAGGAGCAGGGTAAAGGGACAGGCAAGAGAGACAGCTCCAGCTCTAGGAAGGAGCTGAGAACCTGCAGGCGGGGGAGACAGGGATGGGAGAGAAAAGAGTAAGTGTCCTGGCGACAAGACTTCCTAAGCAGATGGAAAGACTTGTCAGAGAGAAATGTCACAAATCACAGAGAAGAGGTGTCCCTTTCCATCTGATGGGAGCCTGGTAGCACAAGAGGAGCTTGCCGGCATGCTGGTGTGACTTTGTAGTTGTAAGCGGGCTCCCAGAGCTAACAGAGTCAAAGCAGGCAGCTCTGAGGTGACCCAAAAGGAGAGAGGAGCTGGAGGGAGAGTCAGGGAGAGACAGAGCCTTTCCACTTGATGGATGCCCAAAGAGCATGCGAGATACCCAGAATCACAGTGGAGAAGCAGAGCAGGTGGAGAAAATCAGCAGCTGAAGAGGCAGACTCTGAAACTAGGAGTTGAAAGACCCACAACGTGAGGACTCCCCCCATGTTCTGACTCAGGAGAGGTGACACCCCAAATCACTCACAAGAAACGGTCTTGCTGCAAACTGCAAGAGGATTTTTTTTTTTTATTCAAGAGCGCTCTCGGGCCCACGGTCATACACCACGCAGGGGTAGAGTAGCTGGGTAAGGGGGTATTTAAAGGAAGAAACCACAACTCAAGGAAGTGGGGAGGGTATTTTGGAAAATACCAAAGATACCAGTTAAGAGTCCCAAGGAAGTGCAAAGTCACAAGAGTCACAAGGAATACCTGGTAATTCTGCAGGTTATCTCTTAAGACAGTTTCTAAGAGCCCCTAACAATAGCACATTTGCATAGCGGGTTCCGGCAAGGGTCAGGGTGACTTTCTTTGAATGAACACTCTTTGAACCCAGGAAGCGGGTGGGTGGAGGAATGTCGCTATCTGTTTTATGATTAGCATACCTTGGAGCATTAAGTCACAGAGGTCACATTCCCAAGCCTGGGCCTAAAGGCCTAGAATTTTGTTTTTACGTTATACTTTTTCAGAGTCAAATACGGTGGGTGGCAGAAGGCAGCAGAAACATATTCCTTAGGAGAACCAGGTCAGCTGTGTGATTAAGTTAGGAGAGTCAGGCCCCAGATCAACACCAGATCTATAAACTGGTAACATGACTGCTCCGTGGTCTGGTTGAGAGGAAAGTGTTTGTTGCAGATTGGAGGGAGAGGGGAACCAGAGGCATGTGAAGAGTCCAGAGACAGACAGACAGGCAGACAGACTTGGCCATGAAGTGTCAGGGTAACAAGAGATGAAGGCAAAGATAGGACCGGGAGAGTGGAAGACCAAGGAAGAAAGTAGCCAAAATACCAGGATTATATGGAGAAATGCATAGCTGGGATTGGGGCGGGAGGTTCTTGGGCTGGGGGAGGGGGTTGGGGGAGGCCGTGAGAAGAGTCAAGGTACAAGCTTGCGCTCTAAAATGTGTAGCAAGTTCTGTGATACTGAGTGAGCCTGGAGGTCAGCTTGAGCTTTGGTATGCTAATAGGCACCTCAGATAACCCTCTGTCCCCTCACTCGGGGTAGGGAAATGACTTCTCTTACAAGGAAACCGGCTTCACAAGTTCCTGAAGAATGCTGGCTTTTATCTAACCGCCAGAAGTTCTCCTGAAGTCCAGGCTGTGTCTGCTGCTGAATGTTTGGAGTGCCTTTTGGAGTTTTTGAACTGGGATTTCCTTTGGGCCTAACTGAGGTAATCCTTCCATTTTAGCGGGCTGCAGGGTGGGAGAACCAGTTCCAGAACTGAGGACTCTCATACTTGAAGCTCCCCTCCAGTCAGGTGTGATGGGGCACACCCTTAATCCCAGTACCTGTGAATTCCAGAATAGCCAGGGCTGAGAAAAAGAGAGAGAGAGAGAGAGAGAGAGAGAGAGAGAAAGGAAGGAGAGGGGGAGGGAGGGAGGGAAGGAAGGAAGGAAGGAAGGAAGGAAGGAAGGAAGGAAGGAAGGAAAAGAAAGAGAGAAAAAAGAAAGAAAGAAAGAAAGAAAGAGAGAGAGAGAGAGAGAGGAAGGAAAAGAAAGAGAGAGAAAAGAAAGAAAGAAAGAAAGAAAGAAAGAAAGAAAGAAAGAAAGAAAGAAAGAAAGAAAGGAAGGAAGGAAGGAAGGAAAAGAAAGGAAGGAAGGAAAAGAGAGAGAAAAGAAAGAAAGAAAGAAAAGAAAGAAAGAAAGAAGGAAAGGAAGGAAGGAAAAGAAAGGAAGGAAGGAAGAAAAAGAAAGAGAGAGAAAAGAAAGAAAGGAAGGAAGGAAAAGAGAGAGAAAAGAAAGAAAGGAAGGAAGGAAAAGAGAGAGAAAAGAAAGAAAGGAAGGAAGGAAAAGAGAGAGAAAAGAAAGAAAGAAAGAAAGAAAGAAAGAAAGAAAGAAAGAAAGAAAGAAAGAAAGAAAGAAAGAAAGGAAGGAAGGAAGGAAGGAAGGAAGGAAGGAAGAGAAGGAAGGGGGGGAGGGGAGATACAGAGAGACACACAGAGACACAGAGGAAGATACACAGGGGGCTCCCCCAGCCCCTATAATTAGGGTTTTGAGTACATAATATTCTATCCCTTGAGTCTTCACTTCTGTGGGTTAGAAAACTAAGAGGTATTGAGATGTCAAATCTTTTAAGTTCAGACTCCATTTTAGAGAACCTGACCTAAGTTTGAACTCAGGTAAACTAACAGGCTGGTACCTAGAACTAATTTCTAAGTTGCCCCCCAACAAAACCTGAGCCTAGCTTCATTCTCTAGGCTAACCCCCAACAAGATCAGTATTTGCAGATTATTACCCCCAACAAACCTACACCCCAGGTTACCCCCTGCCTAACGACCACCAACGCAGAGGGGAGCAGAAGTTAAGTTTATGATATGACCCCCAGCACCAGCCACTTGTGTTAAAGGCCACAGTAGCTTTCCAATTAGATGCTTGCACAGTATTCCCTGCTTGCTGCTTACTATAAAGCCTTGCCCTGATAGACATTCAGGGCTCCCCCACCACTAAAACTGTCCTGAGTGATGGTGGTGTGTTGGTGGGGCCCAAACTAGCTTGAATAGAATAAAGACCCTGCTGTGAGTTGCATCAGATTGGCTCCTGTCTGGTTTGTTTGTTTGGGGGGGGGGGGTCACTAACATTTCCCTTGCACAACACTATTATTGGGTCAACTGTCGAAGTTTTTTTTTTTTACAACTTTTATTAAAACAGAATAGGCTTGGGCTCAGGGTGGGCATCTGGAGTAACCTCTCTGTTACTATCAGCAAGGTGGCAGGGGCCACCCGGCTTCAGTCTGGCTTTCCACGTTCCTCCAAAAGGCACTTCCACCCCACACTACAGTCTCAGTCAGCTCCTTGTTGGTTTTTCAGCATTCTCCCAGGGGCATGGAATCCACAACCAAGGATGGGGCTTTGGGGTTCCAGCAGCTGCCCCTCCCTTCATAGGAGCCCAGGCTCTTGGCCAGCTGCCAGGAGTTCTGTGCCTGTGAAGGAGGACTCCCCGGGTGCCCTTGACTTTGGGCCACATCCTTGACTCTGTTACAGATGGTTGTTCTCTCCCTTCACTGAGCCTTAAAGGCCAAGACCTTGAACTGTCACCTCCTCTGCCTGTCACAAAGAGTCTTTCCTCAGAGCAGTTATGGGCTACAAAATTCCTGCAGAACCAGTTGTAGGGGTGTAGGCTCTTTTGGTTTGGTTTGGTTTGGTTTGGTTTGGTTTGGTTTGGTTTGGTTTGGTTTGGTTGGTTTGGTTTTCCTTTGTTGTTTTTGGTTTTGTTTTTCAAGGCAGGGTTTTCTGTGTAGCCCTGGCTGTCCTGGAACTCACCATGTAGATCAGACTGGCCTCCAACTCAGGGACCCACCTGCCTCTGCCTCTGCCTCTGCCTCTGCCTCTGCCTCTGCCTCTGCCGACGGTACACACTCTTAAACTTGGGAGATACAGGAGATTTGCGGGGCCATCCTCAGTGTGCGGTGAGATCTTGTCTCAAAATAGGGTGTGGGGAGAAGAGTGAGAGGAATGAAAAGGGGAAGGAAGAGAGGAAAAGAACAAGAGAGGAAGTGGGAAGGAGAGGAGGAGAAGGAGGAGGAGGGAAAGGAGGAGGGGGAAGGAGAGAAGGAGGATGGGGGGGGGGGCGGGGTGTCCTGGCAGGCTCACAGCAGGAAGTCCTCTTTTTTTTTTTTTTTTTTTTTTTTTTTTCTCGTTCCCTGGCTCCTAAATAGTGGAGTTTGAACAAAGCTTCCCTGTCTCCTGCTGGGTCAGTTCAGGGGATCCTGAGCAAGCATCAGACATGAAACTGGCTTCTCTCTTTAGTGTCACTCTCAAAGGCCCAGCTTTCTTGTTTTTTGATTTTGGATGAAGCAGCTGCTTCTTCAACAGGTCAAGGGGAGATTCCCCCCACCCCATCTCTCTCTCTCTCTCTCTCTCTCTCTCTCTCTCTCTCTCTCTCTCTCTCTCTCTCTCTCTCTCTCAGATAGGGATAGGGTTTCTCTGTGTAGCCCTGGCTGTCCTGAAATTCATTCTGTAGACTAGGTTGGCCTCGAACTCACAAAGATCCACTTGCCTCTGCCTCCCAAGTGCTGCAGGAGATTCTGTCTTAAAAGCAAGAGTATCTTTTAAAGTACCACATTCCACCACATTCCTGTCCCTTTCTGCCCTTGGTGGTAGAGATTACAAACACTGTCAGTGACAGGGGACACATGAAGGTCTGAGCAGTAGGTGCCCGCCCCCCCCCTCCCCCCCCCCCCCCCCCCCCCCCCCGTGTCCAAGCATCTGCCTCTAAGTCCTTGGGTAATAAGACTCATTTTACTGAAGAGAGTCCCATGGATGCAGAGTTAAGCAGAAAGTTTCTGCTGTGCTAGACAACCTGGAAATCCATTAGCAACAGGAAGTTAACTGTGAGTGGACCAGGCAGAGCTCAGGAAGCCACACCTCCATTGGTAGGGCTTGGGCTCCTAATGGCCCTGGCCTCCCCACTAAAGGATACCACTAGAACACTCTGGTCTGCTCATCATGTGCATCTTGCTTTGAGTAATGACTGGAGGAGCCTTCTTGGTTGGGTTCCGAGCGTGGCTGGGAGATGCAGCAGTTGCCACAATGTCAGCCACTCAGATGTCCCCATTCAGTGACCTTCAGCTCTGGGCTGAAGCCCTGCCAATATCTCCATGGTTCATCCTGTCTCTGCCCTCCACCCTCATCCTGGGTGCCTGGCTGGGCAGCTTGGATATGTAGAGCTCTACACAGTACCACCCAGTCTAAAAAAAAACCCATATGTCCCTTGATCTACCTTAGAAGAGGACACCAAACACTAAGGAACAAAACTTAAAAACACACCTGGGTGTGGTGGCCTGCACCTGTAATCCCAGCAATCAGTAAGTGAAGGCAGGAAGAGGGGTTCAAGGCCTGTCTCAGCTATATGGTGAAGGGAGGCCAGCCTGGGCTACATGAAACTCACAAATAAAGAAGGGAAGGAGGGAGAGAGAGGAGAAATGTAAGGAAAAGGGAAGGAATACAAGAAAAGAAAAATGGAAAGGAGACTGAGGCTAGTCCGCTTCCTCCGCTTGCCATGAAATCCCTGTACCCTGTTACAGGACGGCAGGCAGCAGCTCAGAGGATGCTCTCAGGCTGCCGAGCTTCCAGACCTTGAGCTGAATAAGCTTCCTCCCTCTATCAATCACCCCATTCCAGGTACTGTATTATAGTGACAGAAAATGAGCTAAACCACCTTCAGTTCCTTAGGCTCTAGTACGACCCTGCAAGAATCACGGAGTCCAGCCTTCCACCCGCCCTTCATTGGCCTCCAACTAATAGCTACAAACTTCAATTTACCTGCCCATGTCTCATATCTTGTTTTACACACACACACACACACACACACACACACACACACACACACACACACACGTCCTATATTGTCTTTCCCAACCTTCTTTCTCTTGAAGGGGAACGGAAAGAGGATAATCTTCAGGAGAGGCTTGGGAGGCGTGTAGACCTTCTGGTTTCCTCTCTGCACCTCACTTGCTCTCCGTGAGTGGGGAAGCGTGCCTGTGGTAACTTCCTCAGGCACATCTGCCATGGGCATATATTCCTGCTGGTTAACATTCTATTTTGGGTTTTCATACGTAAGTCATACAATCTTAGAACGCCTGACACATTTTCCACAGCCTCTTCCACTGCATGTAGTTTCAGCAACGTGCCTCAGAGTTCTACAAAATTAACGGAATCTTAGCCTAAAATAGAGATCGTGCCAGCTCCTGCCAGAGACTCGGAAGTCCAAAGATCCGACACCTGCTTCACAAGATGGGGAGGATCGTGAGGGACACAGACTGGCTGCCTGGGACCCCTTAAAGGCTCAGCAGTCCTCAGTGGTCACCAGTGTACAGCACACCCTTGGGACTGCTCACTCTGACAGTCCTGGGGAGAGGGTCACTCACTGTGCATGTTGTGACGGCCAAGTAGCATCTTCAGTGGGGGCTCTATAAGGGGCTACCACAGCTCTGGAGTGCCAGCAAGCATCCTTAGCTGAGGCCTCTGGAGTGTCAGCATGACAACAGAGCTGTGTGACTGCTCGCTTTTGCCTGAGGGTGCTCTTAGCTGGGAGGCTGGGGGGGGGGGGTCTCAGTTGTGTGGGATTCCTGCCCCAGAGGTTTTCTTGGTCTGAGAAGTACCATTTCCTCAGTCTTTCCTCTCCTCACATTTGCTTTCCCTTCACAAGTTTTCACGCCTTTGCAGAGGGGTCATCTCTCCCTATTCTGGTCCCTCTAGGCCCCTCTGTGCCACCTTGCATCCAGGTCTCCTAGGCCTAGCTGTGAGGGGAAGGAATGAAGCATCACAAAAATCATCTCATAAGAAACCAGGTCTAGAGGCTGGAGAGAGGCTCAGTGGTTAAGAGAGCTTCCTGCTCTCCCAGAGGACACTAGTTCTGCTCCCAGGCCCCATGTCAGGCAGCTCTTTTCTACCTGTAGCTCCGGCTCCAGGGGATCTGATGCCCTCTTCTGGCCTCTGAGAGCATCTGCACTCACATGCAAATACAAACACATACAGACACACACAAATTCTCATAATTACATTTTTAAAATAATTTTTTAAAAGGAGAAGCAACAGCAGGGCCTTCCTTCAATTTATTTTCTTCAAAGAGTCAATGAGAAAATAATTCTCCCACACCCTGTCTTGGAAAGCATTGCCACCCTTAAATAATGTCAAGTGTCCTGCTTCTCCCTGTGTGCTGCAAGCTGCTCGCCTGAGCCACTCTTCCTCGGGAATCTTGCTTCTTCAATAGCTTGAAATGCTACTTAGAAACAGGCCTTCTAAGAGTCAATTTGTCTCCTGAAATTATAAGTCATGAATTGAGTAAAATGCTGGCAATAAATAAATAAATAAATCCAAAATCCCAGCTGTCTTAGGGTTTTACTGCTGTGAACAGACACCATGACCAAGGCAATTCTTTTCCTTATGACAACTTTTAAATGGGGCTGACTTATAGGTTCAGAGGTTCAATTCATTATCATCAAGGTGGGAGCATGGCAGTGTCCAGGCAGGCATGGTGCAGGAGTCACTGAGAGTTCTACATCTTCATCTGAAAGCCACTAGGAGAAGACTGGCTTCCAGGCAGCTAGGATGAGGGTCTTAAAGCCCATGCCCACAGTGACACACTACTCCAACAAGGCCATGCCCACTCCAAGGCTACACCTCCAAGCAATGCCACTCCCTGGACCAAGCATATTCAAACCACCACACCAGCATTGTTCAATGCTTTGCAGACTAAGGAAATAGCCCAGTAGGTAAAGTGTTTGTCTTGCAAGCACAGGGACCTGAGTTCAAGCCCCAGGACTGCTCAGTAGTTAAGAGTACTGGCTACTCTTCCGGATTTGATCCCCAGCACCCACATGACTCATAACTACCTGTAACTCAGTTCCAGAGGATTCCGTGGTCTCTCTGGCATCCTCAGGCACTGTGTACGTGTGGTGCACAGACATACATGCAGGCAAAATACCCATACAAATAAAATAATTTAAATAATTTTTTTTGTTTTAATGGTACATATGTAATCCAAGTACTGAGGCATCAGAAACAGGAGACTCCCTGGGGCTCACTGGATAACCTAGCCTACATGGCGAGCTTTTATGCCAATGAGAGGTTCTATCTCAAAAGGGCCTGAGTTTGTTCTCTGGCCTCCACAGGCACATGCACATGCATTCACACAAATCCATAAAGGAAACTGAAACAACTAAACATTATATTGCTGAAACAGAATTTTCAGCCTAGCATGGCAATTTACATCTTTAGTCCCAGTGCTTGGGAGGTGGAGGCAGGAGGATCAGGAATGCTAAGCTATCCTTATGCAGTACATCAAAGCCATAAGGGCTAACCTGGGCTTCAAGAAATGTTCTCTTAGGGGCCCACAAAAAGAATAGAATTTTCAAAATGAATCCAGTTGATGAGGAGTTCCTCCAACCCAGACTGCCCCTGGTGAAACCAGGCTGTCCCCTTCTGCGGGCTCAGAGGAAGCAAGTACCACCACCCACCAGCTTGTGACTCAGAGATGGAGGCATCTCCATGCATGACTTTTTTTTTTTTTTTTTTTTCATGATTGCAGAACTGTTTACTAAGAATTTGGAAGAACTAAGTAAAAATATGGTAGGAAAAGTATTTCTTTGCAAAACCTTTTTTTTAAAAAAAAAACATAAAGAAGTATATAAGCTGTGTGTCACAGAGCATACCTGGGGGCAGAGGCAGGAATGATATGGCTCAAGGTTGGCCTATTTGACACAGTGAGCACCAGCCCAGCACTACACAGTGAGACGCTGTCTCTAAATAAATCAGTAAACATTAAAAAGTAAGACATGTAGTGAGAATTTTGGTTTCTTAAATAACCCAGCTATGTTATATAAATGTTTCTTGTTTTAATCCCAGGTGTGGGCTATGGGGCTGCTCCAGACTGCCCACAGCCACTATGATTGTCTTGGGCTCTAAGAAGGGTGTCATTTTGCCAGCTACAGATAGTTTAATTCTGGGGACTCTAGAGAGAAGTAAATGGGAGCCCCCCAGTGGGATGGTGGCGGTGGCCGCTCCCCCTGTGGCTGCTGGGTCCTGACTATGCTTGATATGCTGGGTGGCTTGACCGCTGCTTGGAGCCTTTCTGACAACTAAAATTGGACTACCCCAAGAAACTTGACATCCTAATCAGCAGGAAGTAGTCTAAACAGGTCTATGCCATCTTCCTCTCTAACCTTCTCTCTTTCTCTCCTACCTAGTGTTAAGGGGTTGAGTGGTAGATATAAGAAACCAGTAAAGTAAAATAAATATTGTACCTGCAGGACATTCAGTGGATTTTTCTCTAAGACAAAAGTTTGTGGGGTGGGGGAGCAGGCAAGATGGTTCAGCAGGTAGGGGCACTTGCCACCAAACACAACCTGAGACCTACAAGGTGGAAGGCAAGAATTTTTTTTTCTATTTCTTGAGAACTAACTCTCAAAAGTTATCTTCTAGCCGGGCAGTGGTGGCGCACACCTTTAATCCCAGCACTTAGGAGGCAGAGGCAGGCAGATTTCTGAGTTCGAGGCCAGCCTGGTCTACAAAGTGAGCTCCAGGACAGCCAGGGCTATACAGAGAAACCCTGTCTCAAAAAACCAAAATAAATAAATAAATAAAATAAAATAAAATAAACAAACAAAAAAAAAGAAAAAAACAAAAAAAGAAATGAATGGTTTTTTTGTTTTTTTTGTTTTTTGTTTTTTTTTGAGACAGGGTCTCCCTATGCAGCCCTGGCTGTCCTGGGAACTCACTGTGCAGAGCAGTCTGACCTCAAACTCTCAGAGATCTGCCTGTCTCTGCCTCCTAAGCACTGACACTGGGATTAAAAGCATACACCACTACACTATGCTCCTTTAAAAAAAATTTTAAGGTGCTGGCGAGATGGCTCAGTGGTTAAGAGCACCAACTGCTCTTCCTGAAGGTCCCAAGTTCAAATCCCAGCAACCACAGGTGGCTCACAACCATCCGTAACAAAATCTCCTCTTCTGGAGTATCTGAGGACAGCTACAGTGAACTTACATATAATAAATAAATAAATAAATAAATAAATAAATAAATCTTTAAAAAATTTTTTTTAAATAAAGCATTTTTCTGTTTATGAAAGTAATACTGATTATGAAAAATTACAAAGTGCAGAGAGAGAGAAAAAAAAACAATAACACTCCACAGCTTAAATTCCTCTGGTATAGACATGTTCATGGCTGAGGTGGTTGTTTTAGATCTTTTCCCTGTCATGTCTTAACACACCAAATCTAGAGAATGTCAGGTGCTTTTCAAAGCACAGTCCACTTGCAGACTGTTAGCATTTCCATTCCAGAGGTTTGGATCCACGATCAACTTGGTTCTATGTTGGCATGCTCTGATGGGGGGACGTCGCTGTGGAACAGCAGGGCAAAGCAGAGCTACTTACTTCACGACTGTTGGGAAGATGGGTGGGCAAGGCTCAGCGGGTAAGAACGCATTGTGCTGACCCTGACCTCCTGAGTTCAGTCTCTGGCAGAACCAACTCCTGAAAGGTCTCCTCTGACCTCCACGTGCATGGCATGGCGCATTCATGCATACAGAATGGGGGTGGGGAGGACTGGAGAGCTGTGTCAATGGAGATGTTCTTACTGTGCGAACATGAGGACTGGCATTTGAGTCTCCTGCACGCATGGAAAAGTCCAATGGATGTGGATCTTCTGTAATCTCAGCACTTGGGAGCAGGAGACAGATCCAGGGGCAAACTTGCTACCTAAACTATCTGAATAGGCAAGTCTGGGTTCACTGAGAGTCCCTGCCTCAGTAAATAGAGAGCAGCAATCTATGAAGATGCCAGATGTCAACCTCTGGCCTCCACACACATGCACACACATATCCACATACCTACACATACATGTTACCATACTTGTGAACATCCATACAGATACACATTACATACAGTTGTAAAAAAAAAAAAAGTATTGAGAGCATGGATATTCCTTATTTGACAAGCGTCTTGTTATGTGGACCTGGCAATCCTCCTGCCTTGGCTTCTCAAACCATCTTGCATGCATAAATATTTATGTGCTTGCATTAAATATCTTCAGCATTTAAGTTATATAGACGTGAGATCACTGCCCAAGATTTTAAGTGTTCATACAGCATAAAAGACAACACAAGCTGGGTGTGGTGGCACATGCCTTAATCTCTAGCAAGCAGAGGCAGGTAGATCTCTGTGAGTTCAAGGCCAGCCTGGTCTACATCCAGAGAAACCTGTCTCAAAATACAAAATAAAACAAAACAACAACAACAAAAAGCAACACGAACATCACCACGACTCCTATCTTCATCCAACTCTCCACTACAGGGCACAATCCAAAATCCATCTCACAGTTCCCAGCAGGATGCACCGCTAGGTAGCTGTGGATAGGCCACACCCACCTTCCTCTCCAGGACACGGGGATGCGGCTTCCTTTTGTCTGGCACAGTGTTTTGTTTAGTTGGTTTTGGTTTTGGTTTTGGTTTTGGTTTTGGTTTTGGTTTGGTTTGGTTTGGTTTGCATATGTCTATGACCCTGGGCCCCCTCCTCTTGCACAAGACAATCTTTCTTTAGAACTGAGTCACTGCCGCTGCCCGGGTGAGAACCAACTTTTACTACTTTCTTCCCATCAGTCACCTCGTAGGGATATTTATGTTGTCAAGCAAAGAACAGCCTTTGCAGCTGTGCACTGGGTCAGTGCTGTGCACTTGGTCAGTGCTGTGCACTGGGACAGTGCTGTGGGCCTAATTTCAGGACAATGTTCACAGGTCACAGACCCACACAACTTGACACACACATATCTTGTGACACAGTCAGGGCAGCGTCCCAAGTATGGGTCTTATTTGTCTTCTCAAGCAGGGTCTGCTCACTGTCACATTTTCTCAGATTAAGCGGGAGGGGAAGGGTAGGGAGTTGGCAGTAAGGGTGTCAATGGTAAGTATTTTCAAGTGAGTTCTTTCATAACAAAGGGCCCCTTGTAGTTTACCATTAGGGCTCCACCCAGGTCCCTGTCTTTCCATCTGCAAAATGACCCAAAGAAAGTTCCCAGAGGGACAGGCAAAAGAGCACATTAGGTAAAGACACTTGACTCCAACCCTAATGTCTTAGTCAGAGTTTCTATTCCTGGACCAAGAAGCAAATTGGGGAGGAAAGGGTGTATTCAGCTTACACTTCCACGTTGCTGTTCATCACCAAAGGATGTCAGGACTGGAACTCAGGCAAGTCAGGAAGCAGGAGCTGATGCAGAGGCCATGGAGGGATGTTCTTTACTGGCTTGCCTCCCCTGGCTTTCTCAGCTTGCTTTCTTATAGAACCCAAGACTACCAGCACAGAGATGGTACCACCCACAAGGGGCCCTCCCCCTTGATCACTAGTTGAGAAAATGCCTTACAGCTGGATCTCGTGGAGGCATTTCCCCAACTGAAGCTCCTTTCTCTGTGATAACTCCAGCCTGTGTCAAGTTGACACACAAAACTGGCCAGTACACCTAATGACCTGAGTTCAGCTCTGGGGTGCAAATGGTGGAAGGAGAGAACCTCACATTGTCCTCTGACCACCTTATCCACATGACAACATGCATGCATATACACATATGTATTTGGTTTTAGACCCCAAGAAAAGGGACCGAGGTGCATATTTTACATATCAAAGCAGACCTGGCCTCCAAGTTCTCCCAGCATTCCTCAGTCCCTACCTGGCATACCCTGCCCCCCAATCCTGCCCTTCCCCCAGAAGTTCTTCCCTATATAACCCAGACATTTTGCTCTCTCCCTCTTTCCCTATCTCCCTCCCTCCCCCCTCTTTCTTCTTTTCTCTCTTGCTCCTCTCCCATCTGTCCCTTCCCATGGTGACTTCCTGGCCTCCTTCCTTGGGAAGAGAGCAGCTTCCCACTAAACCTGCATTTGATCTAATCTAATCTGGTTTGAATTGGCTCATTTCACTGGCAGAGAAATAACCTATCAAAATGCACAGAGAGAGCCGGGCGTGGTGGCGCATGCCTTTAATCCCAGCACTTGGGAGGCAGAGGCAGGCAGATTTCTGAGTTCCAGGCCAGCCTGGTCACACAAAGTGAGTTCCAGGACAGCCAGGACAGCCAGGGCGATACAGAGAAACCCTGTCTCAAAAAACCAAAAAAAAAAAAAAAAAAAAAAAAAAAAAACCCACCATGCACAGAGAGTGCCAGCTTTAGAGGTCCTAAGAAGGTCTCTACTATAGGGTTGGTCGGGATCCTGCATCCGCTCTGCCACAGGGAACTCTGCTGTAGTCGGGATGCTGGAAGTTTTGCCGGGTGGGTGTTGGGCTACAGAGAAACCAAGGGACACTGTTCTGGGGGTGGGAGATGACACAGTCTGAGGTGCAGGACCACTACTGGAGCTGGCACGGGGCTGGGGGGTGGGGTGAAGGTTGGGCTGGGCCTGCAAAGAGGCTGGGGCTGTCTAGTTCTCAGGCTCTTGGGCACCCAGAAACCACTGGGTGTGGAGGGGGAAAAGAGGGGAGCTCTAGCTGGTCCAGAGGGGAGCATCTTTGACTTGGTGGTTGGGGCAGCAGGTTTGGGCTTGGCTTGGTGTTGGCCGTGGATGGGAACCAGGAGAGGCCTTCTACAGGAGATTAGACAGGGGCTCTATAGGCAAAGGTCTTCATGGCAGAGTTCGATGAACAGAGGCAGTCCGTGGTTTTAAGGCATTTATTGTCATAGCGGAAAGTGGGTGAGTAAAACCATACCCCACTTCTTTTCTTTTTTTTTTTTTTAAGAGTTATTTATTATATGTAAGTACACTGTAACTGTCTTCAGACACTCCAGAAGAGGGTGTCAGATCTCATTATGGATGGTTGTGAGCCACCATGTGGTTGTTGGGAATTGAACTCAAGACCTTTAGAAGAGCCGTCAGTGCTCTTAACCGCTGAGCCATCTCTCCAGCCCCCCGTACCCCACTTCTTAGGGTGGTCCTGAGATTAAATACACTTTGCAGGGAGGAGCGTCTGGGAAAGAGAGATTATTGGCTAAATCTCTAGGCCTTTAGGTATCTCATTAAAATGGAGATCTGTCTTGAGGCTAGGTGACCACAGGTTGTGTCCTCTACCTGTGGAGGGCCTTGGGCATTGCCCTTACATGACTGAAAGCCACAAATCTATGGAGGACTGAGGCCAGTGACAGGAGCCTGGTGCCCGGGGATCAGGTGAAATGCCTACTGTCCCTTTAGGGTCACAGGGGTTTCTAGCCTTAGCTCAACTGGAAACAAGGCTGCCTTTCACAGTTCTACACTCTACTACCTTGCCAGGGGTCAAGAGAAGGCTTCGAGTGGCATACTAGCCCCAGAGTTGTCCAGAGGCCTCCACATGCAATGTCTAGACTCTTTCCTACCTCTGTTACCTGCAGAATACAGAACTGCAGGATAAAACTGCATACACATACATACAGCACAGGAAAAACACTCAAATATATATATATATAGATAGATAGATAGATATAGATATGTGTGTGTGTGTGTGTGTGTGTGTGTATATATATATATATACCATTAACTAAATAATAAAATAAGAAAGGACACGGTGGTACACATCTGTAATCCCAGCACACTCAGGGAACTGAGGCAGAAGGATCACACGTTTAAGACTAACCTGGGCTACAGAGTGAGTCCAGGGCTAACCTAAGCAACCTAGGAGATTCTCTAAATGTTTAAACACTAAACAGAGAGCTAGATACATGGGTTAGTGGTGGTACATATGCCAAACAAGCATGAGACTCTGGGTACAACCAGGACACAAGAGAAATGGGTCTAGAGCCAGGAAGTTACGTCATCAGGGTAAAGGAGCCCAGGACCTTCCTCTTGCTCTACTTCCAGGCTGTTGTAAGGTGAATAATGGTCACTACCACATGGCTCTGCCATGTTCTATTTTGCCACAGGGTTAAGAAATGGCCAAGCAACCAAGAAGGGCAACTTCCAAAACCCTAAATCAAAATAAATCTTTCCTTCTTTTACTTTATTTGTGGAAGTGTGTGTGCATGTGAGTCTAGGTGCCTGTGGGAGCCAGAAGAGGGCATCAGATCCCCAGGAGCCACTTATCAGCTGGTCCTAAGCTACCCACCACAGGGGCTAGGAACTGAACTTGGATCCTCTGAAAGAGCAGTAAGTGCTCTTAACAGCTAAGCCATCTCTCCAGACCTGTTTTTTCCCACTTCAAAGTTGTCCAACTCATGTATTCTGCCACAGCAAAGAAAGACTGACTAACAACACATCATGGGCAAAGCTATTGTGGGCGGGCTTATGCAAGCCCAGCTGTCAATCACCTGACAAATTAAACTACAGAAAAACAGAAAAATTGTGCATAGCAAACCAACAGATAAAAACAGTAACCCTTGGCTGTGGGTGAAACCCAGTGGTAGAGCTCTGGCCCAGCATATGAGAGGCCCTGGGTTCAATCCCTGGTACCACAGAGGAAGAAAAAGAAGGGAGGATGAGGAGAAAGAATAACTCCAAAGTCAAAAGATTATAATCCTTGTAATGTCAGCCCTCCAGAGGCTGAGGCAGGAGAATTGCAAGTTCAAGGCTACCGACCAAGCATGGAAGGGGTGGAGGAAGAGAGAGAGGGACAGGGAGATGGTGAGACTGCTGCAGACTCAGTGGTACGGCAGCTCTACAAGCTGGCAGGAAGTGGGAAATATCTGCTTACCCTGAAGGCAGTGAGGTAGATCCCTGTGGTGACAAAATGAGAGGCTCTTAGGTTTGACTGCTTGGTCCCTGATTGGTGGACCTGTTTTTGGGGAGGGCTAGGGGGTGTGGTCTTAGTGAAGGTGAGTCACTGGGCATGGGCTTTGAGGTTTCAAAGGTTTCAATTTGCTTTCTCTGTGTCAGGCTTGTGGGTCAAGATGTAAGCTCTCGGCTATCGCTCCAGCACCATGCCTGCCTGTCTGCTGCCATGCTCCCTGCCATGGTGGAATGAACTCACCCTTTGAAACCGTAAGCTTAATAAACTCTTTCTTCTATAAGTTGCCTTGGTCATGGTGTCTCTTCACAGCAGTAGAAAATAACCAAACAGTCCTCATCTCTGAAGGGCACCTGCCAAGTGTCAGCACCTCGCATCTCTCCCAAGCAGACTACTGTCTTCTAGGCATTAGACCAGGAGACATACACAGAGTGGCTTCAGGGACACCCAAAGGTGTTTCTCACAACACTAAAAGCATTCCAAAATAGGCCTACAGCTACATCTTGGTGATGGTATTATTGGTTGTGTAATTCTCTCTAAATGTTCATAATATTACTTCATAGTGACAAAAACTCAGGCCAGGTGTGATGGCACTTGCCTTTAATCCCAACACTCTGAAGACAGAGGCGAGTGGATCTGTGTAAGTTTGAGGTCAGGCTCATTTATATAACAAGTCTCTAGGGGTTTCTCCTGTCAGATCCCTGGCACTCTCTAATCATTTCCTCTGCCTTATCAGACAGGGTGAGTGCCTAGGGCCGGGGGTGAGCCTGGCTTGTTCCCTGACATGATCAATACAGAATCTCCAGACATGTCTAAAAAGTAAAAGAAAACTAGGGAGATTTCCGACATCACATACAGTGTGCCACAGAGCCAAGAAATTCCACTGTATAATCCTGACCGCGTTGGCGGAAGCTAGTCCTATCCCACCTGTTCCTAAGACCACTGGTGTGAATGTGGAGCAAGGTCACCCTGCATGACTCCTGTTGCTTAGTTCTCCTCAGCCTCAGGGTTCCTATCTTTAAGCACACTCTAAGATCTGGCTAAAGTGGGGAGAGGGGGCATTGTGCATAGACATATAGAAGCGTTCTACAATGTAAAGGGACTTGGGTAGCCCAGAAGGCCCCGCGGTGTCCAGAGCAGGCAAACTAAGCACAATCTTGAGCTGGGTGCAAACTGCAGGCAAGGAAGCACACCTTTGCTGTGTTTGAGGATAGGAAGGGCAACTGTGAGCAGATGCCAGGCACGCGGGGGCCACTGGATCTGGACCAAAAAGAAGGTATGTGCGAGGGTCCGGCCGCCCTCCTTCTCTTCACGGCCACGCCTCTCGCCGTGGCCAACTTGCCGACGCGCGCGACCTCCTGAACCCCTGGGCTGCGCACGCTCTCGGCGCCCGGAGCTGCGCCAGGCCCCGGGTGGGAGGACAAGGAGGGTCCCCGCGCAGGCTCCGAGTCCCGCGGGCGCCGCGGCCGTTTCCAAGCTGCCCCATGCGCTCCTCCCGCGCGCCGTGCGTGTCCGAGCGCGGGCGCTCGCAGTGCAGGTGGGCGCGCTCTCGCGGGCGGGGGTCCGGCCGGGCCGCGCGCCTCCCCCGGAACTCGGCCGTGCCATTCCCATGATGCCCAGCCACCGGGCACGGCTTCCGGAGCGCGGTCGCCGCCGCCGCGGGTAGGTGGCGGGAGAGACGGCCCGGGGTGGGGGGTGGGGGTCGCCCCGCCCCTCGCCGCGCCGGCCCCGCCCTCCTTTCCCGCGCTCCCACGGCGCGCCGGGCCCCTGAGTCCCCGCGGGACTCCGCGGTGGCTGCGGGCGCCCGACCGAGGGAGGGCGGGGCGGGAGTGTCCGTGCTTCCCCGCTCTCCGGGCCCGGCGCCTCCCGGGACGCGGGGCGCAGGGCGGGCAGCTGGG
The DNA here is from genome assembly GCF_000001635.26 of Mus musculus. Classification (NCBI taxonomy): domain Eukaryota; kingdom Metazoa; phylum Chordata; class Mammalia; order Rodentia; family Muridae; genus Mus; species Mus musculus. The sequence goes on from NC_000068.7 coordinate 28,447,133, forward strand.
CTGGCTTCGTGGTGCAGGCCGCGGCGTGCAGGGTCCGGATCGGGTTGGTGGCTGAGGCTGGTGTTATCACGGGAGAGGGTCCCGGCCCCCGGGAGGCGCCTCTCGCGGATGCCTGGCGCTTGTTGCGCCCTGCGTTCCTCGAGAGCCAGCGGGCGCCGGGCGGGCCCAGGTGTGGCTCAGGTGAGGGGCGGGCTCCCGGTCACTGAGGCCGGCCTGGCCTTCAAGGCTGCCTTCTCGACCTGCCACGAACAGCTTCGAGACTCCCGGATTCCCTAAGCCTGGGATCCCAGAAAATTACTCGGGGGGGATGGATGGATGGGGGCACAGACCAGCCGGAGGCCCTGCCACTGACTGGAGAAGGGTTGGCATTAACCTGCTGAAGACCAGACTGCGGCTCCCTCTCAGACAGTGAGAAGAGCAGTCAGTACTCAGGCAGCAGGGGGATCTGTCTCCCCTTGCTTCCAGCACTGTGCACAGGGATTGGCAGTCACAACAATTTTTCTGGGGGCCGAATCTTGTCAGCACCTCTGGCTCCTAAGGACCAAATCTTACCCACACCCACTTTAAGTTGGAGTACAGGGCCCTCTACATCATAAGTTAAGTGCAGAGTCCATGCTGGGGGGGGGGGGGCAGAGAGGGGTGATGATTGTACCCACAACCACCCTGGAAACCTGATTCCCAGAGCCTCCAGTTTAAAGCCCCAATTCTGGCTTCAGCTCACATTTCTAACTGTGAAGTTCATGGTTCTCCAGAGTGACAGCTCCCAAGATTGACCAGGTAGCTGGACCAACAACCATTAAGACTGTCAGAGGAGCTCAGTTCTGGGTCCATCGTTATAAGCTGTGAGCAGGTGAGTGGAAATAAACTGATTTATTCCCTCGGCTCTGCACCTGCTGTCATGTTAAGATATTAATGTTACTCACCCCATCCCACCCTGCCCTGCCCCAACGGGGAAAGCACTTTTTGTTGTGTTTACTTTGGTGGGTTGAGACAGCATCAAGTAGCCCAGATACTGTCTTTGAACTAGATAAGGAACCAGTACTAGCCTTGAACTCCTGATCCTCTGGCCTTCACCTGAGATTAAGGCATGCATACCCCACCACACCCTACTCGATTCAGACCCTTCACAGTTAAGCCCTGCAAATGTTACGTGATTTCTATAGTATTGCAGTTTGAACACCACCTACAGCAAAGAAGCGGTAGGTCCTCCAGCCAGTGAAAGCAGTTACTCTTCCCTTTAGTTCCCACTGCCTTGTGCCTGTGGGGAGTCTCAGGAAAGCAAAGTGATTGTTGAGGATGGCCAGGATGTGAGCTCGGGTAGCTGGTAGAGGAAAGCACCCTCCATCCTGCGGCTCTCACTAGAGGGGAGGCAAATCAGCCACAGTTAGTGTAGTTGGTGTCAGGGCAAGTTTTTCCTCAACTTGTCAAGCCTTTCTTTACATTAAGGACATATCATAACAGAAAAAATATTTATAAGCCATGATCAGTTTCTAAATTAGATGTTACTGATGATAATCCTGGTAGTAAATGCTGGTTTATTTATTTGTTTATTTATTTAGACAGTTTGGTCTCACTAGAGACCCCTGGCTAAGCCAGGAACTCACTATGCATAGACCAGGCTATCCTGGTGCTTGGACTAAAAGTGTACACCACCATGTCCAGCCCTCACACGGCCGACTTTAAAAGCTGGTAGAAGATGCTTTGAAGTGCAAGCCGAGCAGTGAAGACCTCACCTGGAAGCCTTGCAGAGCATCAGCCTACACCTGAGACTTACAAGTAATTACAATAGATTTTTTTTTATACTAGTTTAACTCTTTTTTTTTTTTTAAGATTTATTTATTTATTATATGTAAGTTCACTGTAGCTGTCTTCAGACACTCCAGAAGAGGGCATCAGATCTTGTTACAGATGGTTGTGAGCCACCATGTGGTTGCTGGGATTTGAACTCCGGACCTTCGGAAGAGCAGTCGGGTGCTCTTACCCACTGAGCCATCTCACCAGCCCCACTAGTTTAACTCTTAAAGCACACATTGGTAATCACCATGAGTTGCCGCTGCATCTTCAGTGACCTCTCCATTTGTTGCCTGTCGCTCTGAGCAGATTTTGGTCTAGATGCCCAGCCCCACCTCTTAGGGAAGGGATTTCAGTATGTCTACAGCACATCCCAGCCTGTCAGAAAGGCAGGTCCTGATTAAGTACATAGAAGTAAAGCAAACCGAAGGTCAGGCTCTGCTCTATGGCCTTGGGTTAGAGGTGGAACAGCCTTCCATGCCTTCCCTTGGAGGAACTCAGGTCTCTGTCCTTCAGCCTTGCAGGTGCTCCTCAATCTCTGGGAGGCAGAAGGGCATCAGAGAAGCCTGGAGGAATTGAGAGCTGTACAGAGCAGCTGGCATTTTTCCGTGTGACCCAGTGCCTCTTAGATTAGGCTCCTCTTAGGATGACTCTGTGAACTTTCTTAGTGTTCCTGACACCAGCCTAGCTGATATGTAGAGACCTGGCTCTAACCACATAGGCACGTGACACTTCACAGTGTCCTCGGCCTCCAAGCTGGCAAGCCCATGATCTGTCTACACACCACACAGTCCTTTCTCCAGGCCTACCCACATGATAGGACCACCAAAATTTTCATGCTAATTGGGCAAAATTGGTGTCAGCCTTTGAGTAGCAGCTGTCAAATACACATTTGACATTTTTCACATGAAACAGCATAAGGAAGGCAATTCTGAAAAAAAGGCTCGAGGAAGTGTGTTCTGAGTCTGTCATATGGTGCAGCTTTGATCATATTTATTGGTCATTTCCAGAGAGGATCCACCCATAAAGTCCTACTTACCTGTGTGTTGTCATTCTTCTTAAAGCACAGACAAGCATTTCTAGACTGCTGTGGCTTCTGATAACACTGGGAGGTAAATGACGTCTCCTTTGTCCTCCTCTTACGGAAAAGTGCGAACCCAGAAGGGAAAGGAAAGAGCTGCTGGAGTTTGCACTTTGTTTTTTTAACTGAGTCTTCCACCTACAGGGCGGAAGTGACTCCTAGAACTGCTCACAAAACTGACACCTAAGAGGCTGGCATAAGCCACTCCAGTCAACGAGACATTAGGTTGTAGTGGCGTGATTATTTGCTGATGTCACTGCTCAGCTCTACCCTTCCTTATGCTCTCTCTGTTCCCAGGATGTGAAACAGGCTGACCCATAAGCCCTGCCTCTCAGCACCCAGCCTGCCTGCTAGGATGTTCCTCATGAACGCCCCTCCAGTGGTGGCGCTCCAGTCCAGATGGGAGGCCTTTGGGCAGCCCAGGAGCTTCTGCCTCCCAGACTGCTTCTCTGAGGCTAAAGAGGACGGCTCCAGGGCTTCCGTGAGCGCCAGGGTCCAGATGCTCATCAGCACGCTTCAGAGGGACGAGGCTGCCCTGGGCATGGGCCATGAGCGTCTCACCCAAAGAGGCCAACGTGCAGAGAGGTCCCGGGACACGAGGCTGGCCCCCAAGCCTGCTGTATGCAAAGAGCAGCCAGAGTTCCCTGCCCGTGGTCTCGTGGCAAACTGCAGCGCCCTGGAGAAAGATGAAGCTGGGAGACGCAGTCCCTTGGAGCTGGATTCTGACAGTGATGACTCCGTGGACCGAGACATTGAGGAAGCTATCCAAGAGTACCTGAAGGCAAGGGGTGGGGCTTCTGAACCTATGTCCCAAGGGGCCCCCTCTATCCCCGAGCCTGCCCACAGCAGCACCTTGCCCATCCCGTGTCCCTCACAGCTCACTCCCGGCTCAGGTAGTGTTCCTGTGGGAGCCAGTGAAGATCAGGGCTCCACCTCCCCAGCGAGCATGAGCAGCGAGGACTCCTTTGAACAGAGCATCCGAGCTGAAATAGAACAGTTTCTTAATGAGAAAAGACAGCATGAAAACCCGAAGTGTGATGGGTTTGTGGATAAAAAATCCGACCCAAACAACAGCCCTGCCAGACTTAGAGGGAACCGAGAAACCTCAGCCAGGGCAGCTCTGATGGGAACGTGTAAGGAGTTCATCTTCCGAAAACCTCCCAGGTTAACAAAGATGAGCACACAGCAGAGAAACTTCCAGCCTAAGCCCACCACAGAGCCTGAGACCCCAGTGAGCACGAAGCTGACCGCCCACAGACCGGAGGCTGCACAGAGCAGGGGTGGGGTGAGGAGGAGCATGCCTGCCAGGCGCAGCAAGCGCATCAGGAGCTCGGCCCCAGTGCACCAGGCATCAGACTCCAGCAGTGACGACGGCATTGAGGAGGCCATCCAGCTATACCAGCTAGAGAAAACCAGGAAGGAGGCCAGTGGGGACCCACCTCTGAGAGGCCAGCTGAAAGAGGAAAGCCCTGGTAGTGCCCAGCCAAACGCCTTGCCTGAAGCCCACAGGAGACCCCCTAGCAAGAAAAAGCTGGCTGTTCCCAAGGTTATAGACACCACCCAGGGGGTCCTCCACCCTGATCCCCTCTCCAGGCTCCTGACGGATTCGAGAGCCTCTTTACCTCCAGGACACGCAGCTGCCAAGAGTGAAGCTGTGTGCCAGGCCTCACGCCTAGCAGACACATCTACCGAACTGATGTGTGCAGAAGCGATCCTGGACATCTCCAAGACCATTCTGCCAGCCCCCATGGAAGGCAGCGACAGGCCTCCATCCAGGAACCCACTCTTCTGTCCCCAACCCATGCCTCCCCGTTCTGAAGGTGACAGCAGCAACATTGACAGTGATGATAGCATCGAGCAAGAGATCCGAACGTTTTTGGCTCTCAAGGCACAAGTAGGGAGTCCTCAGCCTGCCCAGGGTCCACTGTCTTCGCCTGGCCCCAGTGGCCAGCCTGGCATCCCCAAGGTCCCTTTTGCTAAAACACTAGATCTCCCTCTGGTCTGCAAACGGAAACGGAGAGGTGGAGGAGGCAGCACTACAATGCCCAAGAAAATAAGGGAGGGTAGAGAAAGTACCCAGGACGCTGACCACATCCAGGGGAAAGCTCAGCCTGGCCATGACGGGTGGGACCCTCTCGGGCACAACAAAATCACAGAGACCCCAGGAGGAGAGGCTGAAGCCAAGGAACAGCCTGTCATTTCCAGGACAGTTGGGCTCAGTGATACACACCTACCACAAGGGGCCCTCGGGAAGGCCACTGAGAAGGAAAGCTCTGAGGATAAGAGCAGTTCTCTGGACAGTGACGAGGACCTGGACATGGCCATCAAGGACTTGCTAAGATCCAAGCGCAAGTTTAAGAAGAGGTGCCGAGACCCACGGGCTTCCTGTAAGAAGGTCAGATTTGGCAGCACAGAGACTCGGTGTGGGGAGAAGCCGAGCAACCTTCCAGGGGACTGGAAAGACCACAGACAGCAGGCACTACGGAGCTGTCTGCCCAAGTGCAGAGGGGACAATAAAGATGGCCCAGGACGAAGCCCAGGAAGCAGTGTGGCAGAGAAGGCAAAGATGGGTGGCACAGGGGGCGAGGACGCAACCCCTGCCTTTCTCCTCAGGAGGAAAAGTCCAGAAGGGGCTCTTCCCTCTACAGACACAGGAGCCAGTGGCCACCCTCCTTCAGCCTCCAGCCCCACATCTGAGGACAGTGCAGTGGACAGTGATGACAGCATCGAGCTGGAGATCAGGAGGTTTTTGGCAGAGAAGGCCAAGGAGTCTATACGCAACACAGAACCTCAAGGGGGACCTGCCAAGCCAGAGATGCCCTGTAGGAAAGACCCAACCCTGGGGTTGCAGCCTGGAGTGTGCACACGGAGCCAAAAAGCCAGGGGAACCCCTCAGCTGGCCGAAGGAAGGAGAGGCCCAGAGAGAGCTCGGACACAGGCAACCGGCCTCTTGAGCCAGTCTGGGAAGGGCACCCTCCGTGCTGAGCAGACCGCCCGCCTCACCACTGCCCTGGGCCGAAGTGAGCCAGCACTACCCAAGAACACCTGCAGGAACAGCTCTGCCAAAGCATCTCCGCCAAGCAGGAAAAGTGCTCACGTTCACAAAGACCATAGCCCACAGGGAAGCCAGACTGCAACGGCAGAAAGTGTGTTCGGTCAGCTGCCCAGTTGTGCCAAAGTGGGTGCCGAGGCTGGAAGCGCCGGGGGTACCTTTCACCTGAACTATGGCAGTCAGAACTTGCTAACCCCCAACCCTGGGTCCCAGGCTGACCTCGTCCTTCCTTGGAGTGACTTTGCACACCAGAGCAGGCTATCCAGCCCATGGGTGCTGAACTCGGGTCAAGGCACAGTGTGGACAGGGGTCTTTAGGGGTGAGAAGGAAAAAGGGGCTACATCACAGGCTGGGGCCCCACCCAGCCTCTCCTCAGGCCCCAGGAAGGGCCTGCCTTTCCTCTCCACCCAGCTCTTCCACTTTGGGAAGAATGTTTCTTGGGGGGGCAAGCAGACCAGCCTCTTCAGCCCCAATCTAGGCTTACCTCTGCAGGCTCCCGCATTCTCAGCCTTCAGGGAGACCCAGCCTGGCCACAACCCTGTATTTGGAAGCCCACACTTGCTAATGAAAGACAGTGGGAACTGGCCAAGCCGGAAGGCTCAGGGGACCCTGAGACAACAGGACAGGAGGAATTCTGCCTCTGAGGACAAAGTTCTAGACCTGAGATATCGGCACAGGGTTGACAGGGAACCGCAGGACCAGGAGACCTTGGGCAGTGATGCCAGCGAATTCAGTGACACTTCCATGGAGGATGGGGGCAGTGCCACAGTGAGCAGTAAAGGCCTCAAGTTGTGACAGGCATGCCATGCCATGGCTGTGGGAAGCAGTGTCCGTGTCTTGCCTGATGTGTGTGCATGCATGCCTGTCTGTATGTGTGTGACTTTGTGTTTATGTGCGTGCGTGAGCCTCTGTGTGTGTGTGTGTGTGTGAGAGAGAGAGAGAGAGAGAGAGAGAGAGAGAGAGAGAGAGAGTGTGCCTGTGTGTTAGGCAGCATAGGGTGGAAGTAGGGGATCATGACAGATAAAGAGCAAAAATTGGGTCCCTTCCATGCAGCTCCCATCCACCCCTAATATAAATATAAATATGTACACTAACTTCAAATGACATTTTTATTTAATGAATGTGTCCTGGTACATAATGGGTTTTGTAGGTTTTTTGTAAATTATTTTAAAAGTGCTGTAAAAAATACTTTTTGAAAATGTTCAGTCTTGCAGGGCGTTCCTAGCTGCAGTTCTGGGTCTCAGTGCATGTGTGGTAGGTGAGTAGACCCTTGGTTCTGCCTGTCCCTGTGAGGGTCAGAGACAGAGGCTGGAACCGCTTTGCTTGTGAAGATATTCAGGCCTGGAGATCGCAGCAACCATTTACCTTGGAAGTGCTAATGTGGTTGAGGTATGTCAGGATACCACTGGGGCAAGGGTGTCCCTGGATTCTGTAGTCATGACCTGTAATTAGAAAACATTTCAAAGCACAACAGCTAGCAAATAGCTAACCATCCATCCCATCTAGTGTGGGAATCACTACTGGCTCTGTAGCTCAGCTGACCCCAGATCATCCAGTATCCAGTAGCTGGGGGATTCTAACATCCTTATAAATCCCTTCATATAAGGGCTACAGATTTGCTTTTAATCATGGCTCTAAAAGGTGATCCCACATATCCGTTTTGACTGTCCTGTTTGTGATGTGTGTATGGGTGAGTAGTGAGGCCATGAGATGGCTTGGTCTCCAAACACCTTAGCCACCTGTGATGGTGAGCCCCAGCCCTGGAAGCAGTGAGGGCAAACCCTCCCACAGCTGCTGTGGGTGACCAGTGATGACACCAGCAGGCTGCATGGCTTTCTGCAATGCTGCCTCTACCCAGGAGAAAGAAGGCTCTGGCCAGTGCTGAGGCCAGACCGCAGGCACTGGGGTCCTGGGAGTTTGGCAGTGATACTGCCTTGGTGCTGAGGTGCCTGTGGCAACTGGGAACTGAAGATGTGCTGGAGCCCAGATGTGAAGATTACATCTGTGTTGTGATTCCACCTGTCTTCCCTGAGTTCTGCAGCTCAGTATTCTGGATTGCTGTGTGGCTACTTTGTGGCTGAATTCTATTGGTATTCTGACATGGGAGAGAGTTTTCTACTTTATGCACCTGGGTCTGAATTGTAAAAAGTGCCCAAATGCTGGCACACACTCCAACCATCCTCCCCATCTGCCACGTTGGAACTTTGATGTGGTGGCAGGCTCTGTGGTCCCGTTGTGGTCCTAAATGATCTGGTTCTATGTATAGTAAATTCATCGTGATATTTGTTCGTGTGTTTCTAGGAGAAACAGCTTTGTGTCGTCATCCATGTTCCCACTTTAAATTTTCTGAGTGCTTTTAGCCCCTGAAAACAAAGAGCATCTTGTTTTGTATATAAGACCCATCCAGTTTGGGTTTTTGTTTTTCTAATGAATAAACCAAGTACTATCCACAGCTTCCTTTGTTCTTTGTTTGGGGGTCTTTAAACATAGCCTGGCTTGGGTGGGGCAATGACAGCACCAAAGGAAAGGAGCTTTGCCCTGAAACCGAGCATCCCTCAGCCCTGTTCCTGTTCCCTTCCAGGTGTGGTGGTTTGAATACGCTCAGCCCAGGGAGTAGCACTGTTAGGAGGTGTGGCCTTGTTGAAGGAGGTGGGTCATCATGGGGGTGGGCTTTGAGACCCTCCTAGCTGTCTGAAGGCAGTCTTCTACTGGCCTTCAGATGAAGGTGTAGAACTCTCAGCTCCTCCTGCACCATACCTGCCTGGATGCTGCCATGCTTCCCACCATGGTGATAATGGACCAAACCTCTGAACCTGTAAGCCAGTCCCAATTAAATGTTGTCCTTATAAGAGTTGCTTTTGGGACTGGAATGATGACTCAGCAGTTAAGAGCACTGACTGCTCTTCCAGAGGTTCTGAGTTCAATTCCCAGTAACCACATGGTAGCTCACAACCATCTGTAATGGGATCTGGTGCCCTCTTCTGGTGTGTCTGAAGACAGCTACAGTGTATATACATAAAATAAAATAAAATAAAATAAAATCTTAAAAAAAAAAGTTGCCTTGGTCGTGGTGTGTCTTCACAGCAATGGGAATCCTAGCTAAGACACAGGACGGGGTGGCACTAGTCCAGTCTCCTGAAGCCAGGCTCTGTAATGCTTCCTTCCAAGTCTGCTGTGCTGTGTGCAACAGAAAAGCTGCTCCTGACTCTGGGAAGGACATCACCCTTGGGCTGAGGGCTATGCCAGCATCAGCTATGGCCAGCAAGTCCCACATGCATACTCATATCTTGTCCTGTCCCTGTGTTAAAATACTCTTGACAAAAGCAACTTCAGGGTTGATTCTGTCTGGCTTAGTTCAAAGATACAGTCCATCACAGTGGGAGAGGCCGGGTGGCCATGTCACCTCTACAGTCAGAGCATGGATAAATGCTTGCGTGGTAGCACTAGTGGCTTTGTGAGAGGCCTGATCTAACTGATGCTCAGCAGATATCAGGGGCTTGATATGGAATCCCTAGGCTCCAGAACCCTGAGCCCCCAAACCTCTATTCTCTATAAATTATAAGCCTAAAATAATTTGTTATTTGTTTGTTTGCTTGCTTTCTAGGCATTGTCTACCTTTGTACTTTCATCAGCTCTCCCAAAAAAAGCATTTTATTGGACATGGCCAATTAAAGCAATTCAGTGCCCAACCATAGTGCCAGAATGAAACCCACACAGCCCACAGGCAAGCTTGGTCCCTGTGCCAACCCATGTTTTGTTTGCCAGCTGACAATCCTGGCCCAGGCCCCATATTACCCTGGGCTTTGGAAGTGGGCACTGTCCAGCACTCAGTTGCTGAGACGAAACCACCTCATTATACAGCAGGCCAGCTCAATCACTCTGGGCTAGCCTTAGTCTCAGGATTTCCTCCACCATGGCACCATCCACCTCCTATGCAGGATGGCTGCTATGAAGGTACCCCTTCTTTACAGCACTGGTTGCTATGGCCTTCTTTCCACAGAAGACAGATAGGGCTGAGGATGTAGCTCAGCTGAGCTTGAGCCCAGCACCACATAAACCAAGTGTGGTAGTGGATGCCTGTCATCCCAGCATTCAGGAGGTTGAGAAAGGGGTCAGAAGTTCAAGGCCATCCTCAATGATGTGGAAAGAGGAGAGGTAAAATAGATAAGGGCTGGTGGCATTTAAAGAATATTTTTACTGATCATTGACCTATTGTCTTAGGGTTTTACTGCTGTGAACAGACACCATGACCAAGAGAAGTCTTATAAAGGACAACATTTAATTGGGGCTGGCTTACAGGTTCAGAGGTTCAGTCCATTATCATCAAGGCAAGAACATGGCAGCATCCAGGCAGGCATGGCACAGGAGGAGCTGAGAGTTCTGCATCTTTATCTGCAGGCTGCTAGCAGAACCCTGGCTTCCAGGCAGCTAGGATGAGGTCTTAGAGCCCACGCTGAAACACTTACTCCAATAGGGCCACATCTTTTAGTAGTACCACTCCCTGGCCTGAGCACATATAAACCATCGCATTCCACTCCCTGGCCCTGATAGGTATGTCCAAACATATGAGTCTATGGGGGCCATACATAAACATAGCATAATGCAAAATACATTTAGTCCAACTTCCAAAGCCCCCCATAGTCTATAGCAGTCTCAACAATGTTAAAAGTCCAACATTCAAAGTCTCTTCTGAGATTCATCCAATCACTTAATTGTAATCCCCAAAGCAAGGTAGGAAAACATCTGGGCAAACTCCAAACTCTCCATCTCTATGGCTGATGTCAAAGCAGTCTTCAACAGGGTTGCACCTTTAATAGTGCCCCTCCCTGGACCAAGCATATACCGACCACCACACCTATTTTCATCAAGTCGTAACAGTTCACATCTTTAATCCCAGCTCTTGAGAGACAGGCAGGTGGAGCTCTGTGAGTTCAGGGCCAACCTGGCTTACTTAGTGGGGTCTATGCCAGCCAGGGCTATGTAGAGAGACCCTTGTCTCAAAAAGCCACAAATTGGGCTGGAGAGATGGCTCAGCAGTTATGGCTATTCTTCCAGAGGTCCTGAGTTCAGTTCCCAGTAACCACATGGTGGCTCACAACCATCTGTAATGGGATCTGATGCCCTCTTCTGGTGTGTCTAAAGATAGCTATAGCTGGGCGTGGTGGCACACGCCTTTAATCCCAGCACTTGGGAGGCAGAGGCAGGCAGATTTCTGAGTTCGAGGCCAGCCTGGTATACAGAGTGAGTTCCAGGACAGCCAAGGCTATACAGAGAAACCCTGTCTCGAAAAACCAAAAAAAAAAAAAAAAAAAAAAAGAAACCCTGTCTCAAAAAAAAAAAAAAAAAAAAGATAGCTATAGTATACTCATATACATAAAATATATAAATTTTAAAAAAAAACCAAAAAGCACAAACTGATTAATTCAGGAGCTGGAGAGACGGCTCTGCAGTTAAGAGCAGTTCTGCTCTATGGATGACCCAGGTTCACTTCCCAACCCTTATCAGGTGGCTCCCAGCCTCCTGTAACTACAGCTCAGGGACCCCCTCCTCTAGGTTCTTTAGGTATTTGCACTCATGTGGTATAAAACTCATGAAGGCATGCACATGTACACAAATGATAAATTTAAATTTTTTATGTATGTGTATACGTGTTTTGTCGGCATGTAAATGTGTGTACCACATGGCACCCTCAGACGCCCTACGGCTGGAGTTACAGACAGTTGTGAGCCACCATGTGGGTGCTAGGAATTGAAATCATGTCCTCTGAAAGAGTAACCAGTTCCCTTAACCACTGAGCCATCTCTCCAGATCCTAAATTTATTTATTTATTTTTTAATTTTTTTTATTACATATTTTCCTCAATTACATTTCCAATGCTATCCCAAAAGTCCCCCATACCCTCCCCTCCACTCCCCTACCCACCCATTCCCACTTTTTGGCCCTGGCGTTCCCCTGTACTGGGGCATATAAAGTTTGCGTGTCCAATGGGCCTCTCTTTCCAGTGATGGCTGACTAGGCCATCTTTTGATACATATGCAGCTAGAGTCAAGAGTTCCGGGGTACTGGTTAGTTCATAATGTTGTTGCACCTACAGGGTTGCAGATCTCTTTAGCTCCTTGGATACTTTCTCTAGCTCCTCCATTGGGAGCCCTGTGCAGATCCTAAATTAAAAAAAAAAAATTTTTTTTTTTTTTTGAGACAGAGTCTCTCTATGTAGCCCTGACCATCCTAGAACTGGCTACATAGACCAGACTGGCTTCAAACTCACAGAGATCTGCCTGCCTCTGACTCTGCCTCTCTCTCTGCCTCTCTGCCTGCCTCTCTGCCTCTCTGCCTCTCTGCCTCTCTGCCTCTCTGCCTCTCTGCCTCTCTGCCTCTCTGCCTCTCTGCCTCTCTGCCCCTCTCTGCCTCTCTGCCTCTCTCTGCCTCTCTCTGCCTCTCTCTGCCTCTCTCTGCCTCTCTCTGCCTCTCTCTGCCTCTCTCTGCCTCTCTCTCTCTGCCTCTCTCTCTCTGTCTCTCTCTCTCTGCCTCTCTGCCTCTCTCTGCCTCTCTCTGCCTCTCTCTGCCTCTCTCTGCCTCTCTCTGCCTCTCTCTGCCTCTCTCTCTCTCTGCCTCTCTCTCTCTCTGCCTCTCTGCCTCTCTCTGCCTCTCTCTGCCTCTCTCTCTCTGCCTCTCTCTCTCTGCCTCTCTCTCTCTCTGCCTCTCTCTGCCTCTCTCTGCCTCTCTCTGCCTCTCTCTGCCTCTCTCTGCCTCTCTCTGCCTCAGCCTCAGCCTCAGCCTCAGCCTCAGCCTCAGCCTCAGCCTCAGCCTCAGCCTCAGCCTCAGCCTCAGCCTCCCTTGTGCTGGGATTAAAGGCATGCATCACCTCCTCACATCCCTAAACAAATCTTACAAAACAGAACAAGACTGACTTTTCAGTTGGACACCCTGTCTTCTGAGTTTCTACCTCCCAAGGGCAGTCTGAAGATTCTGGCTTCAGCCTCAGCTCATAGCTTTTTAATTAAACCAATCAATTTTTTTTCTAGAAAGCATTTCCACTCCAAGTTAGACATTAAGACTGTTGCCAAAGGTTTATTTTATGCATTAATACTGAAGAGAGGAAAAAAACAGGATGTTTAATTTCTGTGAACAAAATATTAATGATTGTGTGTTAGGATTTTTTTTTTTTTTTTTTTTTTTTTTGGTTTTTCGAGACAGGGTTTCTCAGTGTAGCCCTGGCTGTCCTGGAACTCACTTTGTAGACCAGGCTGGCCTCGAACTCAGAAATCTGCCTGCCTCTGCCTCCCAAGTGCTGGGATTAAAGGCGTGCACCGCCACTGCCCAGCATGTTAGGATTTCTTTCTGAGCTCAACCCTTTCCAGATATCCTGTAGTGAGAATTCCTCATTAGTTGGAATAAAGTTAAAAAACAAAACACAGAAGCAGAGAGGTGGTTCAGTGGGTGAAGCATTTACCTGACAAACCTGAGGACATGAGTGTGGATCCCCAGCCTGACACAGCAGCATGCATCTCTTACCCTAACACTGAAGGACAGATGTCAGTGGATGCCAGGGGCTAGTCAGTCCAGCCAAAACCGGAACTCCAGCCTCCAGGTTCCGTGAGGAACCCTGTCTCAGAACAAGGTGGAGAGCAATAAAAGAAGACAACAGATGTCAGCCTCTGGCCTGCACACGTGCATACAAGCACACATGCACATATTCACACATGCACACATGTTCACATGCATGCACACACGCACACTAGCATGCATGGCAGATATCAGCCTCACTGTGTACACCCCGGTACAGGAGCACACATACACTGAAAAAATAATCAAGATCAGTGTACTTGCTGGTTTTGTGTGAACTTGACACAAGCTGGAGTCATCGGAGAGGAAGGAGTCTCAGTTGAGGAAATGTCTCTATGACATCTGGCTGTAAGGCATTTTCTCAATTAGTGATCAATGAGGGAAGGCTCAGTTCATTATGGATGGATGCTGCCATCCCCTGGCTGGTGGTCATGGGGTTTATAAGAAAGCAGGCTGAGCAAGCCATGGGAAACAAGCCAGTAGGCAGCACTCGTCCACGGTCTCTGCATCAGCTCCTGCCTCCAGGTTCCCATCCTGCTTGAGTTCCTGTCTTGCCATCCTTTGGAATGTGGAAGTGTAAGCTGAATAAACCTCTCCTCCCCAACTTGCTTCTTGGTCATGTAGTTTCACTGCAGCAGTTTAAAACCCTAAGTCAACCAGCAACATGGCTAGCAGGTCAAATGAAGCACTTGCTGACAAGCCTGACAAAAAAATTAAAGAAAAGAAAATCAGAGCTGGAGAGCTGGCCCAGTGGCTGAAAACACATGGTATCTTTCTAAAGAACCCACGTTCAGGTCCCAGTACCTATTGGGGCAGTTCATATCTCCTGTAACCCCAGGAAATCTAGCATCCTTTTCTGGACTCCTCAGGCACACACACACACACACACACACACACACACTCACACACACTCACACACACACACACTCACACACACTCACACACACACACACACTATTTTAAAATACAATCTTAAAAAATAAAATGATCAGAGAGAGAATTTGTCTAAATCTGAGCATTTCCAGTCTGGGAAGCTAAATGTGGTTAGTCCTGGATGAATCTTGGATGGGAGACAGACAATCTCCACTGTCATCAACAATGGCAGCCACAGTCAACCTCAGTGCATGGCGTGTATCCCCCCCCCCCCCACCTTCACTGTGACTGAAGGATGTGCACTTGACATTTGTGCTACCAGGTGGGGCACCCCACGCTCTCTGCGGTCTGTGAGACTTTAGAACAGTTACACGTATGGCAACAGCTCCCAGATAAAGGCACTTAGTGGCACTCTCTGGCACACCCCACATTTCAGACCAAGATTCAGGTTCCAAGCTGTGCACTTCCCCTGCTGCTTCAGGACAAATAAGAGGCGTGGCAGAAATTGAGGCTGTGGCAACTTTTTAATAAAACAAAGATGCTGTCAGCATCTTTCCTGTGTGAAATGCAGAACACAAGGTATTGTGGCTCTATTTGCACATTTTTCTCCTCTGGAAAGGAAAAGTGTTTTCTGAGAAGGCAGTGAGATCCAAGCCTTTAGAATAGGGCACCTGTCAAGGATCAAGGGCATCCGTGCTCCCCGAAGCAGCCCTGAGTCAGGAGAGCCCTGAGGACAGGAACCCAGCTCCCTTAGTCACAGATGGACGGCCTGTTGACATTGTAACTGGGGTGAAAGTTCAAACGGTCATAGTGGGTGATGTGATTGTCAGGCCCGGTCACTAAGCTCTTCTCCAGGGTGACATTAATATTATGACTCTGGAACATTCCAAAAGCTGCGTGTTGTCTGGAAAACTTATTTGAAGATGGATAAAATACTTTCTGAAAGTCAAACAAACAAGAGGATTAGTGGTGCATGGTAGTAACACTCAGGCAGTCCCACCAACTGGTTCTTTGGACGAAGAGTGAGAATTTGTGAGAAAACACAGCCTCTGGTGCTAGGAAGCCCAGAAACCAAGGTGAGCAAGATGGTCTCCCTTTGCCATCCAACCATGCCAGTGTGTGCTTATGTCTAATATGATTAACACTGCCTCCTTCCCACGCCACATGGACAGCAAGAGAAGTTACAGGATCACCTGAATGCCGCAGCTCCATGCCTAGCCTAGGTGTGACAGCAATCATTAACCTGAAGTTAGGTCAGAGTTAGACCTACACACACACACACACACACACACACACACACACACACACACACACACACATTGAGGTCTACTCCTGCTAGCCATGCCACACTAGGCCTGTGTACCCTTCAACCTTCTCTGTGAGTGTAGTCACAATACTCTACAGCAGTGTCTGCCATACTCTTCCAAAATACTTATAACTTATGAAGAGAAATAGTTGGGTGTGGTGGGGCAGACCTTTAATCCCAGCACTCAAGAGGCAGGTCTCTGTGAGACTGAGGCCAGCCTGGTCTACATAGAAAAACCATTTCTCAGAAAGAGAGAGAGAGAGAGTCAGAGACAGAGAACACATGTGGGCCTCACTTCTGAAGCTCCAGTTCATGAATACAGCCTCAATGCTTTGGCCCTTGGCTGGGGTTGCTGGGTAACTGTGATAAGAGCAAACATCATGGGCCATGAAGAAAAGCAGAGAGAGGACTGGCTGGATCCCAGGATCCCTCTCGAGGACACACCTCCAGAGCCCTGAAAACTCCTATAAAGTCCCACACCCCAATAGCACACACTAGTAACCCTGCCTTTAACATGCAGACCTTTTAGGGTCAACTCCTCCAAGCCTTAGCAATGAGCTTCTATCCCATGAGCCAAAATCCTCTGTCAGGTGCTTTAAAAAGGGCACTATGCACCACCAGCCCGGTGTATGGGAAGGGCTGCCCTGCTGAGGCCGGAAGCACTCAGTTCTTTGTTTGTTTAGTTGGTTGGTTTTGTTTTTGTTTTTGTTTTTCGAGACAGTATTTCTCTGTGTAGTCCTGGCTGTCCTGAAACTCACTCTGTAGACCAGGCTGGCCTCAAACTCAGAAATCCACCTGCCTCTGCCTCCCAAGTGCTGGGATTAAAGTCATGTGCCACCACTTCCCGGCAGCACTCAGTTCTTGCTGAGTGTGGCCACTGTGAGTCCGGGAACTCCAGTGATGACAGGGGGACATGTGGTGTGTGCAGACCAACCTCCACCAGGTAGTAGTGTCCTACCTGTCCTCAGACCACCCTGGGCCAAGATCACCTGATGTTTTCTCTCTTTGGCAGGAAAAGCAAAGAGAAATTATTTCAGGCATTTTTCAAGAGGCAAATTTGAGATCTCCTGGGAAACTGAACATAAAATATAGTGTCCAAGTCCGGGTGTGGTAGAGCATGCCTTTAACCCCAGCACTTGGAAGGCAGAGTCAGGCGGATCTCTGTGAGTTTGAGGCCAGCCTGGTCTACAAAAAGAGTTCAAGGACAGCCAAGGATGTTACTTACACAGAGAACTCCTGTCTCTGAGAAAAAAAAAAAAAAAAAAAAAAAAAAGTGTCCAAATACCATTCCAATGCACACAGCTCCCCCTATTGTCTGCATGGTGTATTGCAGGTGGAGCTGATGGCCAATACCTGAGCTGTGCACTGAGCACTGGGGCCTGCCCGCTCTTGGCTCTGCACAGTCAATGCATTCTGACAGTCCATAATAATAAATATCCACCAGTGCCGTAGCTGACAGAATAATACTAAGAGTTGCTCACAGGGTGCAGTGGACTGAGTCAGAAAGCTGACAAGTCAACCCCAGAGAACAGGACTAAGAAGCACGGAATACCTACCCCCTAGCTTGCCTCTGATACCCGCGGCTTGTGGCCCATGACCTGCTAACCTGGGTGAAAGCACCACTGTTGAAAAGAGCAGCTTCTTCTCCGTGGCCTTTTACAAAGGCAGAACAGAAACCAGGGGTGTGGCTCAGTGGACAGATCACCACGTCTAACGTCTGCAAAGCCCTGGCACTGCACATCTTTTAAGCCAGCACTTTCGAGGTGCAGGCAGTTCAAAGCTTTGAACTGATTCAGAACTAGCCCTGGCTAACTTGAGACCAAAGGCACTTATTACCAAGCCTGGTGAAAGGAGAACCAGCTCTTACACGTGGCCCTCTGACCTCCAACCACGTGTGGCATGGCGTACCCCCACACAGAGACAAGGCGAATGTATTTAAGAAGGTATGGGCAGCAGTTCCCATGTTCCTGCTTCCCACAGAAACACCTTGCGTCTGATTTTGGAACACAGACTCTTTCCGTGGACAGGCTCTTCCGAGGAGTTCTGCCACTCGTATGAACGCTTGACTTCACTAATTGGCCTTCGAGTGCCCGGGCAAAGGTGTGCGTGCCTGTCTGATGGGGAGGAGAACGTGGAAGCAAGTTTACTTGGACTTTCCTGTCTACAATCTATTCTGCTTTGAAATTGCATTCTATCATCTCTCTGCCCCGCCTTGTCCTAACTCGATTTGAGGTGCCATGCATTTACAACGTGGGACGCTGATTCCCAACTCTGACTCCTCATAAGTCTGCTTTTCCAGATGGCCCTCGTCCTGGCAGGCCTGGCTTGCACTTACTGGCATCTCATGCACCGTGGGGGCTCTGCTTCCGTAGGTTTGGTTACTGGTCCTGTACATGGAAACAGCTTCCTTGGTCCTGTGGGAGAGAGATGCACTGTTTCTCACACATACTCAGAATAAGTCAGCCAGGTCATAGCCTGGAAGAATTTGATTGATGGAACTTTATTGTCCCTGACGGTGGCAATACCATGTCCACGGGGCTCCCACTGAGAGCACTCTCTCCCAGCAGACCTTTCTCTCTGGCCTCCTCTGCTGGCCATGGCCCCTGATCTTTCCAAAGGGAAACCCTAGAGAACACCCAGCCAGCAAATGCTGGCGGAGGGGTCTTGGTGGGACTTTGGCACAGACTACCACTGCCAGGTATGTAAGCTACCTCGGAGACAGCGTCTCAACTTCCAGACCCTGGAAGTCCCTCTGCTTTTGAGCCCCAACCTTACAGAGGCCAAGCTCCTGTCAGGAGGGAAGGAGGTAAGAAATCTAGTTTGTGAGACTGTGGCCTGTGATAGAGGCTACCAGCCGCTCTTCTTCACACCCGAGGCCTCAGCAAGTTGTCTTCTTACTCGTGGAAAGGGAGTGTGCCTGCACCAGCTTCACACAAGTCAAGAAGGTTTCCATCCTTACTTCCCCGAAAACCAGGCTGCCCTGTAAGGTGTACAGCTTTCAGGGAAGCTTTAAAAATAGAGACATCCCCTGCCTGCAACAAGGCTATATTCACACACGTTCACTCTGTGGTTGCTCAGACAGCAGGACCCTAACAGTAATGATGACACAAATAAAGGTTCATGACTGGCTCCTTTTGACCTCAGTAGCCACAGCCACTTGAGAGTTCTCAAACACATGGCCAAAGCTAGGGCCGCCCTGCTGCATGAAGAAGGTAACCTCAGTCTTCCTTACCCGTAGCCATGAAACCACCCCGGGTTGTTGAACCTGACTGGGAGCTTCTCGCTAATGCGGTAGTAGTCGCTGGTCTTCTCTGGGGCAGGCTTAGCCTTGGGCTCCCCCGGCTCCGGCTCCTCTGGGGCAGGCTTAGCCTTGGGCTCCCCCGGCTCCGGCTCCTCTGGGGCGGGCTTAGCCTTGGGCTCCCCCGGCTCCGGCTCCTCCGCGGACTGTTGAGGTTTTTCTTCAGACATTTGGCCTCCCGCAGGAAACTAGCCCAGATCAAGTCTGTGCCTGCTGCGGCAAGGCGTCCTGTTGCTAGGCAATGAAGTCACCTGATCAGGAGGTGGGGCGGTCTTTTGTAGGTTGCTTTGGCTAGCAGCTAGCTGTAGGCAAGTCTAGAATCTTCCCGAGGGCGAATAACAAAGGAGACCGTAAGTTCTAAACAAGGAATTCCAAGCTTCCACACGCTGCTCCTCAGGGAGATCCGCTGACCTTTTTCTGGGACTGTGGGAACATCCTTGTATCGTCCCAAAATGCACTAGGAGGCAGATCCTGGACGAATGAAACCTTAGAACCTGGGATTTCACCAGCCAATAGGCAGGAATTAGGTGCTTCCAATCTCTGCCTGAGCAAGTACAAGTCTGTCGTTTACTGTCCTGGCCATGGCCTCTATCACCCAATACCCCCACAACTCAGCCTAAATCTAGATGTGAGGTGCTGCTAAATTTAGGGAATCCTAGGCCATATATTGGTGAAATATAAAAAATGATCTTGTGAACCATGCACATAGTTCAGCATTAATGACGTGCTAGCGCAATGCCAGGAGGCAGATCTCTGAGTTCGAGGCCAGCCTGATTTAAAAAGAGAGTACTAGACCAGTCAGGAGTATATAGTGAAACCCTGTCTTAACAACAATAATAAAAATAAATAGTAATTTTAAAACAAACAATAAAAAATTACTTAGGGCACAGTGTGGTGGTGTGCACCAATAATTCCAACACCCAGGGGACAGAGGCAGTCAGATCTCTATGAATGTCTGGCCAGTCAGGGAGATTGTTGTTGTTGTTGTTGCTGTCATCGTCGTCGTCATCATTGTCAATGTCATCGTTGTTGTCGTCATAGTTTAATGTAATTTGGGGATGGAGAGATGGCTCAGCAATTTAGGGCATTCATTGCTCTTGTAGGGAACCTGGATTCAACTCCCAGAGCCTACAAGGTGACTCATAAACACTTTTAACTCTAGTTCCTGGAGGTCAGACACCTGCTCTCCACAGGGACAAGGCACTCACAAGGTACACATACATACATGTAGGCAAAAAATAAGTAAAACTAAAACAAATGTTAAAAAATAAAAAAAATGCATGCTGGAGCGACGACTCAGCAGTTAAGAGCACTGACTGCTCTTCCACAGGTCCTGAGTTCAATTTCCAGCAACCACATGGTGGCTCACGACCATCTGTAATGGGATCTGATGCCCTCTTCTGGTGTGTCTGAAGATAGTCACAGTGTATTCATATACATAAAATAAATAGTTTTTTTTAATGCACTTATAAAACAAACAATAAACGGGGCGGTGGTAGGGCATGCCTTCAATCTCAGCTCTCCAGAGGCAGAGGCGGGTTGCTCTCTGAGTTCAAGCCAACCTGGTCTACATAGCGAATACCATGACAGTCAAGGCTCAAGGCTACGGAGAAACCGGGTCTCAGGAAAAACAAAACAAAACAAAACAAAAACAAAAACAAAAACAACAACAAAAAAAAACAGCAACCCTAAAAACAACCTCTAAAAACCAATTTGAACAAGAGGGTCGCCTCCTCCAGAGGATGCTGTAATTTTATCGAGAGGAACGAGCTGTGGGTGAGAGGTCGCTCATTCTAGCTCAGCCCCACGTCCCAGCTGAGTGCAGACCACTGGTCACAGTGCCAACTCGCCCATTTACAAGGATGCGGGCGCAGCGAGCGGTGCACAGCGGAGAGGGTCCTCCGGGCCAGCAAGCGGCGCTGCGACCCCGCGCGCTCAGAGGAGGAGGCGCTCTGCCGGGCAGGAAGAGTCTCTGCAGGATCTCTGTCCACGCGCCCGCCATGGCGCCCGCTCCGGCCGTGCTGACCCGGCTGCTGTGTGCAGGTGAGCGCGGTGAATCTCGGAGATGGGGGGAACCCGGGGATCCGAGAGGGGAGGACAGGGACGAGGGTTGGACGCGCCCCCACCGGCTCTTTCCCCGCAGGTGTGCGGCGCTGGCCAGGTTTCCTGCAGAAGGCGATCCCGGGCCCTGCGGAGCAGAATGGTAGGAAGGTCACGGGAGCCCCGGTCCCCGCAGTCAGCGAGCCCCAGGATGGCGACGGTAAAGATCAGCGGGTGGAGCTGGGCCGGGGCGCGGAATCGTGGAGAGGTTGTCATTGCAGGGTCCCCAAAGGAACCCAGTACCAATCTAAGTGTGGTGGGAGGGAGATAGAACCCCTGTGGCCTGGTAGCTCTCGAAACCCGTGAAGACTTACTTTTGTATCTGTCCATCTTGCTGGTCTTCTGGAGGGGCGTTTAAGGCACCCGAAGTCAACGAGGCCCCTGGTTCGTTTTCCTCTTACATCTGTGGAGATTAAGGGAAGAGGACTTGGCCAGGTTTTCCCCGCACACAGTCACTTTAGACCTTGACACTAGTCCCTCGGTGTTGCAAAAATGCCCCTGTGTCTTCCAGATCTTTCCTGGCGTTTCCTCACAGCTTTGAGTTTCCCACTCCCAGGAGACTGGTGAGTCTTTGGTTGGTTGGTGATGGGCCACAGTGTCTGCCCTTACTCTCTTTTTCAGATTTCCAGAGCAGGATCCTAGATACGCCATTACAGCATTCGGATTTCTTCAATGTCAAGGAGCTGTTTTCTGTGAAGAGCCTCTTCGAGGCCCGAGTACACCTGGGACATAAAGCTGGTTGCCGCCATAGGTAGTTGGCACAGGCCGTGTGGGCAGAGTGGTGGAGTTGGGTCAGGGTTGGAAGTGGGGGCAGGGTGGGGGTGTCTGCGGCAACACCAAGTGCAGTGCTAGTATTGATGCTGGTTCACAGACAGGGTGAAAACTGAGGGTCATGGCAGGCGGGGGAGCCCGGTGGAGAGGACCTGCTGTATAGAACAGAAGTGGCCCTAGAGAGTTAAACTGGGCAGAGCACCTTGGTTGGGTTCATGTTTATCTGCAGTTGGTTCTCAAATCTCCACAGGGAGAAGGTGGGACAGGTTGAGCCACAAACCTGATTGTCTGTGCGCAAGTCCACACCTGTGTCCCCAGCCCATCACTCCCTAGGCAGGAGTAGTGGGAGTTGGTAAATGTAAGAGCCTGGGTGGCTGGTAGGTAGGTGGCTGTGGAAGGGGCAGGGCAGCTCCACGCACACGGGTCCGTTTACCCTGGGGGTTTTTTGGCAGGTTTATGGAGCCGTACATCTTTGGGAACCGCCTGGGCCAAGATATCATCGATCTGGATCAGACAGCCTTGAATCTCCAACTGGCTTTGAACTTCACCGCGCACGTGGCCTACCGCAAGGGCATCATTCTGTTTGTGAGCCGGAATCGTCAGTTCTCTCACTTAATTGAGACTACAGCCCAGGCCTGTGGGGAGTACGCCCACACCCGCTACTTCAAGGGTGGCTTGCTGACTAACGCACAACTCCTCTTTGGGCCTTCAGTCCGCCTACCAGACCTCATCATCTTTCTGCACACACTCAACAATGTCTTTGAACCCCATGTGGCTGTGAGGGATGCAGCCAAGATGAACATCCCCACAGTGGGCATTGTGGACACCAACTGCAACCCATGCCTCATCACTTACCCTATCCCTGGCAACGACGACTCGCCCCAAGCTATCCAGCTCTTCTGCAAGCTCTTCCGGACAACCATCAACAGGGCCAAGGAGAAGAGGAGGCAGATGGAGGCCCTGCATCGGCTGCAGAGTCCCAAGGGGTCCGAGGGCAGTGGGACATCTCCTGTGCCTGATAAGAGCCATTCCCCATAACAGAAAGCCCTTCTCCCACACTAGATAGCCAGCCCTCTTCTGAGCAGGAAGGTCCTTGTCCAACCCTGGTCTGTGTCCCCACTCCCTGTCCTCAGCATCAGCACCACAGTCCTATTTCCTTAGATATGGCCACCCCAAAGTCCAATGATCTTGAGCTAACCCTTATCTGTCTCTTTTCTGGGAACAAACTCAGGTAAAGTACCTAGTCACATGGCCTCTGGCATCCATTAAGACTTGAACATAGCTAGCCAAGTTTCCGCTTTTCAGTTAAAATTAATCCTCCATTGTCTGCTAATTAATCCTTCATTCTCTGAAGAAAATTCCAAGCAAAACCAACACTGATGTCCCTCAGGACCCCCAGTAGTTGCCTCTAGACCTGTAACCAGGCTAAGCAGGCTCCCAGAGGGAAGATAGGAAGTATAGTCCATGCATTGTGCTGCACTACTAAAGAACTTAATGAGTTTGCTAATTCATTCAAGCAGAAGTCTGGGGAATATATGTGGGAATGGATTTTAAAGGTTTGGGGTAATGGAAAGAACATAAAACTGAATCAGGCTGAGTTTTATGGATATGGGCTTCTCTGGAGCTCTTATGTTTAATATGGAAGCTCGCACAGTGAAAAAAGGTGTCAAAAGTTTGTTCCATGTTTGGCTGAAGTATTTTTTAAAAGAACCTACTGATGGGAGCACAAAAGTCCTTGAGCCCACAGATCACCAAGGAAACCAGGAATGTTAATCACATAGGGTTGACTCCCCAAAGAAGGAAATCCATACCTGTTTCCCACCCAGAGGACTGGGCGTGGATGTTGTTAATGACCTGGTGACCTTTGCTATTTGTAGAGCCAGACCTCACCCAAATGCCCCCTAAATGTTTGTCTTGGACTCTTCCTTCCTAGACCTTTATTTTTAACTTAGTTTCTCCACCAATAAAATCCATGCTTAGGGGAGATGTCACAAGTATTTTATAACCTGCTGACCTCTACATTATCTTGGTCAGAGACCATACCAGATCCTAGGCCCTTAAGCTATAGGACCCATCTTTGTGGTCGGTGTACTTTGAGCTGAGTTTCAATGTAATTATGCCTCTTATACCCGGGATTGTATTACATCAGGAAACTTTTCCAGAATTGTACTATTTTAATATATGTTTACAGTAAACCACCTGGTGTCAGACTCTCTAGAACTTTGAACCCGTACCAACTAAGTCAGGCAAGTTTTCTTTCTTGCCTTTCATAGGCCCTGATGCTTGCAGGGACCCTCAAATCATACTGAAAAGGAGTTGGGGATACCTGATAACTCTTGGCTTAGTAGTGATGAAGGGCTCTTAAGGCTCAGGGAAACTGCAGTGCTAGAGTGGCACACTGTAAAATCTAATCCTCCATGATGGGAAGGTGGTGGAAACAAGCCTCTCACTAACCCTGTCATGTAAGAGGGACACCAGCACATTTGAAGAGCTTTGCTGTTGCCCTTTTCCTTGTCCTAGACCTTAGGGTTGGAGATGCTTGCTCTGTTGGATGAATTAAATGTAGTGGGTTTAATTGGGCCCCCGCAGGGTGACAGCACGGATCACCAAAGGCAAGGTGGTCGAGCATGCATTATCACAATGAGCAGCATAGACAAAGCAGTGTCCATAATGGCCTGACCTGTTATGGCCAGCACAGGCAAAGTGAATTTCATGGTGGCATGATTTGTATGGACCTTTGGTATGAGCTAATCAGTCATGGGGTTTCCAGGCATTAAATAGAAAAGAAGCCTAGTAAATTTTTGTTTGATCTGCATAAGTGGAAAATTTGTCAAATCCACCAAGAATACACTGAATCAGGGCAAAGGAGATTCTCAACCCATGAACCAGTTTCCAGTTTGGAGACCCACAGTGAAGTGATTGCCAGGGAAGTCCTTGATAAAATATCTAAAAGTCTCATTGTTAGCCTTTCCCAGTCCTCCAGAGAGTATTATAGCCTTTGGCAAGAGCAACTAGGGAAAAAGAAAGAAACACTATGGCCCTCCAATTAAGTAGGGACTTATGGAAGTCAACCTTTTTTTTTTTTTTTTTTGGTTTTTCGAGACAGGGTTTCTCTGTGTAGCCCTGGCTGTCCTGGAACTCACTCTGTAGACCAGGCTAGCCTCAAACTCAGAAATCCATCTGCTCTGCCTCCCAAGTGCTGGGATTAAAGGCGTGCGCCACCACGCCCGGCGGCGGAGGTCAACTTATTAATGGAGTTTTGGCTAACGTCCAACTCACAGTAGGTCCAGTGGGCCCCTGGAATCCTGTGGCTATTAACTCCAGAAGGTATATTTGGAATAGATAGAAGTTGAAGTTGGCAGAATTCTCACATTGGTTCCCTGACCTGTAGAGTGAAGGCTCTCATGGTTGGAAAGACTAAATGGAAGCCTTTCAAGTTGCTACTGGCAAGAAAAATAGAGAAACCAATATTGTACCCCTGGGAAAACTGCAGAAATTAGTGCCACCGTCAAAGACCTGAAAGATGCAGGAATGATAGTTCCCACTGCATCTTCCTTAACTCTCCTATCTGGCCAGTGCAGAAGACGGACGGATCGTGGAGAATGACAGTTGACTATGGAAAACAGGTAGTAACAGATTGCAACTGTTGTACCAAATGTATTATCCTTCCTTGAGCAGATTGACACCTCTCCTGGTGCATGGTATGCAGCTATTGATCTATCAAGTGCATTTTTCTCAGTATCTGTCCGTAAGGACCACCAGAACAATTTGCTCTCAGTTGGCAAGACCAGCATTGTACAGTTTTACCTCAAGCTTATATTAACACTCCAACCCTGTGTAATATAATTTAGTTAGAAGGGGGTCTCAATCATTTGTCTCTTCCACAAAATATCACATTGGTGCACTATATTGATGACATTATGCGGACTGCACCAAGCAAGCTGGAGGCAGCAACCACTTTGAACTCACCGGTAATACATGAGCATCAGAAGATGGGAAGTAAATCAAACCAAAATCTGCCTCCATGTTTAAGGTGAAGAGCAATGGAAGAAGACATCTGATGTCAACCTTGGACCTTCACATGCACACACGTGTGCACATGTGCACATACACATACACACACAAGGATACAGAAGATACACTTGCATGTGTATATTTCTGTGTCAAGAGAAAAAGGCAGAGAAGGAACAGTAAACACTGAGCCACGTATTCACGGCTCCCTTCTCTCTGTATCTTTTCCCTTTGCTTTGTTCTTTCTGGCCCTCATGTTAGTTACCTTGAACATTCCCATGTCTGCCCATCATTTCAGGTCATATATGTGCTCCAACAATAAGTAAGGCCAAGCTGGGCATGGTGACACATGCCTTTAATTTCAACACTTGGGAAGCAGAGGCAGATAGATCTCTTTGGGTAGATATTTAAGAGAAAATGTTTAAGGAAACACAAAGAATTCTGCCATGTTGGGGTTACAGAATGGTCCTGAAAAGTTACAGAGAGGAGAACCTGTTAACTACTTGGGTTATAAAATAAGTCAACTAAAAACTCAACCACAAAAGGTACAGATCAGAAGACATCAGTTGCAAGCTCTTAATGATTTTCAAAATTAATGGGAGAGATTAATTGGCTATGGGCTACCATTGGATTAACTACTCAATATTTAAGTAATTTGTCTCAAATGTTAGAAGGAGATTTGGACTTAAACAGTCCAAAATGGTTAACAGCTGAGGCAGAGAGAGAGTTAACTCTAGTAGAACAGAGAATGCAAGCCACATATATGGATCCCAAACCTATATTTTGGTTATTTCCTCTTTAACTCATTCTCCTCCTGGGCTCATTATGCTAAGAGAAGGTAGATTTTCTTAGCTCACAAAGCAAAACATTAAAGAATTACATAGAAAACGTTTCTGACTTAATCATAAAAGGTAGAATAAGACTATGTCAGTTGTCAGGAACAGAGAGAAATCTTAGTACCTTATACAACAACAATGCTGAGATTATGTCATGGGTAATCAATGAAGGCTGGTAAAGAGCTTGTAGTAACTATTTTGGAGAAATTAACAGTAAATATACTAAAAGCAAACATCCTCAGTGTATAAAAAGAACTAATTGGATTCTCCCACCCATTTGAAAAGAAATGGCAATTCCTGAAGTACCTACAGTCTATACTGATGCAAATAAATTGGGAATGGCAAGCTCTAAGTCAGACAAAATGAGCAAAGTAATTCAAAACCCATATAGTTCAGGTCAAAAATCAGAGCTGTATTCTTAGATTCTTCTTCTTCTATTGTTATATTTTCCTGAATCTCTTAAAATAATCAATGACTCTAAATATGCAGAAAGAGTTGTTCTGCACATAGAAATTGCTGAATTTATTCCAGATAATTCAGAATTAATTTTATTATTTATACAGGTGCAACAGGCAATCATAAATAGAGACTATCCACTATATATCACCCATATTCTGTCTCAGACAGGCTTGCCAGTGTTGTGGAAATTATTTAAATCCCAGGCCAAGGTTTCTACCCGACCTTTGACCCTTTAGTTCCCAGATGAAAGACACTCACATCTTTTATGTTTACAATAAACCTTAAACAACACAAGAGCTGGGCAGTTACTATTCTCTGTGTTGTTAGAATCTACTTTCCTATTGATAACCCAGGGTTACTATGTACTATTTCATCTGGGCTGTTCTTAACTCCAATTGGCCAGCCCACAGGGTCAGTTCTCTTGACTCCTAACCCATGGTAGCTTCTCCTTCCTTCTCCTGCACTTTCATTTTTCCCCTGTGCCCCTTCTCCAACACCAAGCCCATGAAACCTAAACCCCACCAATATCTGTTCTGCCCAGCTACTGGGTGTTGACATCTTTACCAATCAGAAATAACTTGGGGGTCAGGATCACTCAGCAGCTTATTTGTGGACTCTCTCATCTCTGGGGTAACCAGTCTTGGTGACCCCAAATTAGTATTAGAATACAAGCATCATTAGGCCAACCCACTACATTTCCAGGTCCATTGCACAAGGAAATGAAGAAATTGACTGATTATTAATAGGAAATGTTTTTTAAACCCTCCAAGCTTTATAAAAAAACATCAAGTTAACAGTAAATGTTTGAAGAAAAAAACTTCAACCACCTGGCCACAGACAAGGAAATTATAAGAAAATGTCCTACTTGTTCTTTGTATAACCAAACTCCATTGCCCGCTGGAAGTAACCCCCCTGGGTCAGAAAAGAAATGAATTCTGACAGATGGATCCGTTTCATTTTGCAGAATTTAGGAAACTAAAGTTTGTGCTCCATACCATTGATACAGAATAAGGGTTTCAATGTGCAATTGCTTTGAGATTTGAGAAGGCAGATTCTGTCATTTCCACATTACTGGAAGTTATGGCCATTATGGGGATACATGCACAAATCAAGACTGACAATGCCCCACATGTCTCCAATAAGATGAAGCAATTCTTTGCATATTATAATATAAAGCAGATTACAGGTATACCACACTATCCTATAAGACAAACAGTTGTAGAAAGATCTAGTTGTACCTTAAAGGAAAGGATTACAAAACCAACAGGGTAAATAATGACCCCCAGGGATAGACTAAATAGTGCTCCCTCTATTAACTTTAATTTTTCTGAATGTTAATGAGAAAGGGATAACAGCTGCGAGACACTGGGTTATAGAAAAAACTCTGGGATTAAATTATAGTAATTATACTATAAGGATGTGTTACCATCAGAATGGAAGTCAGAGAAAGTTTTATGTTGGGGACATGAATTTGTTTATCTTTCCACAGGAAATGATACCATTAAAACTGATAGAGATTAAAATTGCGTAGGAGAGGTATCCAGAGAACCTTTCACTTCATTTTTTTTAAAGGTCTATTTATTATTATATCTAAGTACACTGTAGCTGTCTTCAGACACACCAGAAGAGGTCATCAGATCTCATTACGGGTGGTTGTGAGCCACCATGTGGTTGCTGGGATTTGAACTCAAGACCTTCAGAAGAGCAGTCAGTGCTCTTACCCGCTGAGCCATCTCGCCAGGCCCTCACTTCATTTTTAAAAAAAGATTTATTTATATCTAAGTACACTGTAACTGTCTTCAGACACTCCAGAAGAGGGCATCAGATCTCACTATGGATGGTTGTGAGCCACCATGTAGTTGCTGGGATTTGAACTCAGGACCTTCAGAAGAACAGTCAGTGCTCTTAACCACTGAGCCATCTCTCCAGCCCACCCCCCCCCCTTTCATTTCATTTTTAGTTCATTGAAAATATCCGTGGGCTGGAGAGATGTTTGCTGCAAGATGTGTCTGGAAAACAGAGACACATCTGCATAAACAGACAGACAAAACTTTTCAAACAACCGGGACCAGGTGGACAGGCAGTGTCTTGCTTTTTCCCTGGATAAGAGCAAAAGTTTTGTAGTTGGATGATAAGAGGAGGATTGTCTTTGGTTAGAGAGGTTTCTTACCCTACGTAGGAAACATCTAATCTAACCACTTTCAAGTCAGAATTCTAACCTTCCTGGGAATGGCTGGCTTCTTCCACTCTTGAATTCTTTCTTTCTCTTTTCTTGCCTGCCCCTTATGAAGCAGCCTGTGGTCCTTTCTGTGAGCCCTTCTTCATTCCCACTACCAACCTCTTTCATAAGCTTCAACAGGCCCTGCTGCAGATCCTGGCCCTACAGCTTCTAAACTGAACTTGCTTCCTCTCTCTCTATGTCACAGAAAAGGAGGGAGAAACTTCCAGGAACCTGGGTCACCACCTAGGACTTTCCTTTGTGCATGCTGCATACTAATTAAAAAAAATAAGACCATACTATCCAAGGGTGGGTCCCCTTGCCTGTGTGCTGTGGCCACGTCCGAACCTCTAATACCCAAATAAAAAAGGTTAACCTTCAGCTGGGCGTGGTGGCACACAGGAGGCAGAAGCAGGCGGACTTCTGAGTTCGAGGCCAGCCTGGTCTACAAAGTGAGTTCCAGGACAGCCAGGGCTGCACAGAGAAACCCTATCTCGAAAAATCACCAAAAAAAAAAAAAAAGGTTAACCTTCCAATTACCCACTCCTGTGTTCTCTCCTCACCACCCATCTCCTAACACAGAAGGGACTCCAGCTTTCCGCGCTACCCGGGGACGGGTCCATACGGCGTTGTTCTTGATTCCCATCGTAACTTAAAGGGAAACTTACACAATGTCCGGAGCCCTTGACGTCCTGCAGATGAAGGAGGAGGATGTCCTCAAATTCCTTGCTGTGGGAACCCACTTAGGTGGCACCAACCTTGACTTTCAGATGGAGCAGTACATCTATAAAAGGAAAGTGACGGTATCTACATCATAAACCTGAAGAGGACCTGGGAGAAGCTGTTGCTCGCAGCTCGAGCTATTGTTGCCATCGAGAACCCTGCTGATGTCAGCGTCATCTCCTCCAGGAACACTGGCCAGCGAGCTGTGCTGAAGTTTGCTGCTGCCACAGGAGCCACTCCGATTGCTGGCCGCTTTACACCTGGGACCTTCACTAACCAGATCCAAGCAGCCTTCAGGGAGCCACGGCTTCTAGTGGTAACCGATCCCAGGGCTGACCATCAGCCACTCACAGAGGCCTCTTATGTCAATCTACCCACCATTGCTCTGTGTAACACAGATTCTCCCCTGCGCTATGTGGACATTGCCATCCCATGCAACAACAAGGGAGTTCACTCAGTGGGTCTGATGTGGTGGATGCTGGCCAGGGAAGTACTCCGCATGCGAGGTACTATCTCCCGTGAGCACCCCTGGGAGGTCATGCCTGATCTTTACTTCTACAGAGACCCAGAGGAGATTGAGAAGGAGGAGCAGGCTGCTGCTGAGAAGGCTGTGACCAAGGAGGAATTCCAGGGTGAATGGACCACACCAGCTCCTGAGTTCACTGCTGCTCAGCCTGAGGTGGCCGACTGATCTGAGGGTGTGCAGGTTCCCTCGGTGCCCATCCAGCAGTTCCCCACAGAAGACTGGAGTGCACAGCCAGCCACTGAGGATTGGTCAGCAGCTCCCACAGCGCAGGCCACGGAGTGGGTTGGAGCCACCACTGAGTGGTCCTGAGCTGCTGTGCAGGTGCCTGAGCAAAGGGAAAAAAGATGGAAGGAAAATAAAGTTGCTAAAAGCTGAAAAAAAAAAAAAAAAAAAAAGAAGGGACTCCAATGGTAGAGGATGACACACTTATCCTTAAGCCACGCCCATACCTCAACTTTTTTTTTTTTTTTTTTTTTTTTTTTTTTTTTTTTTGAGACAGGGTTTCTCTGTGAAAGCCTGGCTGTCCTAGAACTCACTCTGTAGACTAGGTTGCCCCCAACTCTGCCTCCTGAGTGCTGCTGGGACGAAAGGTTTGCACCACTACTACCTGACATCTTAACATTTCAAACCAATTCGAGCTGCTGATTTGACTCTCCAAAAATGCGTACAGATCATCTGTTTCTGCTGGCTTCAGCCACTTCTTATATTTGGTTCCAAATTCTAGAGACCACCTCTTCAGCAACTTCTTTCCTTCACCAGCTCTGTGTCTCTCCTCACCAACTCACCTACGTGATGTCCTCTCTGACTCCTGGAGCCTGTTATACCTTCCTCTCTCCGGGATCCTCACCATGTGGGTAACTCTAGTTGCTAAGACACTTGCTCCTCTCCCCCCCACCTCCTCCCACTGCCCCCACCCATTCCCCTCCCCCACCCGTCCCTCTTCCTCCATTCCCCCCCCCACCCCCCCCACCCCCCCGTTTCTTTGCCTACTACCCCTAAGAGCTGCCTGCTAAGCAGCTTTCGTAAGCATTTCCTGACCTCTGAAACCTTGCCCTCCTGTCTCAGCTCCACCATGGAAGTCTCACAGATTCTCTCTGCCTTTTGAGCTTCTTCTTCTTCTTTTTTTTTTTTTTTTTTTTTTTTTGTCTGTCAGCTCCCTTTGGTGAAGTTCATTTTCAACCCTTCCTCTCTTCCTCCTTGAACTCATATTTTATTAAATCCTCACTCTGTTACAACAAACAGCTTGGCCTCGATACAGTTCAAAGCCAAAACTGGCATGTTCTATTTTTCAATGGTGGCAACTTCTGCCACCACACAAACAAACTTACTGTCTTCTCCTCTATTTCTATCAATGCCAGTTCAGAGTAGTTCTTACATGTGAGAGTGATGTTTTTCTACACTGTGTGACGATGTCTCTGTCCTTCCTTGCCTGCCTAGGACACTTTCTGATTGATTAAAATAAAGAGCCTATGGCCTATAGCAAAGGCAGGATGTAAAGTGGGACTTCTGGAGAGAGGGTGGAACTATGGGAAAGAGTCATCTGGGAATGTGTGGGTTAAAATGGTGGCCCGTGTCTGGCCCACTACAGGGATAGGGCCGCTGGTGGAGGCAGACACAGGAAGTTTGACTGCGCATGCCCACGCCAGGCAGGCTTCGGGCTGTGAGAAGTCACAGGACCCCACTCTGGCTGGTGGGAAGGCGCAGTCTAAGGTCCCTGGAGAACTGCCAGAAGCCCGGCTCAGTGGTCCCAGGGCCTGCACAGTGGCCGGGAGGGCAGACTCTCACTCTTGGGCACCGCACTTGCTCCATTGCTCCAGCACGGCGGATCCTGATGAGACGAGACAGTCCCATGGTTTTAAGGTATTTATTGTCATGACAGAGAGTTGTGATGAGTGAAACCTTTCCCTCTTTTCTCAGGGCGGGCCTGAGGTTAAATACCTTTTGCAAGAAGGACTGTCTGGGAAGGGGAGCTAGAAGGGTAGGAGAGATGGAGAAAGAGAGAGAGGGAAAGAGTAGAGAAGTAGGCCTGCCACGGCCACGCGGGGGAAGGGAATTCGGAGAGAGAGGGAGCAAGAGGGCAAGAGTAAGAGCATATGAGAGAGGAGGGACCAAGTGGCCCCTTTTATAGTGGGCCAGACCTATCTGGCTGTTGCCAGGTAACTGTGGGAAGGAGCAAACCTGGCTGTTGCCAGGTAACTGTGGATGTGGAGTCCAGACACGAATACCATGGGCATGAGGCGGTGCCTCAAGTGAATGATGTGAATCATTCATGTGAATGATGACATTCACATATGTGAATAATGGCCACAGAATTATGGAGCCTTGTGTCAGGAGTCAGGTGTCTGGGGGCGTGGCAAACACCTTCCATCCCTTACAGGAACACCTGCTGGGTCTCCCAGGGGTTTAAACCTAGCTCAACCAGAAAACAGGCTGCCTTTCACAGTCCCACAGGAATGGAGGAAGCAGCAGGCAGGGAAAGAAGAAGAGGTAACTAACCAGCCATGTGGCAGAACTTAGATATAAACAAACAGGCTGAGTTATGAGCTAGTGGGAAACAGTGCCTCAGTAAAGGCAAATGTTTATAAATAAGCAGAGTTCCCAGTGTCATTATTCAGGAACTGGGACAAGCTTAGAAAGGCCCATGGTTATATTTGCTCCTAACATGGGGCTGAAAATCCAAGGCTAGAGCCTGAGAAAAGAGCCCACGGGTGAAAACCTGCAGCCGTGCCCAGGCTTGACAGAGTGGAGAAGCCAGCAGATGGCACATGGGACCTGGAACCACCTCGATCACCTCTGGGCCAACCACCAGCACAGTGAGCTAGCTGAACAGCGGGGGACAGGGCTGGCTGCAGCACAAAGCACAACAGAACAACAGAACCTTGGAGACAACATGCAGAAGAAATCCAAGCCCAGATAGGAGCCTCTGAAAAGGTAAAAATGTTTGTAATTATGCTTATGCGTAAAGAAAGAAAAACTGATATAGACAATCATATTAAAAATAAAAGTCTCAAGCCGGGCGTGGTGGCGCACGCCTTTAATCCCAGCACTTGGGAGGCAGAGGCAGGCGAATTTTTGAGTTCGAGCCCAGCCTGGTCTACAGAGTGAGTTCCAGGACAGCCAGGGCTATACAGAGAAACCCTGTCTCGAAAAACCAAAAAAATAAATTAAAAAAAAAAGTCTCTGAGGAATGTACACATAAATTTTTGCAGCCTATTTTAATATACGTTCAACCTCTCCTCTTGCCACCACCCACCAGAGGTAGTGGAAGAGAAAATTCATTAGGACACAGGGGAAGTAAACCTGTTTAGGAATATTTCTTTGCGGGGCATGTCCAACCTTCGTTGTCAGGATATTAACAATTCAGTCCTAGAGCAAACAGTAAATATGAATCAGCAGCTGCAGTCCAGTCCTCTCAGCAGGTAAACACCATGCATGATCCAACAGCCGCGGTCCAGTCCTGAGGAAGCCATAAGACTCAACAACCAGCCCAAGGCCACAGAAGCAGCAAGAAGTCGCAGGAACCTTATGGGAAGTTCTTTGAGTTTCTCTCAGGCATCATCACAAATCATCAATGCTATGTGAGGTGAACCAATCCATGTGGGTTGTTAGCGAAGAGGAGCAAGGCAGAGCAAAGCACACCAGTGCTCCAGCTCTCAGTCTGTGGGTCACATTTATACTCCTTCATTACACGTCCTTTCCTGTGTCTACTCTAGCAGAGCATCCCTTCACCTGTGTCTGCTTCAGGGAAACATTCTCTCACATGTCTGCTATAGCAAGACATTCTCCAACTAGCAAAATATCATTTGATGAAACTGACTTTTCTTTTCCCTTTTTTTTTTTTTTTTTTGGTTTTTCGAGACAGGGTTTCTCTGTATAGCCCTGGCTGTCCTGGAACTCACTTTGTAGACCAGGCTGGCCTGGAACCTGACTTTTCAAAGAAACCAGAAGTTTCCATTTCAGAGGAAAGAGAGTGTTAGAGATGTAAAAAGAAAAATATTTTCTGTGTTAAAAAATGGAAATCTGCCATCACGCCTTTAATCCCAGCGCTCGGGAGGCAGAGGCAGGCGGATTTCTGAGTTCGAGGCCAGCCTGGTCTACAAAGTGAGGTCCAGGACAGCTAGGGCTATACAGAGAAACCCTGTCTCAAAAAACAAAACAAAACAAAACAAATGGAAATGGAAGCTGGAGAGCTGGCTCAGGGTTTAGGAGCACTGGCTACTCTTCCCAGAGGTTCTGAATTCAATCCCCAGCAACCACACGGCGGCTCACAGCCATCTATAGTGGGATCCAGTGCCCTCTTCTAGTGCGTCTGAAGACAGCTACAGTGTACTCATATACATAAAATAAATCCTGTATAATTTTGTTTCCCTTAACAGCACACAAATAATTATATTTTCAGTAATGATTACAATTTTATATACCCCCTTTAAGAGAGATCAGAATAAAGCAGACTTGAGGAAAGGACTGAAAAAAATCCTTAATAAGTTACAAATAATAGAACAAAATCTAGACAGTCCCTTAAAGAAATTTCAGATGAATCCAATCCAAACTCTACATCATCATAGACTGCAAAAAGGCAGTCTGTGTCCGTTAAAAAAACCTAAAATGGTGTTTCCAGCTTTGATAAGGGAATCGGAACCAGGTGAACAGGGTCTACTGTGGAATCAAGAATTTGAATGGCGGCCCACGGAAGCACAAGACTTAAAGGGATTTAAGGAATCAGTAACAACCTATAGCTTGCATTCACTTCACCATATGTAAAACAGATATTTAACAACTGGACCAGGCAAAAATCAATATAATTCCAAAAGATTGGAGAGATTTGATGGCAGCCACCTTAGAGCCTGGCCCTCAACTATAATTGCTAACATAGTGGAAAGATGAGTCTTCAATTATGGAGCAACTGAATAGGACTAGAGGCATTGGTATCGCCAAGGGTCAGTTTGTATTCTGAATTAAGAGTACACATTACCCTTGATGATGCCATCTTAGAACAGTATGTTTAAATGCTTGGGACAAGGTTGAACAACAGGGACAATCTGAATTGTATACAAAGATAACCCAGGGTTCAAATGACTCTTTCATTGACTTTTTACAAAGATTAACTACATCTATGAATAGAACAATATCAGATCCAACTGCTAGAGAATTTTTAATTGAATCTAGTTTTTGAAAATGCTGATGATGAATGCAGAAAGGGCACTAGACCTTTAAGGACTAGATCTAGACCTCTTTATGAATTGATTAAAACTACTACAGATATAGAATCTAATGCTCACAATTCATTTGTGGTTGGACAAAAACATTACAGGCGATATAAAAACACAGTATGTCCATTGCTGTGGCTGGGAAAGATCAGGTCATTCTCTAAAGGACAACCAGGGCTATACAGAAAAACCCTATCTCGAAAAACCAAAAAAAAAAAAAAAAAAAATCCATGGCACACTCATGGGAGATGGGGATCACTAGTAAACTTTACTATAGCATCTGTCATAGCCATCAATCACATCTGGCACAATCAAAGCACAGAGGGTACCCACCCTACACCCTCACCCCTAGGCATAGACGTGGTAGAGGTGATCCAATATTCATCAGAGGTTCTTACCTCCCTAACCTCTCCCTTCTTGGATGACACTGATCCTACTTCTCCGTCCTCATTGTCACTCCATCTCTTGTTAATCTCTGCATGTCAGCTACTAAATAACACTCTGCCTGGCCCTTTGGGGAATGCTGGCAGTGAGTCCCTCCTAGGTCAGACTCACAACCACCATTGATTGCTGTGGACAGACACCATGACCAAGGGAAGTCTTATAAATGACAACATTTAATTGGGACTGGCTTATAGGTTCAGAGGTTCAGTCCATTATTGTCAAGGCAAGAACGTGGCAGCATCGAGGCAGGCATGGTGCAGGCAGTGCTGAGAGTTCTACATCTTCATCTGAAGGCTGCAAGTGGAAGACTCACTTTCAGGCAGCTAAGATGAGGGTCTTAAGCCCACACCCACAGTGACACAGCTACTTCAACAAGGCCACACCTCCTAATAGTGCCACTCCCTGGGCCAAACATATATAAACCATCACAGATGGCTTACAGGTTCAAAGGTCTAATCCATTATCATCATGGTGGGAAGCATGGCAGCATCCAGGCAGACATGGTGCTGAAGGAGAAGCTAAGAGTTCTACATCTTGATCTGAAGGCAGCCAGGAGAAGACTGATGCTTCCACAGTGGGTGGAGCTTGAGCACGAGGAGCCCTGGGAGCCTGCCTACACTGCAACACACTCCTCCAACAAGGCCACACTTTCTACTAGTAGCACTTCTCATTGGCTAACCATATTCAAACCACCACACTAGCCTTATCCGTTGAACTATTTATTAGACTTGCTCACCTAGCTGCTCATTAACTTCTCTGAGCAGGAGGGCTGTGGCACAGTGCTTTGTGACCCTGAGCAAATCTTTCTCTTTCTAATCCTGTTGCAGGATATCTGATCACCATGTGAACCCTGAGATTGTGTTATAGTATAACTCAGCCTTTAATCCCAAAACAAGGAAGGTAACGTTAGCGATATCTGAGTGGCAGACAAAGGGATGAACCAGAGAATGATTTGACAGAATAGGATATGCCCAATTCTCACAAGATGAGAGAGGAGAGGGAAGGTGGCTGTTTTACTGGGAGAGTTTTAATAGAGACAGGTTGAAGAGAGAACAAGCCAGAGAATGAGATAGGGACAGAAGATTCTAACGGATTGCCAAAGTTAGTATGAGGCCAAGCAGAGCCATTCAGGAGAGGCCAGGAGTGAGAAGCCAGATCCAATCAGTCAGCTTGAGAGGAGTTTGAGCCAGAATAGCTGAGTTGAACCAGCCAATCAGAAAGAACAAGAAAGGGTGAGTTTATTCAGCAGCAAGTCTCACAGGATGAACTAGGCCTAAATAAGATTGTACAGAGGCTAGACACTTCCAAGACTAAACCCAGGCTAGCAGACTTAGGCAGTAAGCCTCTGAGACAACAATCACATCTAGGCGAATAAAAGTTACTTTACAAAATCCGAATTCATTCTTCCCTGGTATGCCTGGTTTCTCTGGCTGGTTTCCCTGGCTTCTATCCTCCTTCCTAGAGGAGTCCTCTGCATCCACTGAGCTTGGCTGACAATTGATCAGTCAGAGGGTCCTTCCTAAGATGCTGGGGCAGACAACCAATGGCCTTCCAAAAGCCAATAGGCTGATGAAGAAAGTGGAGCCACTTGACTGGACTTGTTGGACCCCAGGGCCCCAAGTGTTGAGAACGTGACCCCCAGAAACACAGCTTGACGACAGATCACTGCAATGACAAGATGGAAAGGCTTAGTCACATCCGGGAGGCCCAAAGCTGGAGCTGACGTTAGGACAGTTGTAATGGTATCAAATGCTTGTTGTTCTTTATTTCCCCATGCAAAGGGCTGTTTATCTCTTGTAAGGGGATAAAGTGGGGCCGCTAGTTCAGCAAAACCTGGAATCCACAGCCTGCAAAAGCCCGCAGTACCCAAGAACTCTCTAACTTGTCTTGGATTGGTGAGCAGAGGGATATGAAACAGTCTCTTTCCTAGCTTCAGAGAGCCATCACTGTCCCTTTTTTATTAGGTAACCCAGGTAACTGACCTGTTGCTGGCAGATCTGGGCCTTTTTAGCCAATGTTTGATATCCCAATCTCCCAAGTTCAGTGAGCAGGCGTCTGGTCCCCTGTAGGCACAAGTTCAGCGAGCAGGCGTCTGGTCCCCTGTAGGCACAGTTCTCTGCTGGATGCAGCCAGAAGAAGATCATTTACATACTGCAAGAGTGTTACCTTTGGGTTGGAGGCTCTGAATGCAGCTAGATCCTGATGTAAGGCTTCATCAAAGATGGTCGGAGAGTTCTTAAATCCTTGTGGCAGGCAAGTCCATGTCAGTTATCCAGTTGTTCCTGTGTCAGGATCTTTTTACTCAAAAGTGAAGTACTCTTGGCTCAAGGGAGTCAGGGTCAGAAAGAAGGCATCTTTATGATCCAATACTGTGTACCAAACCTGTTCTGGTGATAGAGTGCTCAAGAGATTGTAAGGATTGGGTACTGTTGGCTGCATTTCAGCTACCCGTTTGTTTACTTCTCTCAGATCCTGGATTGGACGGTAGTCGTCAGTCCCTGGCTTCCACACAGGAAGGAGAGGGGTATTCCAAGCAGATTGACATTTTCTCAGGATGTCCAACTGAAGGAGGCGCTGGAGGTCTCATCCTGTCTCAAGCCACTTTAGGCATAGGGTACTGTCGGACTGCTATGGGGGAGGTCTGGGCTTTAAGTTCTACATAGACAGGAGGCTGATACTTGGCTCTCCCCATACCTGCTGTCTCTGCCCAGGCTTCCTGGAACCTGTGGAGCCACTTTCCCATTTCTTTATTTTAAGGCCTTATGTGCTCATAAAGGGTTTTTTGTTTTGTTTTTTGTTTTTTCGAGACAGGGTCTCTCTGTATAGCCCTGGCTGTCCTGAAACTCACTCTGTAGACCAGGCTGGCCTCCAACTCAGAAATCCGCCTGCCTCTGCCTCCCAAGTGCTGGGATTAAAGGAGTGTGCCACCACTGCCCGGTTGCTCATAAAGTTTACATTCATCATCTAGTTTAACAGTCAGAACTTGCAAAGGCTCTCCTTTTTGTCCTTTAACCACAGGCCCTTCGGGGAGGAAGTGAATTTGACCTCCCAATTTGGTGAGAAGATCTCATCCCAACAGTGGGTAGGGGCATTCAGGCATTACAAGGAATGAGTGGGATACCCGGCCCACGCCCAGGTCCATTGTTGTTCGGGTAGTCTCTTGCGCGCGCTCGACTGGCCAGGAAGAACGACGCTGCAACAGGATCCTTCTGCACACGTTTATTGGGAGAGCTTGATTGTAGAGGCGAAAAGACCTCGAGCCCAGAACTGGTGCTGCTTTTATAGGCCTAGGACAGGCGTTCTCTCTCATCTGATTGGTTAACTTGTCTCTCATCTGATTGGTTAACTTGTCTCTCATCTGATTGGTTAACTTGTCTCTCATCTGATTGGTTAACTTTTGTCAATTCTCAAAACCTCACCTTGGCAAAAGAACCTTTACTGGCTATGTATGTGTGGTGGCCAGCTGTAGCCAACTGCCACTCTGTAACTGCCACTCTGTAACTGCCACTCTGTAACTGCCACTCTGTAACTGCCACTCTGCAACGGCTTCCCACATCTCCTCCTTTTTGTTTTAATAAAATGAGGCTGGTCTAGGCCTGTGCAATTACGTCCATCCGCCGTGGCTCCTGTTTTAGGTCATTCCTCTAATGTCACAGCCTTTCCTGTCATAGGGTAACCCTATCGCCACTGGGCCCCGTGTCTTAGGTTGGTCTGTGCATGAGGAAAGTTGCCCGTCTCTGGATACCGCAGTGCTGTGTGACAGTAACTGCTAAATGACCTAGGGTGAACTCTGCAAAAGAGGCCAGCCAAAAAAATGAATTAGTGGGGAAATCATGATCACCCTATTGATGTGCAAGGGCTGATCAATGATCATTGAGTCTCTCTCATCCCAGTGTCGTGGGGTGCAAGAGCAGAGAACTCAGATGCCGACTAATTCTTGAGCATAGATAACCAACCTTCAGGGGAGGTGCCGTTTTCAATAGCTAAAAGTGCCTGAGTTATAATCACCTTGTCATGTTTTTGTTGGGTTCTGAATTTGCATACCAACCAGAGCATGAACACCAGTCCACAGCATATGGCAGCACCAAACAAAATCACTCCCACCCATTCCTTAAAGTAAGAAAAAGCAGAGGTAAGCCAAGAGGTAAAGTCTCCGAGGGTCACTGGTTCCACTCTGGTCCCATTAAGGTTCAGGATCTGCACCTGCAGCCTCCTCTGCAACCTTTCCAGCTCCTGCGACCAGTTCCCCTTCAGGTAATTCGATAGGTCTGTACTTTTAATAAAAGAATTATTAATGTACCTATTGGGAGTAATGCATACATGCGATGTGGATGCCACACAACTCATTTGTATGACATCCATCATCTGTTCCATGCCATGTTGTAAAATATCCACTCTCTGATTCACTAACATTAACCCTGAGGTGATATGAGAATCCACCCTTTGCAGGGTAAGCAATGCCTCAGACGTTTTTTCTGCTATCTGACTTATAGTGTCAGCAGTATTAATTTGATCTGCCCAATTAGAGATAATCTTTTTCTTAAAAAATATACAGGGTGTAAAAGGTTTATCCACATTATGCACAAAGCATAATGTATAATTTAAATGAAAACTAGTACTCTTATACACCCGTGGCTCTTGAGGAGTTTGTCGTGCATAAGGCACATCCAAAAAACATTCCTTTGCAAAAAACAAAGGCTAGGTAGAAGAATTGGAATGTACCGGTAAAGGTACTGGCCATGATCTTACTATGGCCCATAAAGGTATACTTATCCTGGTTTCAATCATCAGGAGCAGGATCATCTTGGGATCCATCTTGATCTTTCACGGTCCTTGTCAGTCGCATTGGAACCCAAAGTGGATTTTCTTCACCCTGTGGAAAAACACAAATAGCTCCCCGGGACCTGATTAAGATAGGATCCAGGCCATACCATTTATTATCAAGGACATTTTTCCATTTGACCATTTCATTGGGCGATTGAGGCCATTGTCCATGCCTTTCAGCTGGTGATTTTCCAGCATCATCCAATTTTAAAAAATTAAGAGTAAATATTGCAAGGGATAGAGCCATCTTTGGCGTCATAGCCTCTATTTCCCCTTTCTGTTTTTGCAAATATTGTTTCAGAGTGCGATGGGCTCTCTCAATGATGCCTTGGCCCTGTGGATTATAGGGTAATCCAGTAATATGTTTCACTTGCATTTGTTTGCAAAATTGGCTAAATTTAGAAGAAGTATATGCAGGACCATTATCTGTCTTTAACACTAGGGGCTTGCCCCATGCAGCCCAAGCCTCTAAGCAGTGAGATATGACATGAACTGCTTTTTCCCCTGTCAAGGGAGAGGCATGTAGGACACCAGAACTGGTATCGATGGATACATGTACATACTGTAATTTCCCAAAAGATGGGATATGTGTGACGTCCATTTGCCAAACATCTAGGGGTCGCAATCCGCGAGGATTAATACCCACGGAAGGTGCATTAATAAATTCTACACATTTACCACACTGTAGGACAATATTTCGGGCTTCTGTTTGTGTGAGCTTAAACTTTTGTCGTAATGTAGAAGCAGGGACATGATAAAGCTGATGAAAATTCTTAGCACTTTCTATAGAACTTTGTGATAGGAAAACCATGTCTCTGGTGGCTGAATCAGCAATTGCATTTCCCTTAACCATAGGTCCAGGTAATGATGTATGTGCTCTAATATGTTGAATATAAAAGGGCTGCTCACGCATCAAAATACAATTTTGTATTTTCATCAAAATTTCAGATACTGGACTAGACTGCTTAAAATTTCCGGCAGTCTCTAATGCTAGAACCGCATTAACTACGTAAACAGAATCAGAGATAATATTTATGGGCATAGGAAATCTTTTAAAAACTTCTAAAACCACCAAACATTCTACCAATTGAGGGGTTCCTGGTGTAAATTGCAACCTTACAGCCTTTTCATTAATTACATAACTTCCAATTCCTGTTTTGGATCCATCTGTATAAATATCGATGGCTCCCTTTATAGGGGTATTAGCTGTTACCTTTGGAAATATTATTGGATGTAATAACATAAAATGTAATAACGGATATTTAGGATAATGATTATCAATTAAACCAGAATAACTGCATCTAAGAATGGCCCATTCATCTATAGTAGCACACAATATTTGCATTTGTGCGACAGTATAAGGGACAACTATGCTATCAGGTATTTTTCCAAAGTGCGTAATTGAAGTTTTTATCCCTTTGTGGGCCATATTTGCTACCATGGTGGGATAATGCTCTATAGTCGTATTAGGGGATATATGTGGGTGTATCCATACTAAAGGACCATCTTGCCATAACACAGCAGTTGGCAAATTGATGGTGCGTAATATGCATAGGCACAAAGGTTCTTGCTCATTTATACGAGTTAACTGTGCTGTTTGGATCGCCTTTTCCACTTTCCTAAGAACATCAGAAGCCTCAGGTGTTAATTGTCTCAATGAGGTAATATGTGAGTCTCCTTCTAAAATTTGAAATAAAGGTTTTAATTCCGAAGTAGGGATTCTTAAATAAGGTCTAATCCAATTTATATCTCCTAATAATTTTTGAAAATCATTTAGTGTTTTTAGATGATCTTTTCTAATACTAATCTTTTGTGGGGTGACACATCGTAAAGTAATAGTGGCTCCTAAAAAATGACTAACGTCAGACTGCTGTACTTTTTCTGGTGCAATAATCAAGCCATTATTTTTTAAAGTTTCATTAAGCAAGCCATAAGCTTGCTGTATACTTCTTTCTTCAGGTCCACAAATCACAATATCGTCCATATAATGACAAATTTTTAAGGAGGGGATACCATCCCTAACTGGTTGCAAGGCTTTTCCTACATATAACTGACATATGGTAGGGCTATTTGCCATTCCTTGAGGTAATACCCGCCATTGGTACCTTTTATCAGGCTCCATATGATTAATAGAAGGCAAGGTGAATGCAAATCTAGGTTTATCTTTCTTATTTAATGGAATGGAAAAGAAACAATCCTTAATATCTACTACTATAATTCTCCAATCCTTAGGTAGAGCGGAGAGTAGGGGGAGTCCTCTTTGTACAGGACCCATAACTTGCATTTGTGCATTAATGGCTCTTAGATCATGTAACAATCTCCATTTACCTGACTTCTTCTTTACAACGAAAATAGGGGTGTTCCAGGGTGATTGAGTGGGTTCCACATGTCCCAGGTCTAATTGTTTTTGTACTAATTCTTTAGCTGCTTTTAACTTCTCAGAGGGTAAAGGCCACTGAGGCACCCACACCGTGTCCTCCGTACGCCACGGAATGGGTAAAGGCTCCTCAGTGGCCCCTAGAAAAAACTCAGCCCTTTCTTATCTACTTTTTCTGTGGCTTTAACTGGTGAAATTCTACCTTGTAAGTTTTTTCCAAGACCTAGTCCAGGTATATATCCCATTCCTTTCATCATTTCCTTGCTTTTCTGAGAATAATCATTAGTCAATATAAGGTTCATTGCTGACAACACATCTCTCCCCCATAAATTTACAGGTAAGGGGAGTACATAAGGTTGAAAAAGCCCTGTCTTTCCTTCTTTATCTTGCCATTGTAAGGATTTTGCACTTATAGTTGGGGTAGCCTCATATCCTAATCCTTGTAAGCTATGTGACGATTGATTAACAGGCCAAGAAGCAGGCCACCAATTACTGGATATAATGCTTTTATCTGCTCCTGTATCCATTATGCCTTGAAAGGTTTTTCCTTCTATTTGTAATTGTAAAGTGGGACGATTATCCAAATCTAAAG
Organism: Mus musculus; assembly: GCF_000001635.26. Classification (NCBI taxonomy): domain Eukaryota; kingdom Metazoa; phylum Chordata; class Mammalia; order Rodentia; family Muridae; genus Mus; species Mus musculus. The sequence continues at coordinate 28,491,188 of NC_000068.7, forward strand.
ATATGTAGGCCACATTAGTTCCTGTAGAACCGAGTCCCTTATCTCCTCGGGAATCCTGGCTACTAGGGAACATGTTATGCAAACTAGGAAGAATCAGTAATTGAGCAATGCGATCTCCAGGAGAAATGGCTACAATACCTCGGGGTGCAGAACACATAATCTTAACTTGTCCCTCATAATCTGAGTCTATAACTCCGGGATGTATCATCAATCCTTTCAAAGCAGAAGAGGACCTACCCAAGAGTAGGCCCACTGTATCCTTTGGTAAGGGACCTCTAAAATCTGATGAAATAGGTTGGCACCCCATTTGAGGTGTAAGAATTACTCTGGAGGTGGCACAGATGTCCAATTCTGCTGAACCCGGAGTGGCTCTCCTAGGTCTCTGGGTGGCCTCATGGACACTGTGGTCTGAAATGCCCCATACATTTGGGGGCCCTGGGGACGGGGGCCCCTCACCCCGTTTTTTGGCTGTTGCACTTTAAACTGAGGTATTGGCCTTCCTTTTATATCTCTGACTGATCTACATTCATTTGCCCAATGTCTTCCTTTCCCACATTTTGGGCAAGTACCTGGTTCTGTCTTTTCAACCCTACTCTTTCTACCCTTTGTACACTGCTTTTGCATATGACCTGTTTGTCCACAATTATAGCAGGTTATTTCTTTTGTTTGTGCCATCAAAACTGCGGCAGCCAGCCCTGCATTTGAAAGAGGTCCTCCTATTTCTCTACAGGCTTTCATCCATGCTTGTAGTCCTTTCCCTTTCCATGGTGTGATAGCATTTCTGCATTCTTTGGTACATTGCTCATAAACTAATTGTTCAATTAATGGCATTGCGGCCTCAGAATCACTAAATATACGTCCTGCCGCTTCCATCATGCGAGCCACAAATTCAGAGAACGGCTCATTAGTTCCCTGAATAATTTTTGTCAAGTTACCAGATACCTCTCCTCGATTAGGCAATGCTTTCCAGGCTTTCACTGCTGCCTGATTAATTTGATCATAGACCTGCACTGGGTATCCTAATTGATTGTTTGTCCATATACCCTGACCTGTGAGCATTTCAAAGCTCCATGCTTGTTGCTCTGCAGTAGCATTAGCACGGGCCTGACTCAAACACAGATCATGCCATATAGACTTCCAATCTAGATACTGTCCCATTGTAAGACATGCCTTTACCACACTCATCCAGTCAAAAGGAGTCATGGCATTGTGAGCCAGTCTATCAATTTGGGACTGAGTAAATGAGGCATTAACTCCATAGGTCCTTACTGACTCTGCTAGCTCTTTTACTTGTTTATGCGATATTGGCTCATAATATCGCTGTTGAGCATGATCCTGAAAAACAGGAAAAGCCTGACATATTTTTTGCAACCCTTTAGGAGTGCAAAAAGAGTGACCATTGCCAATTGCTTTCTTATCTGCATAAGGCGGAGTAGGTGGGGGAGCACTGAAACTCCTCCCTATTGGACCAGATCTTTCTGCCTCATACTCCGCAGCAGCCTCCTTCAAATCTTCCTCCTCTCCTGTTGATAATTCGGAATCCTCTGAGCTAGACAATTCTAACGACTCAGAGTCCTCGAGAGGAGGGTAAATTGACTTAATTTTCTGCTTTTTACTATTTTTTATACTATTTTTTGTATCTTTACATTTTGGGAGTTGACAATTAAAGCCATGATATAAGATCAAGGCAAGAAAGATAGCAACCCCAGCAACAATTATCAGATCTATTTTGTAGGAGAGTATGCTTCTCAAAGACTCACATTAATTTCTTTCTACTTACCGGTACCGCCGTTCCTCAGCTGAAGAGTTCTGAATTCACGCTGTTGAATCCTTCTCAGCAGCCTGTTTTACAGGAACCTTTATTAACACCGCTCCCCAGCTGAAGAGTTCTGAATTCACGCTGTTGAATCCTTCTCAGCAGTCTGTTTTACGGGAACCTTTATTATCCGCTCCTTCCCCGTGATGCAGTTCTGAATCCTCCCTGTAGCAGGGGGTCTTCGCTCGTGCCTGAAGATGTTTCTTGTCCCGGGCTTTTCGGCACCACTTCTTGCGCGCGCTTGACTGGCCAGGAAGAACGACGCTGCAACAGGATCCTTCTGCACACGTTTATTGGGAGAGCTTGATTGTAGAGGCGAAAAGACCTCGAGCCCAGAACTGGTGCTGCTTTTATAGGCCTAGGACAGGCGTTCTCTCTCATCTGATTGGTTAACTTGTCTCTCATCTGATTGGTTAACTTGTCTCTCATCTGATTGGTTAACTTGTCTCTCATCTGATTGGTTAACTTTTGTCAATTCTCAAAACCTCACCTTGGCAAAAGAACCTTTACTGGCTATGTATGTGTGGTGGCCAGCTGTAGCCAACTGCCACTCTGTAACTGCCACTCTGTAACTGCCACTCTGCAACGGCTTCCCACAGTAGTCCATGGATATTGTTTACTCCCTGTAGCCACTTGGACCCAAGACCTTTTGGAGGACATAGTTCCATCAGTTTGTAGCAAGAGAGAGTGTTGTGCTCCTGTGGCCACCAAAAAACACTTCCACTTTGAGAGTTACCCTAGGTTCGGGGAGGGGATCCGAACCCCGTCTCCACTAATAACTTCTTCCTGCACCGCCAACACCTTGGGGTACAGGGCTCTCTTCTTCTTGGGCTTATTAGGACACTCTCCTTTCCAATCTCCTTTTTCCTTGCAGTGCGCACACTGGTCCTTAGGCAGGGGCTCCCTTCTGATGCCAGGTACTACCTTCCTAAATTCTCGGGGCTTTCTAGCTTTCCTTACTACAGTGACCAGGATCTTTTTTTTTTTTTTTTTCTGAGACAGGGTTTCTCTGTATAGCCCTGGCTGTCCTGGAGCTCACTTTGTAGACCAGGCTGGCCTCGAACTCAGAAATCCGCCTGCCTCTGCCTCCCAAGTGCTGGGATTAAAGGCGTGCGCCACCACGCCCGGCTAGTGACCAGGATCTTATGAAGATTCCTTTCTTGCCTTTTGTCTCTTTTCAGCTCTCTAGCTTCCTGATCTTTCTGCCTTCTCTCTTCTTTTTCTTCTGTCTCTCAGTTATAGAACACTTTCTCAGCTACTTGCACAAGCTCCTTCATGACTTATCATGTAATCCTTCTAACTTTTGCATGCTTCTTCTTAATATCCTTGGTTGACTGTTCAATAAAGGCTATAGTAATGGTGGCCTTATGTTCTTCTGCTTTAGGGTCATAGGGCATAAACTGACGGAATGCCTCCATCAGGCGCTCAAGGAGTGCTGAAGGGGATTCCGTAAGCCCTGAACGGTTTCCCTTACCTTGGCCAGATTCCTTTACCGTGTCATGCTGCCCCTTGGGGAGCTGCCATTAGTCTGGTGATAGACTCTCAGGTGTTCCCTACCTACAGGAAGGGCCTAGTAAGGGGGAACCCAGCATCTATCTCATTAGGCAGAAGAGAGGGTCTACCATCCATTCCAGGTATGTTTTTTTCTAGCCTCAAGGATAATTTAATGTCTTTCCTGCATTGTGAAGGGAGTTGGCAGTCATCCCAAGTCGGTCAGTGGAAGAAGAGAATAGAATCCAAAAGATTAGTCAGAGCCTGAGGGTTTTTGGGGGGGGGGGGGAATTATGAGTTTTCCAGTTATAGAGATCAGCAGAGGAAAAAGGCCAGTACTGTAGAGGTTGGTTGCCTTGGTCATTTGCAAGACCATAGGCCCGGAGGGTAAAATAGGGGCATCAGGGGTCTCTGCCCACCTGATCTGTGTCCCCGCTGCTGGACCCTGTACTGGGGGTTGGGTGGAAGAAACCTCTGGCTCTTGGAGAGCCTGCGGCGCAGCCGGGGGGCACCATGGGCTCTGGGGCAGGTGCCCCTCCATGTGGGGCTGGCACCAGGGGCTGAGCAGGAGGATAAGGTGGAAGAAGATCCAAAAGGAGTAAGTCTGCATCTCCAGAGGACAGAACGGTCTTCTTTTCTGTCTCAGTCTTCACGGCACACACTCTCGCCAGACTTGGATCTGAAAGTGAAACAAAAGGGCAAACCCATGCAGGGGGTGACAAAACCAAATCCTCCCAGACAACAATATAGGGAACCTGGTCGGGGTGTCCCCCTGGTCCCAGAAAAAAAAAATCCTCTCTTTAACTTCCTCTATCTTGTCTAGGAGGAAGGAGCCCTCTGGTGGCCATCCAGTCTGATAGGAAGGCCACTCCGAAGCACACAGAGTCTGCCACTTTTTCTTTTTAACCTCAACAGACAAATTGTGAGCCCTTTCTTTTACATCCATCCAGTGGTCAAGGGTAATAGTCAGGGGAGTGGAAGTGGTCTGTCCCATCATCTCGTCCAAATAAAGTGTCACAACTACACCACAGGAAACAAGTAAGATAAACAAGACCAACACAGGGCGTCCTACACGCGATTTCCAGAGACGCCTGATACTGTTTGTACCAGGCAATTGCTGAACCCTAGCAGCTGCTGGGTTGAGAAGGACCGTTTCTGATCTAACCTCCCAGCGTGACTCGGAGCGCCCTCCAGCGTCCTTTGGCCCATGACACTGACACGTCTGCCCGTCACAACAGCAACCTGGATGGGGTCTCCTAGAAGACACCAAAACCTGAGACCAGTCCAAAACCAAACCTGAAACCTGAAAACCAGTTGTCCCCTTCCAGGACTTAACAGATACAGACTGTGGATGCAGACAACATGAAACAGAAAGTAACACAGACCTGCTCGAGCATACCTCTGATTTCTTCGCCAATTGTGGGTCTGGGGGCGCACAATCTCGCTGGGGCCTCCAATTGTTGGACCCCAGGGGCCCAAGTGTTGAGAACGCGACCCCCAGAAACACAGCTTGACGACAGGTCGCTGCAATGACAAGAGGTTTTTATTTCGTAGCACGTGGGGTTGCTCAGCCTCGCAGGGAGAGTCAACCACGATTGTCAAAAGTACAGCTTTTTTATACTCTTTTGAAGGGCGGTTACACAGCTATATTATTATTGGCTAGCAAAGCAACAGTATATTTTTAATTTTAGTGGTCAGCTATTGATGTGCCAGAAACTTTGTCAGCAAGGTCGGTTTACCTTAGAATTCAAACTGAGGCAGGGGTCCCAAGGACTGATATTTTTGTCATGGCTAATTCTTGAGAGCAGCTAATCTTGCTCTGGCAGCTGTGGTCATCATGACCGCTAGTCAGTCCCTCCAGATGGGGAAGGGGCCGGGTGGTCTTGAACTTGTTTACATTGGCAGGGAAAGGGAAAATTCTTGAAGCAGCAGGGGGAAGGGAGAAGCTCTGCAAACAGCTTTGGTGCACATTAGCCAAGCTAAAACTATATTTCTTCAGACTAAGAAGAGACAGGGCCTTGGCCAGATTCAGAGACTCTGGTTCTCCCTTTCCTTGACTTTCTGAAAGTTTTTCTCCAAAATCATACCTCACATCTCAGCCTGTGTTGGGAGACCTACCATCCCTGCCTAGGAGCTGTACGTTCCGCAGGCTGGGTTGGATTTAGAAGAACAGAGAAGTTACTGACAAGGTTCAAGCACAGGCAGGGCAAGGCTGAAGGCATGGATGGGTGGGACTCAGGTGGCTTTCAGATCTCTAGGTACTTGCCTGCTCCCAGACTTACTTTGCTCCGCCCCAAGGACCAGGAATCCTGCTGTGTGCTGGGTTGGGCCTGGGGGTTGTGCTCTGGGAAAGAGTCCAGTTCCTGTTTTCTGGGCTGAGGTTTGCTCCTCCTTCTGTCCTAAAGCTTGGTCAGCCCAAAGGGAGTGGTTCTATAATCCCAAAGACAGTCTCATCTGCTCTGCCCTACCCGACTGGGTCCTTGCACCGTACCCCACCGCAGCCGCTGAGGAGGAGGAGGAGGAAGAGGAGGAGGAAGTCCCAGTGCCAGAACAAGCTGGACAAAGTTCAGGTACTCCTCTGCAGCCCCAACTTCTGGGTTGGACCTGCAGGGTTTGGGTCTGAGTTTGTCATCTGCTTCGCAGTTCTGTGCAGCTCGAGTCTGAGCCTGAGGCTAGTGAGGCAGAAATGGTGAGCTGGGAAGGGAAACTGGGGTCCCAGGGGGCAAGAGAGGGCAAGAGAGGGCAAGAGAGGGAAGGCAGAGCCCTAACCTCCAGGACTCCAGATCTGGGAACTTTCTCCGATTTCAGGCTTACCACACTCTCCTCTCCTTGGCCTGGAGCGTTATCTCATCTTCCCCCAACCCTTTGGTGGTGAAGAATCACCAAGCAAAAGGTCTTTGAGCCAGATTGCTTAAGCACCTTCTGCCTGTGTCACAAAGCTCAGACCCCACCTCTCCCAAGTGGCCAGAAGTAGCTTTAGGAAATTAAGGGTTTGCCTCCATGAACTTAAGTCCCTGGGGACACTGTCCCAGTCCGTTGCTAGGTGATTCTTTGTCGCCCTGTTGATGAATGGGCAGAGCCTAGACATAGACCACTGCCTGGGGATGACATCCTAGCTGCCACTGAGCTCCTGGCCAGCTGAAAGAGGGAAATAATTGGAACATTTCTTTGCAGGCGTTTCTAAGACCTCAAGTGAGGTAGGCCCAGAGCCTGACAGACCTAAGGCCCTAGGGGTTTCTGAAAGTGCCCAGTTTCTATTCTGCACCCAGTGATGACCCGCCCAAGACTGGCCCAGGGCCTAGCGTTCTTCCTGCTCGGTGGCACAGGTCTCTGGGTCCTGTGGTGAGTTGCTACTTGGAATCTCTTCCATGCCCTTCTCAGTTCTCCTGCCTCCTAAATGTGATAGTCAACCAGTTCCTCAGGACCCATCAACTCTCGAGGCTCAGGATCCTCCAGCCTCAGGAAGGCTAACTAGTTTTGGCTTTTGTGTTTTGCCATGGTTTGGGTTTTCCCAGCCTTTTATTTGCCATGTTTTCTGCCTAGACTGTCCTTCAAACCATGTTGATAAGAAACCCTGTTCATGTTCCTAAAGTAACCCCTATTGGCCTTGTGGGGGAGTTATGGCCACTGCATGTCTCCTTACCGTCTGTCTGTGGGAAGCCATGCTTCAAGGACCTAGTCATACCATGAGTGACTAGCTATGTGGACAAAAAGACAGCTACACACTAGGCCCTATGCTAGATATGGGTCCTTACTCTGCAGTCAACTGCCATGGAGTGACAGGACTCTTTACCAAATGAAGGTCTTTGCTCCTAATGAAGTGCACAAGTGAGGCCATCCTTTAAGGTAGTATAGCATTTAACAGGTGTTTTTCTTTCTAGGAAGTTTATCAAGGACTGGCTGCTGGTCTCCTACATACCCTATTACCTCCCCTGCCCAGAGTTCTTGTAAGTACTGGATAAGAGAATTTGGCTACAGTGTGGGGTGACCATATTTGGAGAGACAGGAAATCTTTTAGGTTGATGTTGTCTAAGGGGACCTGTAGCCTTAACTTATGGCTCTGAGCAGTGCTCCTTAGAGCTGCCGTAGACTCGAGCTGAGAACCGGAGATTCCAGCCTTCCAACATACTGCTGAGCTCAGCCTACTTCCTCTTTAGACATTGCTGCACCACTCTGGGTCTCCTTTGCTGCTTGCTGTGTGTTAGACGGGAGGGTAGACATGCCCCTCCTGGGCTGATGCTTATGAGGAGCCTGGTGTTCTGGTACCTAGAAGGTGGTCAGTAGAGAGTCCTGCTAGGAAGGAACCTCTTGCTCCATTTTGTGTGGATGCAGGGGGAACTGAGTGGCATTGGGCTAAAAAGGCCTTCCCCATTTGGTGAACCTGTTTGATAGCCAAGGGAAAAGATCTTTTGTGTTTCATAATAGCTAAAGAAAAATTAAGCATCTAGATTATAGGCTATTTTATAACATGGGTGATTGATTGACTAATAGATTGATTGATAGATTGATATTTTTCTGAGATACAGTTTCTCTGTGTAGCCCTGAATGTCCTGGAACTTGCTTTGTAGACCAGGCTGGCTTCAACTTCAGAGATCCACCTGCCTCTGCCTCCTGAGTGCTGGGATTAAAGGTGTGCACATCACTACCTGGCATGACACATTTTATTAAAAACAGAATAATCCTTGTCCAGATGTTTATAACAGGATCCCAGAGTTCTGGCCCATGATCAAGGAGCCGCTATGTTGAATTTGTTGATGGCTTTCTTGTTGGCAAGTCTCCAGGCAAGTACACGGCATTGTATGCTAAGAGATAGAGGTTTGTGTATATGTTTTGGACTCTTTCTTTTTTGTTTTGAAGACAGTTTTGTTTTGCTTTGTTTTGTTGTTGTTTTGTTTTTTTTTGAGATGGGGACAACCAAGCTAACCTTGAATTTATTATTTATTATTTATTTATTATTACCTGGGATTAAAGGTAGTATATATTATCATACCTGGCTATTATTATTATTATTGGTTTTTTTTTTTTTTAGACAGAATTTCTCTGTGTAATTCTGGCTGTCCTAGAACTCACTCTGTAAACCTAGCTGATATTGAACTCACAAAGATCGGCCTTTGCCTTCTGATTGCTAGGATGAAGGGCATACGGCAATACCACCTGGTTATTATTATTCTTTATTAAGTGTCTACATGTCTCTGTACCATGTGCCTAGTGCCGCCAGAGGCCAGAAGAGGATGTCATATGCCCTGGAACAGGAGTTGTAGGTGATTGTGAGCCACCATGTAGGTATTGGGAATGCAACCCAAGTCCGCTCAAGAGCAGTCAGTTCTCTTAACCGCTGAGCTAGCTCTTCAGTTCCTATACAGGATCTTATGTAGCTCAGGCTGTCTGCCTGTCTTAGTCACTGTTCTGTTGCTGGGAAGAGACACCATGACCAAGGCAGCTCTTATAAAAGAAAGTGTTTAACTGGGGGCCTACTTGCAGCTTCAGAAGTTAGTCCATTATCATCATGATGGGGAGCGTGGCAGCATACAAGCGGGCATGATGCTGAGAGCTACCCCGTGATCTACGGGCAGCAGAGAGAGAGACTGGGCTGGGCTGGAACCTTGAAACCTCTAACAAGGCCACACCTATATGACCTGATGGGGACCATCCTTATTCACACCACCACACTGTCCTATTAGGTTTCTATTCCTGTAACAAAACGTCATCACCAAAAGCGGGGTGGGAGAAAAGAGTTTCTTGGCTTATATGTGTCCATCATAGCCCATCACAAAGGGGAAGTCAGGCAGGAAGATGGAGGCAAGAAATGATGATACAAAGGCCATGGAGGAGTGCGGCTTCTGTAGGCCTATATTTTTCAAAACCTACTTTAATAATGGTTCTTAAACCCTTTAACCTCCCTTCTAGCCTATCACCCACCAGAGGTAGTGGGAAGGAAGGGCTAATGGGGCAAAGGAGAACCTGTTTAGAAACAGTTCTTTGGGACTGTATTCTTGTGCATCATTCCCTAACGTAGCTAAAGCATGTCTGGACTTGTCAGAGAAAAGAAATTATTGTCAGGATGCACAGAATGCTGAATCCTAGTGTGACATCCTCTACTTGATTCTGACTGCTTCCTCAGAACACCTTTATCTTCTGAGCAGGGACACAGTAGATAAAGTTCAGAGAAAGGCATGAAGAGCAGAGACAAATCATGAAGGGCCAGATACTTTGCACTCACAGTATTGTCGAATACCTTTCTGGAATAAGCACTCCGACACCAAAGAGAGTGGAGGAGAAGGGTCTCCTGAAAGGGACCCAGTTTGTACTCACATTTTATTCTCTAACACCACAAGGCAAGGCAGGCAAGCAAACAAGATTTTACAGAGGCTAATGTCACAGTCTGCAGGCGGCTAAGGGCAAAGACACATCAGCTTGGTTATTTCTCCAGCTCATCCTGTAGCAAGTGAAGTCATGCTTGGCAGATAGGCAATTCAAGCAGTGCTTTAAGTAAATCACTAAATAAATCAATATATCAGTATTTAATAATTAGCCTTTTCTTCATTGTTCTACTTTAAGAGGAGATACCAGTTCATAGAGGCAGAGGCAAAGTGGTGGTAGAGCCTCAATGGGCAGGTCCACAGAGAGCTACTGTTTGATGGATCTAAGTTTTAGAACAACAAAGAAAACATTTCTCTCTCTCTCTCTCTCTCTCTCTCGTTTTGGTTTTTAGAGACAAGATTTTCTCTGTGTAGCCCTGGCTGTTCTGGAACTCACTCTGTAGACCAGGCTGGCCCCAAACTCACAGAGATCCATCTGCCTCTGCCTCTGCCTCTGCCTCTGCCTCTGCCACTGCCACTGCCACTGCCACTGCCACTGCCTCTCTGCCTCTGCCTCTGCCTCTGCCTCTGCCTCTGCCGAGTGCTGGGATTAAAGTTGTGTGCCACCATGGCTCTGCCAAGAAAACATTCATGGCACAAGTAATAGTTGCTCCACCATGCCAGTAAGCTTTGCACCTCAACATAATTGAAAGAGGGCCATCAAGAGAGCTCAGTCAATAAAGTGCTTTTCTTGCAAGCTTGAGCACCAAAAGCTGTGAAATCCATGGGTATGGTGGTGTGGATTCCCTTACATCTTCATGCTGAGCTGGTAGAGGCAGGTAGGTCTCTGGGGCTTGCTGCTAGCTGATTAACTTACTTGGAAATTCCTCAACAAGGGAAAGATTTTTCTTTTCTCAAAGAAAAGGTGAGGCAACTCCCCCTTGAGTGCACATGCAGCCTCTCCAGTATCTTACACCTCACCCCCATTCTCGTGCCTTTCTTTCTTTTTTTTTAAGATTTATTTTATTATTATATCTAAGTACACTGTAGCTGTCTTCAGACACACCAGAAGAGGGCATCAGATCTTATTAAGGATGGTTGTGAGCCACCATGTGGTTGCTGGGATTTGAACTCATGACCTTTGGAAGAGCAGTCAGTGCTCTTAACCGCTGAGCCATCTCTCCAGCCCCTCCTCTCTTTCTCTTAACCCTTGTGTTTATGCTTACAGTAAGGTATCCTTGACAAGTCCTCCTCTCTCTCTCTCTGCCACCAGCAACATGAAGCTGCCCTTCAGGAAGGAGAAACCGTTGCAGCCTGTGACACAGTAAGTAGACCCTTTCTCCTTGGATTCTGGCCCTGGGCATGGGAGCTGCCTCCCTCACACTGGCTCTTCTTGTTTACAGGTTACAGTACCCTCAGCCTAAGCTGCTGGAACACGGGTAGGTGTCATGGAATGACCTGGTAGTGGCAGGGAGGGGACCAAGGAGATCCAGAGTAGCCAGAGGATGGTGAGGATGGTGGAGGGATCAATAGCAAAGGGGACCTGGGCCCCAGAAAGTCAGGGAGCCAAGCTCCACCTGTCACTGACTGTGTGACCTTAGGCAGTAGAATCTACTCTGTGCTTTACCTTTTGAGATCATATATTACCTACTTTGTACAAGGCTGGAACAGTAAACAGTGGCACTGTGCAGCATGCCTTACTTAGAAAGGGCACGCCACCTATGTCTGTCACCTTATGAGTTCTAGGACACTCCAGAGCACTGGTTCTCAACCTGCCTAATGCTGTGGACACCCCCCCCTTTTAAAAAATATTTATTTATTTATTATATGTAAGTACACTGTAGCTGTCTTCAGACACTCCAGAAGAGAGCATCAGATATCGTTACGGATGGTTGTGAGTCACCATGTGGTTGCTGGGAATTGAACTCAGGACCTTTGAAAGAGCAGTCAGAGCTCTTAACTGCTGAGCCATCTCACCAGCCCCATTTTTTGTGACCCCTCTAATACAGTCCTCATGTTGTACTGACCCCCAACCAAAAAAGCTATTTTGTGGCTACTTCACAACTGTAACTTGGCTAGTGTTAGGGTTCATAAATGTAAATATCTGGAATGCGAGTCCTGTGGGGGTCATGACCCACAGGTTGAGAACCACTGCTCTAGACACTCTGTGTGTCTATCCCAACTCTCAGGCTGCCCAGCCCGAGCTGGAGAAAGCTGTTATTATCCCCACTTTCACATGGGGAAATTGAGACCCAGCAAACAGGACCAAGATGCTGCCCAGGCTTCCCAACAGGAAGGCAGGCTTCCATGGCCTAATCCTGCCCTGTGCCAGACCCACAGAGCTGCTGACACTTACCCCGTGGTTGGCACCCATCGTCTCCGAGGGAACCTTTGACCCGGAGCTTCTGAAGAGCATGTACCAGCCGTTGAACCTGACCATTGGCGTCACCGTGTTTGCCGTGGGGAAGTGAGTCATGGCTGAGGCAGGAGTGGGGCTTGGTCTCCCTGAGCCACAGGGGCTTCTGGTCTAGGGGGAAGCCTGCCTGGCCAAGTGCTGTGGAGTATGGGAGAGCTTTCTGATATAAGGGCTCGCCTGCCATGGAAAGGGAGACGTCTAGGTCAGGATCAGCAGGGTATGTATTGTCCTCCCTACCTCTCCTTGTCCCTACCTGGCCTTTCCTTTAAGTCTGTCTGGAACTGTGTTTGGGCCCTAGAACTTAAAATACTGGCCAGATGAAAAACGGACCACATAGGTGAGGTGAGCCCCTGGTTTTAGGGATGGATTCTGCTCTATGTCCCATTGTCTAGCATTCATTTTCCCTTGATTCTGACCCCTGGTCAGAATAGCCTCTCAACTACTTTCGTCCTCCTGGTGTTCAGTTTGAGTGTGTATAAAGTGGTCAAGTTTCTGAGCAGAACATTAATAGAGATCATAGGAATCCCAAACAACACTGTCTGCCATGCTCAATCAAAACATGATGACTCAGGAGGTAAAGGCTCTTGCCTCTAAGCCCAGTGACTTCAGTTCAATCCCCAGGATGGGAGGAGAGAAATAACTCCTGGCAGCTGTCCTCTGCATTCACACATATAAATTAATTAATTAATTAATTAATTAAAAAAATTTAAGGAAGCATATCAGACACAGAGGAAGACAGCCCAGCTGATAAAATGCTTTCATGCAAACATGAAAACCTGTGTTCCATCCCCAGCATCCATGTTGAAAAAAAAAAGACACACACAATAGCACATGCCTGTAATGCTAGCACCAGGGATGCAGACATAGGAACATCACCGAGTCTTGCCACCTAGCCGGCTTTGCCAGATTATTGAGGTCCAGATTCATTAAGGCCCTATCACAAAAAAATAAGATGGTGGTGGTGCATGCCTTTAATCCCAGCACTTGGGAGGCAGAGGCAGGAGGATCTCTGTGAGTTTGAGGCCAACCTGATCTACAGAGCTAGTTCCAGGACAGCCAGGGCTACACAGAGAAAAACCCATCTTGAAAAAACCAAAAACCAAAACCAGAACAAACAGCGAGGAAGATGCCCAAGTGCCTAGTGCCAGCCTCCAGGACACGTGTGCATACAGCCTACAGGTGACTAAAGACAATCTCAAATGGTTGTCACACTCTAAGTATCCCTGGTATCTCTAATTATAAACACTTGAACCAGAAATGTCTCGTGGTATAGAATTTGTGTAGACTTTAACAATTATACATCTTAATCCAAAACTCAGAAGCAGGGCTTTCAGATGAGGGTGACCAACTTTGACAAGGATTGTGGGAGTTTGACAGATAAGGACCCCAAGGTAAGACCTCAATGACTTCCTGAGGTGAAAAACTAGTGTGTAGACTTCAGCGCATACTGGGGACCCGGGCAGTTGTGGACAGCAGTGGCTAACAGAGCTATCATCCCCAGGTACACCTGCTTCATTCAGCGCTTCCTGGAGTCAGCTGAAGAGTTCTTTATGCGTGGGTACCAAGTACACTATTACCTCTTTACCCATGATCCTACAGCCGTTCCCAGAGTTCCCCTGGGCCCCGGTCGGCTCCTCAGCATCATCCCTATCCAGGGTTATTCCCGGTGGGAGGAGATCTCCATGCGCCGAATGGAGACCATCAACAAACACATTGCCAAGAGAGCCCACAAAGAAGTGGATTACCTCTTCTGTGTCGATGTGGATATGGTCTTCCGTAACCCATGGGGCCCCGAGACCTTGGGGGATCTAGTGGCTGCCATTCACCCAGGCTATTTTGCTGTACCTCGCCGGAAATTCCCTTATGAACGCAGGCAAGTTTCCTCTGCCTTTGTGGCAGACAATGAGGGGGACTTCTATTATGGTGGGGCACTCTTTGGGGGACGAGTGGCCAGAGTGTATGAGTTTACCCGGGCCTGCCACATGGCCATTCTGGCAGACAAAGCTAACAGCATTATGGCAGCCTGGCAGGAGGAGAGCCACCTGAACCGCCACTTCATCTGGCACAAACCATCTAAGGTGCTGTCCCCAGAGTACCTCTGGGATGAAAGGAAGCCTCGGCCCCGAAGCCTGAAGATGATTCGATTCTCCTCAGTGAAAAAGAATGCCAACTGGCTGAGGACCTAACATCCGGGCTAAGACCCGCCCCATGCCAAGCCCAGCTTACCCCTTGCATATCTTAGTATACCAGGAGAATTCAACCACGAAAATTGATGTAGAGACAGTGTAAACTATGAGATGTTGTGTACCCACAGTCATATAGCAATCCAGCACATGATTGGTTGGACAAGAGGGAGGAATCAAAATAGACGGCCTTTCAGGCCTCCCCACACCTACCCAACAGGATGGATGTGCCTTCTCGAGGCAGGCTGGGGAATCCAGCTTTGCTCAGAGTGCCTGTGGGCTGTTGCCCTCGATTGTTAGTTAAATATTGATGTTTAGTTTTGTTTTAATCTGCAATGGTGGAGATCCAACCTGAGGGCTTGCACACTGAAGGGAAATGCTCTGCCCCTGAGCTGCTTTCAGCCCTGCCTGTTGCCTTGAAGTTGCACGTTAATGCCCTCATCCCAGCAATGCTGTTCCCCTAGCCATGGGCAGCTGTGGATGCTCAGGATTCCTGAGCTAGCTCTGAAACAGACCAGGCTTAGCTTCCCTCTGGTCACCTGCATCCCATGGTGAGCCACACTCTCAGGCACTCGATGTCTACTTTGTTACATGGTTTGAGGTAGCTTTCAGTAAAGATGGTGTATACTAGATCCTGGCCAGGATTTTACCTGTACAGTGGACTATTTTTGCCAGTCTAGATAATTCTGGGGAATACAAGCAGGCTGGATTTCTTTCTTTCTTTCTTTCTTTCTTTCTTTCTTTCTTTTTTTTTTTTTTTTTTTTTTTTTTGGTTTTTTGGTATTTCGAGACAGGGTTTCTTTGTATAACCCTGGCTGTCCTGGAACTCACTCTTTAGACCAGGCTGGCCTCGAACTCAGAAATCCTCCTGACTCTGCCTCCCGAGTGCTGGGATTAAAGGCATGCGCCACCACACCCGGCTGCAAGCTGGATTTCAAACAATCAATGTGGGAAGAAGTTTGGTTAATGGTTATTCCAGGAGATAGAGCTAAAGCTAGCTGCTGCCACAGATTGCTTATTCCAGTTCTGGGAGCCTGGGTAAGGCGGGGTCCTGTGGACAGATGTGCCACACCTAGAGGGTAGCAATGATCAACAGCCTCATTGTTCCCTCAGCCCCAGGGCATACAAGAGGTGGTCCCATTTGTATTCAATTTGTATTTATGTTGCTTTCCAGCAGAGGCAAGGGTTGGGCTGGGAGCGGCTCCAGCAGGAGCCTGGCCCTCTGTCTCTGAAGGTGGCCACGGACAATCCCAGCAAGGAGTCCTCAGCCTCTGTGTAGAAAAATCAGACGAGGTTTGTGGAGCAATGGGCAACACTCTTCCTGGACAGACAAGTTTTATGGGCTCAGAAGCTTTAAAATCACAGAGCACCCTCTTCTAGAAACAGGTGCCCTCCTCTCTAATGAGTTTAGCTTGTGTCAGGTAGACATAAACTATCCAGCACACCATGTTTTGCTATATTTAAAACAAAAACCAAAAAACACAACAGACAGTTGTGGCTCATGCCTTTAACCCAACACTCGGGAGGCAGAGCCAGATGGATCTCTGAGTTTGAGGCCAAGCCTGGTCTAAGGAGTGAGTTCCAGAGCATTCAAGGCTACACAGAGAACCCCTGTCTCAAAAACCAAAACAACAACAAAAAGGTAACCCACTACTTGTGGCTGGTGAGGTCATTTCAAAACCAACAAAAGTTCTAACAGAATTCTAAACACTTAGCCATACCCAAAGATAAATGTAGCTCTTACCCCTCCCCTCGCCAAAGAAGCTTCTTTTTGCAGCATCGTGGAAAGCCACAGCTGGTCAAAATGTAGAGAACTGACCGTGGGGTGCCCAGACCCCGTTGATAAATCGAAAACACAACCCTGACACCTAAGGCTCAGGAACTATCACAAAAGAGAGTGTGGAAAGACTGGAAGAGGCAGAAGACCTGGGCAGGAAATGGGTGGTTGTCTGCTTCAAGGTAGTCTTTTATGTTCGACAGTGGAGCATTACCTAGAAATATCTCAACAATATCCTTGCCTAAACAAGACTTAAAAAAAAATACCACCACCTATTGACAGGCCGACCTGGATGGGTGTGGTAGTTTGAATAGGCTAGGCCCCCATAGATTCATCTGCTTGGATGCTTGACCATACAGAGTGGCACTATTAGGACATGTGGCCTTATTGGAGTATGAGTGGCCTTGTTGGGGGAAGAGTGTCACTGTATAGGTGGGTTTTGAGGCTTCCAATGCTTATCCCCTTCTGCTGCCTTTGGATCAAGATGTAGAACTCTAGGCTTCTTCAGCGCCATGTTTGCCTGCCTGCTGCCATGCTTCCTGCCATGATGATAATGGTCTGTATCTCTGAAACTGTAAGCCAGCCCCAATTAAATGTCCTTTGTAAAAGTTGCCTTGGTCATGTGTCCCTTCACAGCAATGAAACCCTAACTAAGAAGTTGGTACCAGAGACTGGGGTATTGGTGTGATAGGCTTGACAGTGATTTTTGTTTGGAGGAATGTGGAGTGCTTTAAGTGGGGCTTAATGGGTTATCTTAGTAAGAACATGAAAGGCAGTTGTACTGAGGATGATTTGAACTGTGAGGGCCCGGCTCAAGAAGTTTCAGAGGAGCCCGACGGTGGTGGCACACACCTTTAATCCCAGCACTTGAGAGGCAGAGGCAGGCAGATTTCTGAGGTTTCTGAGTTCGAGGCCAGCCTGGTCTACAAAGTGAGTTCCAGGACAGCCAGGGCTATACAGAGAAACCCTATCTCGAAAAAAAAAAAAAAGAAGAAGAAGAAGGAGAAGGAGGAGAAGAAAGAAGAAGAAGAAGAAGAGGAGGAAGAGGAAGACGTAGTTGTTTCAGAGGAGAAGAATTTTCGTATATTGCCTAGAGATCATTTTTGTGATATTTTGAAGAACATGGCTGCTTTTTGCCCTTGTCTGTCTACCAGCAGAGTGTCTTGACCCTGCAGTTTCCTATAATGACACAGAGACAATTATTTATTATAGCTCAGGCCTTAGCTTAGCTATTACCCAACTAGCTCATGTAGCTTAATCAACTGCTTTATTCTAATTTAAGTTTGGCCGAGTTGCCCAGTTACCTCTCTTTCAGTACCAGCATCTGTTTCTTCTTCTGTGTCTGTCTGGCGAATTCCCACCATGCCTGATTCTTTCTCAGAGTTCCAGTTTTGCCCAGAAGTCCCACCTTTCCTCTCCTGCGCGTTATAGGCCATCAGTGCTTTATTACACTAATCAGAAGATGCTGCAGAAGGATCCTTACAGATCAAAGAGATAGATGATGCGTCCTAAAAACAACAACACAAAGTCCAGACAGTATCCCAGCTCTCTACCCCTACAGAAATCAACATCTGAATAAAACAAAGACAACCTTTACACAGTGTATAAGAAAATTATCCCAGCTGTTTGATACTAAAGTGAAGAGTTGTAGATTAATTATATTGAGGAAGGAAATCTCAAAACAGCCTAGCATAGACTCAGTCCTGTGGTTCACTTTTATGAAGAGTGTTTTGATCAAGTGTTGCAGGCTTAGAAAGGAAAAATACAAAATGTACAGTTCAAGTATAAAAGGGGACCAGGAAGTACAATGGAGCTAAATCCTGTGTTCAAGGATGTTAAATGGAATTAAGGGAGTGGTGATATCAGGGCAATTTACAACAATAATTTGTATTATCCACAAATGGAGGGCACACCTGTGATCCAGATCTTGAGGCTATAAGACACAGGCTTTTGGTCCAGATCTTAAAGCATAGTAGTCATGCTTATAAAGATATTATGAAAAGGAATTAAAGAAAAGCTTAGGTCCAGACAAGTTGGTACATACCTTTAATCCCAGGAGACAGAGGCAAGTAGATCTCTAACTTCAAAGCCACCCTGGTACAGAGCAAGTTCCAGGTTAAAAAAAAAAAAAAAAAAAAAAAAAGCTTAGGTCAAGGCATTGGAGGTGTAGGCCTTTAACCCCAGTACTCAGGAAACAAGGATATGCAGATCTCTAAAATCAAGGCCAGTTCCTGGTCCTCTCCTTTCCCCAACCCACCCCTGGGGTTGTTGGCCGCTGGCCCACAGAGACAAAGGAAGCAGAGTCAATGAACAGGCTTTCAGCCAGCCCATGAGTATGAATGGACGTGTCGACATTTTAGGACCACATTTCGGGATCAGCTTGGGGAGACAGATCAACTTTATTTGGGGTGAATCAGGGATTATATAGTTTTGGGTAAGTGGGTAGGAGTATCCGGGATGGACAAAGGTCATTGATGCCTCATTAGCATGAAGAGGCATTTCAAGAATCTCAGGTGCTTGCTCAACGGGTTTCTTATCAGAAGAAAGGGAGATGAACCTGTAATCTAACCACGGCTACAATGTAACATTCCTCAAAAAGAGGGTATGGGGGTTTTAAGGTCCCTAGACAAGGTCAGTGAAGGAGAAGGTCAAGGGAGTCTGCCGTTTTGCACCGAGCTTGGAGCTCTCTGGTAATATTAGACATCAACCTTAGCAGCAAGGTTTCTCCACCTAAGTCTATAGAGCAAGTTCCAGAAGAGCCAAGCTTAGTCAGAGAAGGAAATTCTCCAATATTGTGCTCGTGAATTATGCCACAAGAGGAGCCAGCATGGAATTGGTAAGGTAGAGCAAGTTCAAACCTCAGAAATCTCCAAACTTGAGACCAGCAGGAGTAGAAGCAGCCCCTTTCCTATCACAGGCAGTCAGTCACGTCCCCAACACCTGGAACTCCTCGTCTCCATGCTAAGCCTCACGTACCAATGACCTTCCTTCCCTGGGTATCCTCACAGCCTTCCCCAAAATTATATAACCCTTGGTTCACCCCGAATAAGGTGTCTGTGTTCAAACCCACCCCACCCCAATAAAGAACTATGAGCAAGCTAAGATCATCTCAGAGAGTTGCTTCATTAAAGATCACTGGAGAAGGCCTTCACCTAAAAAAGCTTTAACTCTGAGATTCTCGGAGAAGCCCTTCTCTCTCCTGGCACTTGCTCCCAACCAACTGGTATCTGACTTGTGCCAGACTCCACTTCCCCCTTCCAGCCTGGAGGAGAGGTGGACTGTGGACCCCACTTGTTCCAGACCCTGCCTTGTCCCCTGCTGGTGTACTGGCAGGGTCCCTGAGAGGAGAGGTGGAACCTGGAACCACAATCAAAACCAGAACACTGGTAAAGATGTAACAGAACAAGGGGACCATGTTCCACAGAACTCAGCATCTTCAGCCACATGGCTCTGGCTTCAGAGTCAAGAACAGAAGGGGTTAGTGGGACAACTGGTGCTCGTTAGCTGGAGTTAAGACCAGTATCTCTGAAGAAAAATCTTCTGAGAAATAGTTTATGAGACCACAAAGAAGCTGTGTTTCAGAGATAGACATCATGCTGAGAGCCAGACTTGGTAATATGTAAGAGTCACCCAGGTAGACTGGTCTTGAAGACATGCAGTGGTCATGGAGAACAGTGAAGGCTTGGCACTCTGAAATGCTAGGAGAGGCCACTGATGAAGGTGCAAGCCTCAGTGGCAGTTAAAGGCCAATGACTGAAGGGGTCATGCAAAGAAGCCGAGGCTTGGCACCATGAAGAGAGCCTATGAGAGGCTACTGGAGAAGCCTAGTCTCAGAGGAAGACCCAGTGTATTGGAGATGCCAGTACCATGGGATGCCACCAAGAGCTCTGATTCCCCCTTCCAAGCAGTGTCCTTGTGGGCAGTGAGCTCCAGGATAGCAGCTGAGCTTCTCCTGGAACCTAACACTCAGGGAGCACTCCACAGTCTGAGAGGGAGGCAGAAGAATGAACATCAGTTTAGGAGTTTGTTTTAGGACCTGTGCAAGGTTGGGCAGGTCACCCCCTTCAAATGGGATAATGGCTGTACCTTTTGGAAAGTGCGCTTCCTGGACAGCTATTTTGATTGCTCCAGCCCGGGCAGCAGACTGCACTTCTGAGGAAGCTCAACTGCTTATAGCTCCACAGGCCCAGAAAGGTAATGAAGCAGGGCTTGGGATCCATGCCAGGGTACCAACACCCACCCAGCACCTCCAGCCATCCTCTCTAAGATAAGATGCCTTGGCTCTGAGGAGGCTTCTTAGACAGCATTCAGGACCCCTCGCCTGCAGTAGCCCTCCACTTGCCTGGTATCACTCGGCACTCCAAGCTCCAGCTCCTCAGAGTCCCCATCATGCCTCCTGGGTTCCTAGACAGTACAGCTTTGGGGTCTGTTGACCTTGTTTCAAAGCCATAGTTGGACCTCATCATGACCCGTGACAGGTAGGGTCTCTGTGACTTCTGAAAGCCTGTTTCTTACATTGAAAATGGGTTAGTGGGGGCTGGAGAGATGGCTCAGTGGTTAAGAACACCGACTGTTCTTCCGAAGGTCCTGAGTTCAATGGTGGCTCACAACCATCCGTAATGAGATCTGTCGCCCTCTTCTGGTGCATCTGAAGATAGCTACAGTGTACTTAGATATAATAATAAGTAAATCTTTAAAAAAGAAAAGAAAGAAAATGGGTTAGTGGCTGGAGAGATGGCTCAGTGGTTGAGAGCACTGGCTGTTCTTCCAGAGGACCTAGGTTCAATTCCCAGCATCCACAAGGCAGCTCCAAGTGACCAGATATCCTCTTCTAGATTTCTTGAACACTGCACATAAGTGCTACAGAAGTGAATTATACACATAAGAAGTAAAATAAATTGAAAAAAAAGAAAAGAAAATTAAATGGGTTAGTGACCGCCCCTGTAAGTGTGCTTCCAAATAAAACAGGAAGATGGAGGCCTCCATAGGCTGAGACAGGAGATCAACCGGCTGGGGAAGGCCCCGCCCAACACTGGACAGAGAATGAGCACTGCTTTTAAGTCTCTCAGGCACAGTTTAGGTGGTCACAAAAGCTGGTTAGCTGTGAACGTTGGTGCCACTGCCCATTATAAATGAGGCTTTTTGTTTAAGGATTTTGAGACAGGGTCTCACTCTGGACCCCTGGTTGGCATGAAACTTATACTGTAGACCAGGATGGCCTCATAGTCAAGCTCTGCCAGCCTCTGCCTCCTCAGAGCTGGAATTTAAGGTGTGCACTTCCACACCCAGCAAGATTTATTTTTATTTATGTGTATGTGTGTAGCCAGAAGACAGCGTTGGAGCTCCAGAATGAGTGCTGGGAACTGAACTTGGCTCCTCTGGAAAAGCAGCAATCGTTCTTACCAGCTGAACCATCTCTCCAACTCCCCAAATGAGGCTTAATCCCGAGTGATTAAGGACTCCTTGGTAGAAGTAACTTTCCAGACCCCAACACTTGCTCATCCCCAGGTACAAGAACCTCCTTTTAGGTTCTCTCCTAACCGGCATACCAGCCAGAGGCAACCTGATTCTCTGTGGTGACAGGGAAGAGAAGGAATAGGAGAGATGAAGGTCCAGGGAGGGACTGGAGGAGCAACTTGACCTTCCTGCCAGTCTCAGAGTCTCCTGCCACCAAGCTGAGTCCTGCAGGTGGCGTCGGGGTACCTAAAAAACTGAATGTCCAGGATCTCCATCCTGGAGCTGCCCCATGTCCACCTATACTCAGGCACTCATGATGGTGATTCTAAACTCTGCCGGGGCGGGAGTACAGCGCAGGCGGCTGGGCAGAGGACTTGTGGGGTGGGGGCGGTGGGGGTAGGGGGCGTCCGGAGACAAACCCAGAGAGGCGTTCGGTGCGCGGCGCGTGCGCGCGGCTAGGCGGGGTCACGTGCGCGCGCCGGGCGGTGGACACCAGGCCGACGTCCCAGGTCTAATCGCCTGCGACCGGCGGGGAAAGAGGCCGAGCGTGTCCTCGAGCTCGCGCACCGGGGCCCGCCCCTCGCACCTGCGGGCGAGCTGGGCGGGGCCGGGGCGGGGCCGCGCTGTCTCCGCCCACCCGTCCCGAGCTCCCGGAGCTCCGGCGGAACCGAGCAGCGAGGCCCCAACGGCCAGGAGAGCGACGAGGCGAGGCGAGGCGAGGCGCGGCGCGGCGCGGCGCAGACAATGGAAGCGGCATTGGCGAAGGCCGCGGAGCTCCGGGCCTGGCGAGGACCGGAGGCCGCGCCATGAGCCCCGCAGCCGGACGCCCCGCTGCGCCGCGCGCGGGCCGAGGCGAGCGGCCTCTGCGAGCCCTGGGCCGCGCCCTGGGGCTGGCGATGAGCTGCCGAGGCTGAGGATGATGGTAGATTGCCAGGTGAGTCGACATGGGGCCCTGTACCAGTGGGTGTGAATGAAGCCCGCACCCACCCGGAGAGCGAGCGTCCACGCAGAGCGTGCACTTAACGCTGTTCCGCGTCCAACCTGTCCAACCGGGTACAATCGAGCAACTGAGGTCTGGAAAGAGGCATGCCAGGTGGGCGGGGACCAGCGGAGAAGGGAAGGCTTCCGGCCCGTGGGGTCAGGGCTCAACCTTCGCGTAGGGTTTGCTTGGGGAATGAATCTCCTGAGGTCCTGGGGAACACTGGCTAACCCCCTCCTTGTG
The DNA here is from genome assembly GCF_000001635.26 of Mus musculus. Taxonomy (NCBI): domain Eukaryota; kingdom Metazoa; phylum Chordata; class Mammalia; order Rodentia; family Muridae; genus Mus; species Mus musculus. Next base: position 28,513,849 of record NC_000068.7, read on the forward strand.
GAACCTACCCAAACACGAGCGCACACCCCCTACTCACTCTCGATAGATCTACAGACTTCCTAGGTTTCCGAGGAAGGGTGGGACAGTGGAGGTGGTGTGGTGAGGTGGAAGAAGGAAGAGGCAGAAGGCAGCCCTGTCTTGGGGCTGAGGCGTCCAGTCTCCTAGCAACATTTGGGGGTGCCCATAGTACGAGAGGCGCTGATGGACCGAGAGATGTTAAGATTCCTGGGGTTTGCTTGTCTGGGGCCATCCTCAGACTGGCCTGGAGGGCAGGGCGGAGGTCCTTAGTGTGGAGGAGGCTGCTGAGGAGACATTAGTTTCCTCCTTTGCACTTTAGGATGCTTGGCCCTTGTGACTCGTCCCCGCCCCCGGGGGTTTCAGGGGCTTGTGGAATGTCTTTTGGCTTTGGTTCTCCTACAATGACCCATAAAAATTCTAGGAAAATGCCTTCCCCCTGGTGGACTTGCTAAGCAGCCTTAGGGTTTGAGTGACTTAAAGGCCAGAGTAACTAGAGGGAGGCAAACTCTAGACCATTCCTCCAGGATCCAAGGACAAGACCACCCTAGTTAGAATGTGTGATTCTTATTTGAAATGGGGTCAGGGTCATTGCCTAGACTGAAAGAGGAGGCCCCCTGAGTGAGCCAGAGTCCCAGAGCCATCAGAAGGAAAGAGGGGTGAAATGAGGCTCCTGAGGTCTTTGTGGTAACCCCTGAAACATACAGGTCTTGTTCCTTTGCCCAGCTGGGGCCTGGGAGACCTGCTACCTTGACAACCCGCAAACAAAAGGTAGTGTTTTGTTTTCAGGGTTTCTTGCCTGGGGGCTGTAGTGCTGGTACTGACCACTGGGGGGCAGCAGTATCCTTTTAGTCAATGGAGCAACTGCGGGGGAGGGGGACAGAGTTCCAAGAGTCATTCTTTCGGTGTTGTGTGTTCCACTCTTTCAGGCCTCCCCCAACTAGCATCCCTGTCCTCAGAGTGAGTTGGGTGTAAGGGCCCTGGCTTCCTCTTGTCTTTTCCCGTAGTGCCTTGCGTGCCTGAACTCTAACCAGTGGCTACCTTGCTCCTGGGTGTGGCTCTTAAAATGACGGCTGTAGGTAGGTCCTGCCCTTAGGAAACACCTAAGAGCCGGGCGTGGTGGCGAGCGCCTTTAATCCCAGCACTCGGAAGCTGAGGCAGGCGGATTTCTGAGTTCGAGGCCAGCCTGGTCTACAGAGTGAGTTCCAGGATAGCCAGGGCTACACAGAGAAACCCTGTCTCGAACCCCCTGCTCCCCCCCAAAAAAAGGAAACACCTAAGAATACAAGAGGAGAAGCAGATGTTCTGTTTATCCTCCGAGGTGTGAGAATCTGCCCCTGACTCACAGCCAACGGCCCCCAGACCTTGATAATAATCCATTTCATGTTACAAGACCCACGCTGGCTCAGCTGGGAAGAACCACTTTGGAGCTCATCCTGCTGTGGTTGGCAGGATCCACGGTGACCATGAGACCTCTCTGGCTTCTTGGCCATGTGGACCTGCCTTTCTGTAAAACGGCTCATAACATCAGAACCTGCCGCCTCCTCAGAGTCGGACAGGGAAGACGGAGGGCCAGGAGGAAACAAGAAATCCAGTAAGACACAAGATGCTTTCTAAACAGAACATTGGCCGTGACCTTGTGGTCATGGTATTTGTTAGTTGGAAGCTAGTCAGTTCCAGCCCACTTCAGGGGATGGGGTTAGGGCTGGTGGGGATCGGCCGGCGGCTTAGGGTTGATGTATGGGCTGAGCAGAAGAGTTAGCATGCAGGCCAATGGGAGGTGTGTGCCAGAGGGGCACATCTGACTTTGCTTACCTGTCGACCCTCCAGTGTGTAGGCTGGGAGAGGAGACCAAGAGAGGACATGACTGTCCCTGTACCACTGCCCAGAGCCAGGCTTGCTGTAGTTTATATCCCTGCCACTCTCCATCCCCACCCACAATTCTTCCAACTCTTAAGGTTGTGTTTTAGTCACAGCTGACAGCAGTCCCCAAGTGTTACGGTGTCATCTTACACACACATACACACACACACACACACACACACACACACACGGTCAAGTAGGTGCTGGAATGAGTCTCCACTGTGCTTATGGGAGACCAGGTAGGCCTTGAGAGGAAAACAAAGGACAGAGATGGGTGACTCACATGGCCTTTAGCCTCCTGAGATCGAAGGGCCAGGGATATGGAAACACAGAGGTTGGTTGTCCTGGCACCAGGGTGGCCATGAGCAGCAGGAAGCATCTTCTTCCTCACCTGCTATTGCCTTCATTGCTGTCACCCCACCCCACCCCACCCCCCATCTGCACACCTGCTGCTGTCTCTTGACTTTTTCCTCTTCCATTTTCAGGTATGTGTGTTATACATATATGTGTATATATGTTGTGCATGAGTTTTGGTTCATTTGTTTTGAGACTGGGTCTCTACATAGCACTAGCTATCCTGGAACTCACTGTGTAGACCCCAGAACTCACAGACATCCTCTTCCGAGTGCTGGGAACTCCAACACACTGGGCGTAGATGCATGTGTTGGCACATGCATATGGTAGGTGCTGTGATCATTGAGGGAGGCAGGGTCTCAACTAATAGGGCTGGGCTTGCTGGCCAGCTTGCTCTGGAGATTCCGTCTCTATCCTTTGAGGCTAGATTTATATCTGTCTGGATAGCCACAGCCATCAGGCATTTGCCTGAGTCGTGGAGGTCCTGGCCCTGTAACCTCTGAGCCATTTCCCCAGCTTCTGACTTTTACGGTTGTCTGAACTTGGTGAAGTAGCAGAGCTGGAGAGCCATTCATCCATGTGCTTGTGCATCTCATAGGTCAGCCACACGAGAGAAAGCAGGAAGAGCAGTGCAGAAAGCTGACAGGGAGCGAGACAAGAGTCAGCGAGGTAGGCATGACGGTGACAAAAAGGTGACAGGCCTGGTACGTTGTGTTAGTGTCCTGTGGCTGCTCTAGCAGAATGCCATATACTGGATGACCCTGTGCAACAGAAATCTCTCGTGGTTCTAGAGGACAGAAGCCTAAAAGCAAGGCATCAACACCACTGAACCACAGCTTCTGGCATGGCTGTAGTCCTTAGCTTTAAATCCCCCTAAACGTGTCTGTAGTCCTCTGCCTCCACACAGCTGCCTCTGTGTGTCTGTGTCTCTGTGTGTCTGTGTCTGGTTGTCTCCATTACTGTAAGGACATCGTGTGTGTGTGTGTGTGTGTGTGTGTGTGTGTGTGTGTGTGTGTGTGTGTGAGAGAGAGAGAGAGAGAGAGAGAGAGAGAGAGTGTGTGAGAGTGAGAGAGTGAGCCCTGACCTGACCCCATCCCAGTCTAGCCTTGTGTTGCCTGGATCTGCAGGACCCAAGGGCTTTTGGAAGGACACAGCTGAGCCTGTGAGGAGGGTTATAGGGAAGGCCAGGTTCCTTAGGATCTGGCAGAATTTCACCTGTGTAGGAAGGCTTGAAGGCCACCAATGGTAGCACCAGCAGGTGGCGCTGTAACCTCTGGTGTGGAAGTTCAGTACTGCACTGCCCTGTCCCGAGTTTCCACAAAAGCTCATCTGGTTGCCAGGAGACAAAGCAAACTGTAAACAGGTCAGGAGTCATCCTTGGTGACACACACTGAAGGAAATCAGAATGAGAGCAGGCGAGCAGCAGGGTGTTGCTGGTAACCACTGAGGAGACCTCAGCTTCTCCCCCACCCCCTCTCCCCAACACACACACCTTGGGGCCTGGACTTTGCCTCCCTCTGGCTCGTCACCAGTAAGTTGCCTTGGCCTACTGCAGTTTCCAGACAGCTCCCCTACCTATTACCACAGGCCACAAGAAGTAGTTTTAGGGAAAGGTGAGCTGCTTATACAACACATGGCTGGCAGGGACCTTAGCCTTAGCCTGTCCCAGAGGAGGCATGTCTACCCAGCATGGCCTGCTGCCAACACTGGTTGGCTGGGCATGGGGACAACCCCTGGTTGGGTAATGGCAAGCCCCAGGTGACACTCCTTTACAGACAAGCCAGGGAGGGGCCAGGCACCAGGGCTAGGGCGGAGAATGCCTTCCAGTTATACTGGGCTTCTAGTGGTCAGAGCCCTGTCAAGGCAGGAAGAGCCTGAGTTGGTGGTTAGCAGGAATGGAGATGCAAACCAAGCTAGACAGATTTTTTTCATCCCCCTGACTCTAATGAGGGCCTCAACTCTGCTTTCTGTGTTGGGTCTTGAACCTCAAGAGAATCCTCTCTTAGAGGGTCACGGGGTGGTGCACGACTGCAATCCCAGCTGAGGCAGGAGAATTATGAGTTCAAGGTCATCCTGAGGTACACTGTGAGACCTGAATCCCCTACACACACACCCCCAAACTGAGTCTTAGAGGCATAGTACTTTCTTGGATAGGTGGCTTCCTTGTAGGCAAAGGTAGGTTTGGGGAGCCTCCAGGGCCCCTTACAGGTAGCTGAGACAGCCTGAGGAGGTAGAGATGGGAAGGAATGTGGCATCTCCATAAAAATGACAAGTCCCAGAAGAAGGGAGAGTTCCCATGGCAACCTAGTACAGTTGCTTAGCAACCATAGTCCCCCAAAATACCTGCAGGAAGACTCCCGGCTAGGGGCTTTCCCACCGCCTGTGTGTGGCTCTTAGCTCTGAGTGGTTACCTCCTGTGGTTGATCCACCCACACCTCCATATAGGGCCTAGCAGCCCACAGCCCCAGGATCCTTACTGAGAGAAACCCCAGTCTACTCCCTCTTCCTATTACCCCAAGCTGCAGCTGCCTACCATCAGGCCAGTCCCTTAGCAACCAATGCCATTTTCTAGATATCCGAGTGACAATTGGACAGTGGTAGAATGTCAGAAAGATTCAGAATCAGCTGTACAGTCAATTGTAGCCTGGTGCCGGCCATTCCAGAGGGACAGGCACGATGTTTTAACAACACAAATACCCTGTAGCCCCGGACTCCCTAGTCCTGGGGCACGGCAGCATCCCAGGTGTGGCAAAGACCAAGAGTCCCCTGGAGCTCCTGGAATACAAGGCTGTGGTCTCAAACCAACTTTGAGACTAACTAGCCGGCTGACCACAGCATAATTCCTCTTGACCTGTTTCTCCATCTCTGGCTCATCTGTCCCTTTCCCTGTGTGCTCACCACTTTAAACATCAATACTGCCCCGTAAGTTATGTCACGTTTGGGGACTTGCATGGGATGTGGGAAATCGGGCCCAGGGCCTGCACGTGGCTGAGTCTGCCTGCCTCCGCTGGTAGATTCCAGGGTTTGAGGTTGAGGTAACTGGATTCCAGCACACAGTCTGGGCAGCTGGACACTGGGCTTGAGGTTTTAGTATTAAATATCCTGAAATGATTGCTAAGCCAGTCAGTGTTTTTTCGTTTGTTTGTATATTTTTTAGAACAATATCACCATGTAGATCAGGCTGGCCTTGAACTCATAGAGATCTGCCTGCCCCTACCTCCTACGTTCTGGGATAAAGGTGCATGCTACCATCCTTCAGAACCTGTCTGTGTTCTCTCTCCTTCCCCTTTCCCTTTCTCCAAGGAAATTCCCACTCCTGGCCTCCCTGCAAGGGAATAGGTAACTATAGATCCCCTTAGGTGCTGCTATGTTCATTTGTGGAGCCCAACCCTGTGCTGGAAGAAGGCTGTTCAGGGACACAGTCTAGCAAGAGGTGGCCTCTGGCTACCTCCTGGACTGGCCTTGTAGCCCTGCCCTTAGACTGGGTGCATAATTAAGGAGCTGAGGCTTCTTGCTCTTGCGGGGCTGGGTGAGAGGACTGAGTCCTCTCCCTGCTCGCCTCCTCTGAGTTGAAACCCAGAGTCTGTTCCCCTGAAGAGGGCTGAGCCGTTGCCCTTGAGCACTGCCCAAGGCCCTTTATTGCCAAAGGAGATGAGGAGAGGTGGGCCTGTGTAACCTACCTCCTCTTCTGTCTCTTCCCGGATTCCATCCTGACCCTAGAGGTGACATGTCCCAAGAGACTGGGGGTAGGTGAGATAGCCCAGTAAAGTTCAAACTGGGCCCGGCAGTGGTGGCGCATGCCTTTAATCCCAGCACTTGGGAGGCAGAGGCAGATAGATTTCTGAGTTCAAGGCCAGCCTGGTCTACAGAGTGAATTCCAGGACAGCCAGGGTTACACAGAGAAACCCTGTCTCAAAAAACAAAATAAAACAAAACAAAAGTTCAAACTGGGAGGGCAGAGAAGAAATGATTTTGAGTCCTTGGGGTTCTCCCCACCTGAAAGAAATCCATTGCAAAGGAATCCACCCTTGCCTGACTGTGGCCCAGCCCTGATTGTCACAAGGAGGGGGAGGTGCTAGCAGGTCTGGCTTGTCTGGAAGTCAGAAGGGAGGAGGATGAAGCCAGGCAGATGAGAATCCTGACTTAGCCCTTTAACCCCAAGCCTTCATGACCTCCCCTGCAGGCTTAAAGACTTAAAGTGTATATGAGGGTGCTCAGACACCTGACACCACACAAGCAGGCCTTCCAAAGGTACAGGGAGTATCTGAAGGCAGATAGCCACAGGATTCTCCAGAAGGGACAGCTCTTAGAACAGGCAACAGGCAAGGACACTTGCAGGCTCTGAATTGAATCCACAAATATTCCCACGCAGACCCCGGGAGGTGGGGTCTATTGTCTGAGCCATCTGACGTGGCCTTGCCGTCATCCACTGCTTCCCCGGGGCCAGTTTCAGGCCTCTGAACTGAACATCCATGCTCAAGATTGGACTTTAATTTTAAAAGCAAGGTGGTTCACCTGGCTTGGAGCAGCCCTGAGTGGCCAGAGTGACAACCAGAGGCTGGAGGGAGCATGTGGGCAGGTGGTGTCCCCTGGGAAGGGGCTGAGATTCGTATTCTCAACATCTTTGGGATTCTAAGAGTATTTCCTTCCTAGCAACCAGGGCTGGGAAATCCCTTCACAGAGCCCTGGCTTCCTGCACTGCTCCCGGCAGCCCTGCCAGGAACAGGTGCTGGGCACAGAAGCTATAGATGTAGGCACTGAGGGAGGGAGCCACCGGGTCACAGTCTGTCCTTGTGGGGTAGTTGTGTGGGGAAAATGCTGTGCCTTTCAGGCCTCTTCCCAGGTCTCTGGGCCTTCAAGACGGCATCGTTTGCTGCCTTGTGTGGGGTGCAGATCAGTGTGTGCTCTGTGTGCATGCTGCTGGGGTGGCTCGGGACATCTCCCTGCCTCAGGACACCCTTGCCCACTTTTGAGCAAATCCAGGCCCTTGTTTCTGTGGTCCAATAATGTGTGTCCCCAGACCTAACAGACCTACAGGTGGCTGGGCCAGTGTATATGTGAAGGGACAAGTAGCTGAGGCAGGGAGGGCTGTCACATCCTAGCTGTGGGATAGGAAGGTGAGCTTTCACACTCAGCTGCTTCAGTGTCCATTCTCCGATCTGTTCATATGTTCATCATTCTCAGCTTACCCAGCATTTCAGTGGCTAGGAAGTGCTCTACACAGTGCCTGGCGTGCATGGTCATTCTGTTATCATATTGTGGGCATGGAGACCAGGTAGCCCCTGGCAGGCCCCAACAGGAAAGGGGGACTGGCAGTTTGCTCTTCTGTTAGGTTCCCAGATATGAGCATCTGAGAGTCTTGACTTCTGGAAAGACACCAAAGAAGGAACAAAATCAGGATGGGTAGAGAGCCAGCAGGTAGCTCGGGGGTGGGACAAAGCAGTACCAGCCCCCAGGCTGGGTAACTTCCTTGTTGGAAAAGTTCTGTGGGAAATAGGGCAGCAGGCACCAGCGCTGCCATCTCCTGGCATCTAGATGGAGTCTGAAGCCCTCTTTAGGTCAGGGCAACTCGGGAGGTCCTTCTGAAAGGGCAGTCCTACTTCCCAGCCCTGAGCTGCAGGCTGGTGGCAGCTCTGGGCACGCAGTGTCCCTGGCACAGCAAACAGTCTCCTGCACCACAAGGGCCCATTTGTCCTGATTCCTGTGGTTCCTGAACCCTGGATGGCCATGGCCTGCTGAGCACAAGAGCCTGGCTGTGGGCTCCCCTCACCCACAGCCTCTCCCAGCTCTCCGCTGTCCCTTGGTGCGGGTGTCTCTGCTCAGGCCAAGCTGCACCAGAACAACCTATAGTTAGCCAGTGGCCAGAGACCCACTGCCTAAAATTGCTTCTGGCCAGCCAGGAAAGAGGGAGGTCCTTGTGCTGAGCCAGAGCTGACTTGGCATCTCAGGGCAAGATGATTTCTGGCAAGCACCTGGCTCTTGTTCTAAGGAAAAGGGCGCCTGCTTCCCAGAAAGCCTGGCTGCCACCTCCCCTGCCTTCCTGTGCTTTGGTGTTTTGTTTCACTCTCCTCTGGGGCAAGACAACACCTTCACTGGAGCAGGTGGGCAGACAGTGCACCCTTCCTCCTCCATGAAGCTCTCGTAACCCTGAGGAATTACGACTAGAGTCCAGGAATTTGGAAGCCAGAGGAGCCACCAGGACAATCAGATCCACCTGTCTATGCAGGTACTCATGAGTCTGCCAAGTCAGGTACCTACCCATGCCGGGAGCAGAGTCCTCCAGGGGCACCTGGCTCCCATCCCATCCCACCTGGCAGGCCTCAAGCTGACACAGCAGTGTTGGTGTGTGTACTGTTATACGTGTGTGTATCCCCTTAGCTCTCAATACTTGTGAGGCATCTCTGCCTTCAAGCACACTTTAGCTGTGGACATAGATGAGAAGCAGGACACTGGGCTGCTGTGCCCATGAAGCTTAGGGCTTCCTGGCTTGTGACAGTTGCTGTGGCCTCCTCTGTGTCCACCCTGCTCTTCTCCCTCCAAGGCATTCTCCCTTTCAAACATGAAGTTTACATGATGCCCTAGGGTCATAGGAGCAGAGGTAGATATTTTTATGGCAATTGTGAAATTTTGGTTTTGAGATAGGGTCTCATATAACCCTGACTGGCCTCCAACTCCATATGTAGCCACAGATGCCCTTAAATTCCCACTTCCCCTGTCCCCAACTCCCAGGTGCCAAGATGATAGGCATGGCCACTGTGTCCAGTTTATGCATTTCTGGAGATGGGATCCAGAGCCTCGTGCACACTAGGCAGCGCTCTGTCAACTGAGCAGGGTCCCCCAGCTCTAGAGATGGGTTTGCATCTGCTCTGTTTGCCAGCTTATCACCAACTCAGGCGCCTGGGGAACCCCTGTGGTCCTAGATGGTCAGATCCCTTGACCTTTTAAGTATCAAAACTGACCAGGTTTAGAAACTGTAGCATTTGTCACCATGTTGGTTACATTTTGCAAAGGTGTCATGGCTTTAAATTTTTTTAAAGATTTATTTATTATTATATCTAATATCTAAGTACACTGTAGCTGTCTTCAGATACACCAAAAGAGGGCATCAGATCGCATTACAGATGGTTGTGAGCCACCATGTGGTTTCTGGGATTTGAACTCAGGACCTTCAGAAGAGCAGTGAGCCATCTCTCCAGCCAGGTGTCATGGCTCTTAATTAGCAAAAAGGTCTGGTTAGAAGATCAACCCCAGCTGGGCGTGGTGGCGCACGCCTTTAATCCCAGCACTGAGGAGGCAGAGGCAGGTGAATTTCTGAGTTCGAGGCCAGCCTGGTCTACAGAGTGAGTTCCAGGACAGCCAGGGCTACACAGAGAAACCCTGTCTCAAAAAACAAAACAAAAAAAAAGAAGATCAACCCCAAGCAGCTTTGGGGTGCCATTCTTCTGAACAAGTGGCCCACAAAATCATCTTGCCCTATCACAAGTGTTTCCACTGAACATTTCTTTTAAACATACAGCCTGCCTGAGGCAGAGATTAGCTTTTTGTGGGCTAGGACCAGCAAGGGAAAAAGACCGACAAAACCATCAGGTGGCTTAGAATTTTGTCCAGATCCTAGCTCACAGCTGCCACTTGGATCTTTCCAGTTGGAGGGAGGCTACTTGCCGGACATCCCAGGGGCAGGCCGAGGCTGCAGGAGGCAGAGCTAATCCCAGCTGCTCCCCACCCCCACCCCCAGAGGAGCCTTAAACTCTTGGCAGTGCTGGATCCTGCTGGGCCCAAAGCCAGTGGGAGTGGCTTGGGCGGGCACTTATTCTCAGGTCCTCCCCTTCTTGGCAATCTCATGACTCAGTGGTTGGTGGGAGGCCTGGCAGCAGGCTGCCAGCACAGGGAAGCCCTGTGGTGAGCCAGTCTCTTGTGAGGTACTGCTGTGCTTGGGGCGGGCCTCAGCTGCCAGCCTGCTCCTGGTCCTCTTAGGCTTTGCCCAGCTTCCACATGCTGGGGCAGGTGTGGCATGTGCTTCTGTGCTCTTGGCCTCCCCAGTTCTGGACTGCCAGGAGAAGGCAACAAAACCCCATGGCTCACCGGGCAGTGGTGGCACACGCCTTTAATCCCAGCACTCGGGAGGCAGAGGCAGGTGGATTTCTGAGTTTGAGGCTAGCCTGGTCTACAAAGTGAGTTCCAGGACAGCCAGAGCTATACAGAGAAACCCTGTCTCGAAAAAACAGAACAAAACAAAACAAAAAACACCCATGGCTCTATGAAGCTTCCCATAAGTCATTTGGAAGCTCTGGCCCTTCAAAACCCCAGGAGTTCCTGAGATGCTCCTCCTGACCATGGGTGACACCGCAAGGACAGAGGCATCCTGGTCTTTTTAAGGCAGGCAAGAGATTTTGGGAAGAGCAGCTAGGACACCAGCCACAGCCAGCAGCACTGGATGACTGGCCCTGCTGCGTGGCTGTGAGAAGCCTTTTCCCTGGCTCATTGTGGTGACTCAGTGACGTCCACACTGGGTGGTTTTTGTAAGTGAAGGCTCTCCGAGGTCACTGACCTAAACTACGGAACGAGTGGGAAAGATTTGCCCTTCAGACCTAGTAGTTGGGACTCCAGGCACCAAGCAGGTTACAGACAGTGGCCAGGAGAAAGAGAAGTCAGTATCCCAGCCCAGGCTTGTCCACGGCAGACCGCCGCCCTCGGTGACATGAACCCTGCAGCCTTGCTGCACCTGTCAGTGCTACCAGGCATAAATATTTTCTGATCTTTAACTTGATTGAGAGTAAAAGAAAGCAGGCAGCCCTGGACCCTGAGTGGGTCTGAGCATCTCCATGGCCTCGTGACCTTGGGGAGATTGTTTGCCTTCTCTGGGCTTCTGTCCCCAGCTTTCCCATGAAGATAACTATGGTGGCTTCAGCATTGTCTCAGGCTAGGTGGAAAATGTTTTGTGTTCACTGAGAAGAGCTAAAAGCCTGGCCTGACTGGGGACCAGGGCTTTGTGGTATCTACTCCCTCTATGGGTAAATTTTGCTTTGGGGCTGAGGAGTACAGACAATGATAGCACCACTGCTCGGGGCCTTTTGGCCAGAGCTGAGGCCTGCACTCTCCCTGGCCCCAGAGAAGAAGCCAGTGAAGCACGGACCACAGGAACATGTGTGGGGTGACTTGATGATGGGCCCAGTTCCTGGAGAGGAACTGTCCTCTCACTCCCCCATAGGACCCCGAGTGTCAGGTCAGCAGGCAGCAGGAAAGAAGAGCAGAGCCATGTCCCCAGTCAGCCTCAGGGACAGGATGCTGTGCGTTGTAAACAGCTCTGCGAGTCAGCACTCAGCTGAGTCACAGCTGAGTCACAGCTACCAGTTGTTTATAAACAATGGGCTCTCACCCTTCAGAGCCCCCCCCCCAACCTGTGAAGGGCGGGAAGACACTCCCACAGCGGTAGTACCCCCACAGACGCTAGCATCTGGGCCTAGGGACACCATGCAGGCTTGTGTGAGTGGCCAGGTACCTTCTCCCAGGGCCACTGGTGTGTAGAACAGAGCAGATGACAGGGGCGTCCTGAGAGAATGGGCAGGATCATATACACTGGTGTGCAGGCAGGGGTGGTGCGCTGTCCCTGTGGCAGGGGGCCCTTTGAGCCCACTCTGTGGCTCTGGGAGCTCCTGTGGCCATCCTCCGTTCCAGGCAGTGACAGTGACAGGTGTCACGTGGCTCCCGAGGGCCTGGAACAAAGGGCCTGCTCTCTCAGGGCCAGCCTGTGGCAGGGTGGGGCTGGGAGCTACTGGCTCCTCCCTTTCTTTGGTCCCTCCTCCTGGAACCCCAGCTTCAGGAGTGGCAGCTGGTCCTTCTGGTCCTGTTCTTTGACCTAGCTGTGACTCAGACCCTCCAGCCCTCTCAGCCTGCTCAGTGTTGCTGCCCCAGGCAGCCCTGCCCTGTGAGAATCAGAGTAGCTGCAGGATCAAGCCCTGCAGCCTAAGCTGAGGTTGGGGCGGGTTGGGGAAATCAGAATGCTAGGCCTGGAAGATGCTGGGAGGGCTGGAGGGAGTGTCTGTCGGGCAATAAGGAGCCTGCATCCGGGGCAGGCATTGTATCTTGCACAGGCCAGGTGGTCAGGAAGTCCATGTAAACGCTGCTCCGTCAAAGACACAAACATAATGCCGCTGCCCTTCTGGTCCCTTCATACTTCCTCCACAGGCCTCTGTGGGGAAACCCCTTTCTCACCGGTAAACCTGTACCGGCCAACACCAGTGGTTAGGTGGGTAGCACAGGAGAGAGAGGCCAATATGGAGGAGTGTGGTGTGTTTGCAAGTCCTGCAGGCGGCAGCACCAAGCAGGCCCAGGAGCCAAGGCTTGAGGCCCCCTCCCTCCTCAAGGCTTGGAGCCACTGATCAGTCAGTCACTCTGGAAGAGTCACAGGAAGACCATTGGAAGAGGGTGTGCATTGCTCAGAGAACAGAGTTAGGGTGCTGGCGGGCTCAGTCTGGATGCTGGGTCTCTGCCACCCCCACTGGGGATTGCAGTGCCTCTGGGGGAGCTGGAGAGTCCCTGGCCACCACTGGCTTCCTGCCTCTTCAGTGCTGGAAGCCCAGCGAGAGTTCCAGGAGGGTAAAGATACAGCCTGGCTTCTGCCTACTTCCTCCTGGGCTTGGTGGGCCTTGGGTCAGGTCTGTGGTTGCAGACAGAAGCAGCCTGTGGGCTTGGCTGTAGGAGCCAGGCTTCTTCCCCTGACCCTGGTTCTTCTGGGTCAGAGGGGTGTTGAGCTCGGTTAGTGGCTTCCAGTGTTTGTTTTGCAGTAAAGTCAGGGGAAGGATGGTGAGCTGCTCTAAAGCCTGACGCCAGCTCAGCTGCTGCCTTGCTCCTGACGGACAGACATCCCACCTACTTCTTCTGTGGTCTCTTTTCTGAAATCTTGGTGGGCGTAGTACTCAGTGTTTACCACCCTACTCGGTCTCTGCTGAAAATGAAGTACTGTGCCCGGTGGGCTGGCAGCGTCTGTAATCCCAGCATTAGGAGTTCAAGGTCATCCTGGGCTTCATAGTAAGGTGGAGGTCAGCCTGGGCTACAAGACACTGTCTCAAAAACAAACAAACAAACAAACAAACAAATCCATGCCAGGGGCTGGAGAGGTGGCTCAATGGTTAGAGCACTAACTGCTCTTCCAAAGGTCCTAGTTCAATTCCCAGCAGACACATGGTGGCTCACAACCATCTGTAATAGGATCCGATGCCCTGTTCTGATGTGTCTGAAGACAGCTATAGTGTACTCATATACATAAAATAAATAATTGTTTTTTTAAAAAAAATCCATGCCAAATACCCGGGACAGGAGCTATGAATTAGGTGGTCAGGAAAGGCTTCTAGAATGGTGACATGGGGCTTCGAGACCTGGCTTATGCTCATTTGGCGACTCTGCTCCTGATGAAGGCTGCTTTGATCCCAGTGTAGAGAGTTCCAGCCCCCCAAGGGAGATCCGTGGGATGAGGTCTTGGTGGCAGAGGATAGGAGGAGAGAGCTAGGTCTACCTAAGGGGTGTAGGTTAGCAATAGATGACTAGGCCACCCCAGAACAGAGTCCTGGCCACTCATCCTTGCTTGCCTTGTGGCCTGGTACAAGCGGGAATTCCTGGCCCTGCCCGTCACAGCAGCAGGTATGACAGCCATGCAGGTGACAGTAGGCCTAGGCACTCTTGGAGCTCAACTCCACTGGGGCAGGCGGGCTACAGACACAGTATCCGACAGCCTGCCAAAGAGCCCACTCCCCACTGGGTTCTCGCCCTGCTATGGCCCGGGAAGCAGACCGGGTCCATGCTAGGCCTGCTGTGCCCAGGGGGAGGAAGGGCTCAGTGTTCTTTGCCTGTGTCTCAGTGGTGACTGCCAGGCGGTGGGCCATTGCCCGCCGCACCACTGCCCACTCTCCCACTCCTCCGACACCTTGCCCGGCACCTCTGCTGGCACCCACTGCTGAGGTAAGTGTTTGCCAGAAAGGCTGTCAGGTCACAGCCAAGACCTGGCCTGGGCCATGGGAGTTGGCACCTTAGGGCTCCTTACTCTTCTTGTCAGAACTGGTTGAAGGAGTTTGGTTAGAAGCACCAGGAGAGCTGTCTCCTGTACCCGGTGTCAGCTCAGAGGCTGGGGTGCTGTGTGTGAGCTCTGGCTGGCCACCTGTCCCCAGCAGTGGCAGACAGCATGCCTGTGGGCCGTCACAGCAGCTCACAGCTAATGTCGGATGGTGCTTCTTGGATTACACTTGACTCAGAGCGATAGCTGGTATGTGGTCCTCGTTGTTTTCTTAGTGTCTTCTTCTTTCTGGGAGAGATATTGAGCTCTGATTTGCGCCTGGGGCTCTGAAGACATGGAGCAGGGAGTAGGGCTCAAAGCCGGGTTCCAGAGCCTCAGGACGCTTTCTACCTGGCACTTGGCTGAGTATAAGAGGAGGGCCAGGCTGGCAGCCTGCTGACCGCTCTCGGGGAAGGAAGGGAATGGGAGCCTGATGCCAGGGCCTTTCTGGGGTGTGCTGGGGGACAAATGTCACTGCCTCTAGGCTTAGGGACCGATGAGACTGTGGGACACATGGAGCTACTGCACGTGCTCAGTGGCTCCCTTGACTGCTCTGATCAGCTCACACAGGCCACAGCTTGTCTATTCTCCCACCACCACACCCCCGGCCTCCCCCTTCCATCTCCTCTCTTCAGTTTTCAGTCTGGGTTCAGCTCTGAGTCTCCATTTCCGTTTCTATGTGTTTGTGTCCTCACTGTCTTTCTTCTCTGCCCCTGTGTACTTCATGTGACACCTGGAGCATTAGTGGTCCCCAGGGTTGTCAGTGTGGGTAGGTCCAAAGTGGGTATCTTGTGATGGGGCAGGGGGCATTCAGTAGGCTGCCAGCGTGGAGTTTCGCTGGTGGGACAGAGTGTAACAATCCAGAGCATGAATTCCCTGAGGCTGAAGCCAGAGAGGCTAATCAAGAATCATGTGTCCTTACAGGGGCCATCTCCATTGCCCCAGGCTTGATGTTGTGGGGCGTGTGTGTGTGTGTGATAGTCATTTAGTGTGCATGTATACACAGACAACTTTTTTGTTATTTTTAATTATATTTAGATGCGTGCGTCTGCATGTGGGTATAGCTATTCGATATCAGAAACGTCAGGGGTGTCAGATCCCCTGTGGCTGGAGTTAGAGCTAGCTGTGGATGCAGGGAACTGAACTTAGGTCCTCTGCCAGGGCAGTGAGTGCTTTTAACAGTTGAGCTATCACTCCAGCCCCTCTTATTTATTATTGTGTATGCATGTATGTGTGATGTATGTGGGCATGTGTGCCACAGTACATGGGTGGTGGTCAGGAGACAGCTTGCTTGGAACTTAGTTGGGTTCCGGATCTACTGAGCTTCAGGCTGCTTTTGTTCCAGTTTTCCTTGGACAGCAACTCTATGTGAGGTCAGAGATTTGGGGTAATCATGTCACATCCCTCCACCCAGTATGACCTCCTGGGGGAGTTGCTATTTTCGGTTCTCTCCTCCATTGTGTGGAGAGGCTCCTGAGACTGACTGCAGGGCACAGGGTTGAGCTGGGTCACTCAGGCCCAGGTGCGTCATCTCCCGCCAAGGTGTGTGCTCACACGCCCACACAGGGCCACCCCAGAACCCAGGCAGGCCAGGAATGATGATGCCCTAGTCGGGAAATGACAGAGGAGCTGGGCTGGGCCACACCTTAGCAGTGTCCTCCCGCCATGCGGGCAGGCCTTTACCTGCCATCCGGGGGTGAGAAGTCGTCTGTTGTTTTGAAGCAGGGTCTTGCTCTGAGGCCTAGGCTGATTCCAAGTTGATAATCTTCCTGCCTTAGCCTCCCCAGTGCCGGGGTTGCAGGTGTTGGCCATTGTGCCTAGACAAGAGACAAAAAGGATTTCTACCAGGGTCCCCCCGGCTGCTGTCCTCACTGGCTGTGGCCCAGCCTGGGTGTGAAGAAAGTGTTGGCTCATTTCTGTGGTTGTCCTGACATTGCCTGGTGTCCAGGTCTGGCTCTGGCTGTCTGCTACCCAGCAGACATGGAACTAGGCCCCTGAGAACCATGGCAGGGGCAACCTTGGCAGCATGAAAGGACTAGCAATGCACTCACTGAAGTGGTGTGAGGACGGACGCATTTTCATCCTAGTCAGAGGAAGATTCAGAAGACAGGAAGCCAGACTCCAGGGACCTAGACAGTTGTGGGGCTCATTTGTCTGAGCATCAGGGAATGGTGTCCAGGGGTAGTTAGAGCCCACAGGTGCCGAGCCGCTCAGCTCCCACCCAGCCTCTAGTCTTATTCAGGAACACAGCTGGTGTGGTCAGGTCACGCAGAGTTACAGGAGACGCCTGAATTTTGGATTTTTATGTGAAATCACCTGACCTTTTACTGTTGGCTCAAACATTTAAAAACACTTTGCAGTCCAAACAAAATACATGTGTGAGGCGCTCTTGGCTTCCCTCTAGTCTTTGCCTGTCAGCTCAGAGCCTTGCTCTCTGAGGAACATCGTCCAACTGTGTAAAGTCAGCATTGTTCCTGAGGGGTTTGTTGTGCCTCCCAGTGAGGGCCAGCTGCGTTCCCAGGAGGGCTGGGATGAGGAAGAGGAGAGAGACCAGTTCCTTGTAACCTTTTCTTGCAGAGGTGAGCATGCTGTGTGACAGCCCAGGTCTCACTCCTGGTCACCAGGGCTGTCCCCAGCCTCCATTAAGAATATGTGAACATCAGGACTCAGTTCCCTGGGCACCCACTGCCTGAGGCTGCTTTGTTCTCAGGATCCTGTCAGTGACTGGGCTGAGTAAAGCACATAGGAAATGGCTCAGATCTAGCCCAGGGTCACTACCTCCCACCAGGGGTCTCAGAGGGTGAGTCTTCAGCCAAGCCCCTTTGTTCTTTTAACTTTTATTATGGAGAGATCCCAAATAGACTCAAGGTAGGGAATATGGCATAATATGGCTTTAATAACATCAGTTCATCTGAAAATCCCAGGCACAGCCATAGAACGCCCCCTTTTTTTTCCCCCTTGATGCTGAGGATGGAGCCCAGGGCCCCACACTTGCTGGGCAAGCTCTCCATCACTGAACTAAATTCCCACCCTGCCATATAACTCTCAACAGTAACCACACCATAGTGGCAGCTAAGAAACAACGTCCAAGTCCAGATGTCCGTGTCCAGCCAGGCATGGTGGCACACACCTTTAATCCCAGCACTCAGAGGCAAGGCAGGCGGATCTCCAAGTTCCGGGACAGCTAGGGCTATGCAGAGAAACCCTGCCTCAAAAACAAAAAAGGAAGAGGAAGAGGAGGAGCAGCAGCATCCGTGCCATCAATTTGTGGTAGTCTTCAGCTACCTAAGGTTGACCCTGCTCCAAAAATATTAAATGGAAAATTCTAGAATCAGATCTCTTGCTGTTCTGAGCAACATAATGAAATCAAGCCTTTTCTCCCCTCGCCACGCCTCCCACGTGAAGTCATCCCTTTGCCCGCTATACTCAAACAGTGCTTGCTTAGGGAGCAACCTGGCTGCCTGGGTCATTGCTCTGACCATTGTGGTTCACTGTTCCTCTTATTTCAGGATCCTGCTGGGTATCCTAGAGTGCATCGCCTTGCTACTCAACAGTCAGTTTGTTCATATCAGGTTCACAAACCCACATACTGGCTGGTATCTCTTCTTTCTGTGTACCTCCACACCCCCATATATTTGTTAGCAAAGCAAAACCTGTTTGTCTGTCTGTCCTATAGGCTGGATTTCCATAGGTTGCAGGCTGGTGGTGTGTGGAGGCTATCCTTCTGACTCCTGTTGTTCCCCAAGTGATGGTTAGATTTAGGTGTGGGTTGCAAGACGTTCTTCACTATCCCACATATGCTGTCCTTATCCCCTCTCTTTTGATGGGCCTGCTCTTGATAAAGGATATTCCCTGTAGGCTGGGGGCTAATCATGAGGGAATGCTTAGGAGGCCTTGGGGAGGGCTCTGCTTTCTGGGAAGTGTCTAAAAAGTCACAGCTGGTGCTGGGGATGCTGAGGGTGTGAGCCCTGTGGGGTCTAGGGCAGCAGGCAGGAACATGGGGACACTTATATTGGTGAAAGGGGGTCAGAGTAAAAAGGCTTGAGCTGTTGGCCTATGGGAGTGAGGAGCTTGTCTGTCTGTCTGTCTGTCTGTCTGTGTGGCTTTATGTCTCTGTGTATCTGCCTACACATATGTGTGTCTGTGTTTCTGTGTCTGTGCATGTGATATCCATGAACAGACTTCCCAGGAGGGAAATGCAGAGCGAGACAGGAAAGGAACTTGATAAAACAGGTGGACAGCAACCAGAAAAGCAGAGTAGATGATGGAACCTCACCTCTGCCACCGTCCATCCCTGCAATTAGTGTGTCTGGAGGCAGCCTGCCTGCCGACGGCCTGCCCGCAGGGTTGACGCCTGGGGACTAAGTATCAGAGAGAAGTGGCCCTTAGAAAAAGAAAGCCAGAATAGGAGAGAGCAGCAGGGTCAGGAAACAAAGCTGAGCTGCTGCCGGGTCCTTGGCCCAGGAATGGGGCTGGGGAAAAGCCTACAGAATGTGTGGGAGCCACTGCCTTCCTGTGATATACCCCCACACGCCTGGACTTCCTGGAGATAGGGCAGAGCCCGGGCTTCTGAGCAGCCTTAGGGGATCTCCACACCTAGCCAAATCTGCCTATCTTTTTCTTAAATCATATTCACTGGAGCCTGTTCATAAAAATACTTTCTGACAATTAAAAATTTCAAAGAAAATTTAGGCCTTGTGGCGGGAGAGATGGCCCAGCATTCACAGTTTGTTCCCCTCAGGCATCAGCGTCTACCATGTCTGCAATGTACACACATGCATGGCAAATAACAGTACACATACAATAAAATAAACAAGCCTTTAAAAGTACGCCACCTCACCTAGTGGTAACCAGCATTGCTTTTGCATAGTAGGTTTGTCTAGTTTGTGCATGACTGTGGTGACTGGAGCTGAGGCTGGAAGCATCCCTCTCCCAATGGAGCTTGGACTGGATGCCAACGCCCTGTGGACACTGAGCCCAATCAATCCTCAGGGTCACCCTTCCCCATACTCTAATATATGAGCACATAGTCAGTGACCTCATTGACATCCTCCCAGTCACACTCTTGGAGGAAGTCATTTTCATTACCCATACTTTCCAGGTGAAGAAACTGAGGCTACAGAGCTAGGGGGTGTTGTAACTGGAATTCCCGGGAAGTGGATCTGATTTCAGCAAAACAGCATCACGGGCCGCCCACACAATACATAGACTGTGTATGCAAGCGCTGTCCACCAGGCCTGCCAACTAGAGGAGGCCCACGCCCCCTCTGAAACCACTCCCCCAGCAGCCCACGCCCCCAGCTGACATCAGCGAGGCCCGGCCTCTGGCGCAGAGCGCAGGCAGCGCGGAGCCGCGCCGGCCCTGCGCCCCGCGCTGCCCCGGGTCTCGCGGCCCGCCGGCCACCCGCGCCACCGTGAGTCGTCCATGGTGCAGCGCATGTGGGCTGAGGCGGCCGGGCCCATAGGGGGCACCGAGCCGTTGTTTCCCGGTTCCCGGCGCAGCCGCAGCGTGTGGGACGCCGTGCGCCTGGAGGTGGGCGTCCCCGACAGCTGCCCAGTGGTGCTGCACAGCTTCACGCAGCTCGACCCTGATCTGCCGCGCCTGGAGGTGGGTGAGCCCAACGTCCTTTGCAGCATTGTGTGTGGCTGGGGGGTTCCTTCCTCAGAAGTCCCCCTGCTGTATCAGCCCTGGGGCAGCCAGTTGGGCATTACAGCTTCCAGCACACCCTCAGCAGTAGGTGGGGAATCAGAGCTGAATTCCCGTGCCCCCTCAATTCATCCCAGTACCTGCTCCCACTCATCACAGGTGTGACAACCCCAATTACTGCAGTCAGTCAAACCTTTAAGCCCCTCCATGCTGTCACTATTTACACGCCTGTGGTGTGTGAATGCTCCAACCACGAGGGCCTATCCTCATTTCAAACCCTTGTCAATGGGGCGCGTGACACGAGGAGGCCACAATATAGTGGGCCAGCAAGTGGTTGTGGTGGCACAGCCCTAAACTCCCCAGAGGTGAGTGGGACCTCAGGGGCCTTTGAATACCCATCACTGAGTCAGACATAGGTCTAATGACCCGGGAACATCGAGGCTGTTCAGAGGAGGCAGTGGCAGGAAGGGAGTGGGATGGGCTGGAAGATTCAGAGACCATGCCCTTATGTGTGGGTGGTGGGAATAGTGAATGTGGGTAGGAGCTTGTTTCTAGTGTCCTGGGCAGGGACACCCAGCAGTGCCCTCTTCCTTTCACCTTAGTGTACACCTGCCACCATGCCCCAGGGGTAGTGGAATCCCAAGGCAGCCCTGCATCCTGCTCTGCCTAGAGAAGGCTCAGACAAAGCATACTCGGGAACTTCTGGTCATGGGGCCCCCAGGCCTAGGAGGCCTCTTGTGCTTGGCAGGTGTCCCAAGCCAGGCTGCTCATTCACCCAGTGGTCTCATCCTGGAGGCGGCTGGGGAGGGACTCCGGGGAGCTTGGTGGTGGGCGGCCCACCACCAGCCCTGCACTCATCTGGCTTTCATTATGTCTGGCAGAGTCTCCGGCTTTGTGTGCTGGAAGGGCCTAGCCTGATCACTCCTGGAGGGGGGTGTCAAGCTTCTCTCTGACTCTGTCTGGCTACATCCCTAAGGACCCTTTGTGGCAGGGCTGTTGAAAGGTTCTGTTCCTGCATGGGTTGCTGCTATCTGTGCCTCCTCTGCTGCCCTCTCTCCAGGCCTCTGTGTTGTCATGCAGCCTGGTCACCGTTTAGAAATCAGAGGGAAGCTTCTGGCTGGGTCAGGAAAGCCAGGGTCCTGGCAGGAGAGGAGGCCACAGCCGGAAACTGAACACAATGACCATTTAGCATTCGCCTGGGGGAGGGGGCAGGGAAATCCCTGTCTGTTTTGCCAATAATTCCCTCCCATCCCCATCCTGAGTCTGGTTTCCTGGTAGCAGACCCAGGTCCAGAAATGAAATCAATCCAATTAAGGTCCCTGCACTCTCTGTCTTTGCCTTTCGTCTTCTGTCATTTGTTTCCATCAGCCTGGGGTTGCCAGATGTCCTCACACATCTGGGCATCTGCCTACTCTCTCAGTTCTAAGTCAAGCCACCACCGACCTAGCTTGACCTGCCCCAGTCTGCTTTATAGAGGTCACGAGGTTTATGCTCCTGCCACAGGCTTGCTTCAGCTTCATCCTGGCGAGAGTGACTGTGAATCTGTAGCATTCACAGGCAGCAGGCACCAATACCGTGTTCCTCCCGGCTCACACAGACCTCCAGCTCAGATGCCAGTGCCATCTGCTAAGAGGCTGGAGGCCAGAGAGGTGAAGTCCCTGACCTAAATAAATACATTGTCAGAAAGGGTCGCAGACAGGACTTCAGCACAGTGTTCCCTGGGGTTGGGGGTAGGGTGTCTGGTACATATAAGATCTAGAAGCAGGACCCAGCAGAGATGGCTAGTGAGCAGTAGAAGCCCGCAAAGGTCGTGGATAGAGCTTGACCCAAGCACTGCAAAAAAGCCTTTGTCGGGTGAGTGATGGGGAGGCTTAGAGTCCAGGAGAAGGTGAGAGTACCTCAGATTTTGAGACCTTGGGAACTGTAACCAGGGGCTTAACATAAAAGCTAACAGCCGCTGGGGCTTGGTGGAAGAGCCTAGGCTAAATAATTTGCATGCATTTTGTCCTTTGAGGGGTTCAGGGCTATTAATAGCCCATTTAACAAATGAAACAACTAATTAGGTTGCACTCAACAAGCTGGTCAACTGCAGAGGCCGAGGCCAGGCAGGCAGGCGTCTTATCCTGGCTGCTTGCCTGTGTCGCCTGAAGGCTGTGTGGGTTGGACACAGTGAGGCCAGGTTTCTTCCTCCGAGCCGTCTGCTTTCTTGATCACACTGTGTGCAGCTCGTAGTTTACCCCAGGGTTCTTTTGTTCCCTTGACCCTGAAAACTCAGAGATATAGGTACATAGTGTGTGTGTGTGCACGCGCGCGCTCGTGCGTGCGTGCGTGTACGTGTGTGCGTGTGTGTGTGTGTGTGTGTGTGTGTGTGTGTGTGTGTACACGCGCACGCTCGCTCGCACAAGATAATGTTCTAGAGATACTTCCTGGCTGACTCTAAAAGGGCAGCCTTCAAGAACTTTAGAGCCTGTTGTGTTGGTGAGGAGACTTGCCATCAAAGCCACGCCCCCAGGGTCTCCTCCTACTTACAGTTGCTTTCCTCAGAAGCACAGTAGCTGAGGATGAGGAGGGCCAGATGGCTGGAGAGAGAGAGAGAGAGAGAGAGAGAGAGAGAGAGAGAGAGAGAGAGAGAGAGAGAGAGAGAGAGAGAGAGGATGCTGGCCCATTTCCTAGGAGCCTCTAGGCAGCTCTGGAGCAGGAGGAACCAGATTGCTAGCAGGACAGGAACAGGGACCTCCTGTCAGACAGTTTTCAAGACTCTGGATAGATCTCTTGCTGGCTCTGACCGAGGAAGCATCTGGAGGGGCTTCAGCTTCACTCTGAAGGGTCTCACAGTTTAGCACCTGCCCTGACCCGGACTTCTGATACCCTCACAAATGCTGTGTTATCAGGTATATACCACAGAGGAGTGAGCCAGCCCAGCCCAGTGAGAGAGAGCGATTGAGATGAATTGCTTCCTAAAACAGGAGCTGGGGCTCCAAGCAAACTCAGTTCCCCAGAGAAATGACAGCCCGGGGGCTGCTCACTTGAGCAGGACACAGGGACCAGAACTGCTGGGCCATGGCTGTTCTGTTGGCATGCTCCCCTCCTTTTGATACCTTTTCCTGCAGCTGTTGTCCTACAGGTCACACCTGCAGGCCCCATCTGTCCTTTTGAACCCAATAGGCAAAGAGCTTGAGCTCTGTGGAAGGCTAGCCCCTCTGAGCACCAGTTTCTTCATCTGTAAAATGGACATGTTGCCAGGCAGTGGTGGTGTACGCCTTTAATCTCAGGAAGCAGAGGCAGGCGAATCTCTGAGTTTGAGGCCAGCCTGGTCTATGGAGTGAGTTGAGAAACCCTGTCTTGAAAACCAAAACCAAAACAAACAAACAAAAAGGAGTTGTGGAGTTGGCCACGTGAGACTGACAGCCAGCAGAGGAGCCAGGCTTGCAGGATCCATTCCCCAGGACTCGTCCTTAAGCCTCTGCTCAGAGGCACCTGTGTGACGCCACCAGCCTGGCCACCTTCCATCTGCTATGTAGCCCGAGGAAGTCATTTCAGTCTTCAGCCTCTCCCCTGCATCTGTGTACCATGGGTGTGTCCTTACAGGCCAGGGGTGAAATCCTTGTCCTGGCTGCTATTTCCTAGCTCTACCTGTCTACCTGGTGTCCCTTCATCCACCAGGCACCACACTAAATTACATGCACTAAATATACAGAAGCTCAGGGGCAGGAAGTGCCCGTGTTAGCTGGATGGCATGGTCATGGGCTGGCGTGAGTCTGCCGTCAGCTGGGTCTGCTTTATACCCTGTGAGGACTGGGGCGTGCCCCCTCCCACACTTGAGTCTAGTTTTCTTTCCTGAAATGCTAACTTGGCCATTAGCAGGACTCAGGCTGACAGGGAGGGTTCCTGGGACCTGAATCTGACTCGGTGGGAGCTCTGCACAGGCCCAAGACTTTTCTTTGGTCTTGGTGCTCTCCTGCTGCCATGGCAACCAGGCTCCTTGTGCAGTCCCTAGCTGAAGCTTCCTCTGATCACTGAGGGCTGCCACAGAGGCACAGCATCGAGGCTGTCCACCCAGTGCCGGGGCTGAGACAGGGTTCTAATGCTTGATGTTTACATTTTACCCACTCCTTTGGAGCTCATGGCCTGGGCGTGAGAAATCATGGATTCTCACCTCAACCCTCCCCTGGGCTTTGTTTCCACCTGTAAAACTGGAAGGTGCTCTCCCTCCATGACAAGAGCCTGAGATGGCTCACTCGAATCTGGACTGCCCCTCCCTGTTCTGGAAGCTCCTTTCCAAGCATGGGGTAGGACTCTGAGTGAGCTGCCATCTGGATCCAGTAGTCCAGGTGGTCCTCAGGCAGGTGCGACTCTCGTACATCACCAGTTCCTGTGCTGTCCCAGGTGTTGTCTGCCATCCTTAGTCAGCTGCAGCCCACACCGTGCCACCTGTTAGCTGCTACTGCTGTTCTCTCAGCCCATGGCCAGCTTGCTGAGCTAAGCTGGGGAGTGAGACTCCTCCTGAGATACAGTACCTGGGTCTGGTCCTGTGGACTCTGTGTGTCCAGAGCTGTAGGGGATCTGCAAGGGACCTGCTAGAGCCCTGGGGTACCCTGGTGACTGTGGTACAGGTAGGTGTGGTGAGGTTAGAATCACCCGGCCTCTGCACACATAGAGAGAAACTGTGATCTCATGCTTGAACTCTACCACATCTGCCAAGGCCTTCCAAAGCAGAAGCAGCAGTGTCTGCCAGGCCCGGCCACCACCACCACCCAGTGCTCTCTAGGGAGATATGACACAGGCCTGGCATCCCCATCCTTATTGAGCCCCTTGCTGTTCTGGGCTTGGCCTGCAGCTCTCTTTCTTTTAGCTGGGGACATACATCCTGCTGGCCTGCCACCCTGAGAACTTTGATCAGGTGACACACCTCATTCTGGGAGCTCTGAAGAGACTGTGATTGTGGGGACGGCTTACTCCCAGGACTCCCAGGGACACTTTCACCCTCAAGCGACAACAGCCAGCTTCATCCTAGGTCCCTGGGGGCCTTGCACATTTGAGGGCCTGGGGGGGGGGGGCGGTGTTGGGAGGAGATGATCCTCTCTAAGGACACAGCCAACCATGTGGCATTCCTTTCTTGGAGCTCAGAGGCCTCCTGGATGCCTGCCCTAGGCAGGCAGGCTGGCAGACATCTTTGCTGTTTCAGCTGTTTACCAGGCCAGCTTACCCCCTCCTCTCCCTGGACTGCTTGAATATGACACTTCCTACATGGGCTGCCTACTAGAAAGGTAGCTCAAGGTAGCCTCAGGTTACATGGTCCCTGCCCTTCCAACCTCAGAGGGACCTGAGGATAGCTCCTTAGACTGGGGAGGGAAGCTCTTCTCTGTTGCTTTCTAACCAGGCCTGGGGTATCTCTGTCTTCTCTGGGTATCTGGTGCAAAGGGGCCCACACTCAGTATTGTGAGGTGGTCTGATTCATTCTGCTGTGATTGTTTGAAGGAAGCAGAGTGTATGGGCTTAGCTCCTCATGGCTGGAACAGTTCCCATCTGTGCAACAGGGTGTCGGCTCCCCAGAGGAAGACATGTATGGCTCTCAGAGCCTGTCTGCACCCCCACCCCCATCCAGCTGGCAGAATGGCCCCCCCTCGGTTGGGGGAAGGGTACAGGGATCACATGACACTCCCACAGGGCCCAGGCCAGCTGCTGGGCTGTCAGCGGAAGCCCAGGCCAAGCAAAGCCTTGCATTTGAGCCCTGCTCAGGGATGGCCACTGCTGCTCGCATCCAGCTATGGCCGCGGGTGTGCCTGGCCAGGGCACATTTCTGTCTAATGGGCATCGATAAAAACCTGTTACAAAGTAGCACTGTACTAGGGTCCCCAGGCTGAACCCCAGTGTTGTATGGCAGGAGCCTCATGTGTGACCCTGACTCTGCTGCTGATGCTGGGTACGGCCAGGCTCCTCAGGGAAGGAAGACTCTGCCAGCCCTGACTTTTAAGAACGCTGAGCCGACACAGTGGGTGTTCCAGAGCCATGGTCTCCTTTATCTTTGCTGAAAGACTTTCTAGATTTGGGTCAGGGGTTAGCTGATGACAGTGCCACTAGTGTCTGAAGGGAAGTTCCCTGCGCTGAGGAACACATGACACTCCCACAGGGTCCAGGCCAGGATTGCTTAGGGTCATGAGCCTTCTTGTTACCCACTGACTTCCAGGAATCAGGTCCCCTCTATCCCTTCTCCAGAGGGCAGGAGTAGAGAGAGCCTGAGGTGCAAGGAAGTGAATGTTTCATTTCTGCTTTAGGCTCTGAGAAGCAGTCACATGACCCCCTTCTCCATATAGGCCTCATGATTTGGGGTTCTGTGGATCCCCAGCACTGTTGCAGTACCCCACTCACTCACATGAGGAAGAACAGCCAGCTGGGAACCCCCATGTTACCCAAGAAGTCTCAGCAGCATGAATGAGCAGAAGGGGAAGGAAGTGGCCTCAGATGTGGTCAGCGTCTGCACCTGCCCTAGAGCCATGGTGCCGACTCCAGCACTGGGCTAGAAAGAGCTGCCTGCTGCTGCCTGGTCAGCCTGGAACCTCAGATGGGACAATGAAAGAAGAGTGTGGGTGACCCTGGCCTTGGGTTCTGAGGCCAGTGCCACCTGTGACCATGCTAGGGCCTTGGCATAGGGGATCTGTCATATACACCAGACAGTTTGGCTGCCTCAGCCTCCACTTACCCGTCTCTGAAATGGCTGAATAACAGTACTGTCCAGGTAGACTGTGTTGGGCTGTCCAGTACTAAGTAGGAGCAGGTTCCTGAGATGTTGACCTTAAGGTCGTGAGGAGCCAGGTGGGAAGGGGAGTCCTGGCTCTCCATTTTCTTCGCCCTGGAAGTCCAGAAGCCACCTGTCTGTGCCATGCCCCTATAGCAGACCCCTGATGGCCTGGCCTGGCTCTTGGGCCTTGTCTTTCCAGAGCTCCACGCAGGAGATTGGGGAGGAGCTGATCAACGGGGTCATCTACTCCATCTCCCTGCGCAAGGTCCAGCTACACCAAGGAGCCACTAAGGGCCAGCGCTGGCTAGGGGTAAGTGTGGAGAGGAGACCAGGAGGGTGACCCTGCCAGACTCCTTTCCAGAGTTTTCTGTTTGAGGGCCCCAGTCCCTCTTGCGACTCTGGGCTGAGCCTCCCTCCCTTCCCCAGCCCATGCACAAAGATCCTGCTGACATCCCTACCCACAGGTGAGAAGAGAAGCCATTGGCTTTGCTTCTCATTGCCCATAAGGCCATGCATATTCAAATATTTTGCTCGGTTTAAAAGCTGTCCTCACATGTCACTCCTCCCCTCCCCTGTCCTCTTCCTCCTAGTGTCAGAAATCCTCTCACAGCAGGACTGCCCTTTGCCCTCATTGAATGGAAGTTTAGGCTTTGTAAGCGGTCTGTCTTAGGATTACTTTTTTTTTTTATTTTTATTTTAAACTCTTTTTTTTCCACTTATTTGTTTATTATATGTAAGTACACTGTAGCTTTCTTCAGACACTCCAGAAGAGAGCATCAGATTTTGTTACATATGGTTGTGAGCCATGTGGTTGCTGGGATTTGAACTTCGGACTTTCGGAAGAGCAGTCGGGTGCTCTTATCCACTGAGCCATCTCACCAGGATTACTATTGCTATAAAGAAACACCATGACCAAAAGCAAGCTGGGGAGGAAAGGGTTCATTTGGCTCACATTTTGGCATCCTCATCCATCACTGAAGGAAGTCAGGAGGGGAGAGCTGGAGCCTGGAGGCAGGAGCTGATGCAGAGGCCATGGAGGGGCGGGAGCTCCTGACTGGTTTGCTCCCATTGCTTGTTCAGCCTGCTGTCTCACGAACCCAGGCTCACCAGCCCAGGGACGGCCCCACCCACAAGGGCTGGACCCTCTCCCAGCAGTCTTGTCCACAGCAGGCTTAAGGAGGCATCTCTCAGTTGGGGGCGGGGGGTCTCTTCTCAGATGACTCTAATTTTGTCAGATGTATCAAGTTGACAAAATTCTTCAACATGTATACACTTCTCTGCAACTTGCTGTCTCAGAACAAGTCTTGTGGGTCCCTTGAGCTAAGAAGCTGAGCCTGACCGACTCAGCCACATAACATTCCAGAAGACAGCGCTGATGCCGCCACACGGCCATGCTTCACCACTGTTGCATCCAGCATGATTCTTTCCTGTGGTCATTGAACTTGCTCAGGGAACATTCTGGGTCCACCACCACCCCACCCCCGCCCCCGGAGTAAGCCTGTCTTTCCACCTCTAGGATGGACTGTTCAGTTTGGAAACATCCCCCTCCCACAGAGTATGTTAGAGAATGCTGTCACTCACCTAAGAAACCGCCCTGAAGGGCTCAACACTTCAAACTCTGCTTGAAAATCCAAGACTTTAAAACCAGAGAGAGACCCTCTGTCCCAGTTTGGGCCACATTCTGCTGAGGGTGTCCAGGAGGTGACCCGAGCTCCAGCCTCCAGCGTCCCTGAGAACATGACCCTGCTACTGACCTCGCTCTTCTCCTGTCCCCGCAGTGTGAGAACGAGTCGGCTCTGAACCTCTATGAGACCTGCAAGGTGCGCACGGTGAAGGCTGGTACTCTGGAGAAGCTGGTGGAACACCTGGTGCCTGCCTTCCAGGGCAGTGACCTTTCCTACGTCACTGTCTTCCTGTGCACCTACAGAGCCTTCACTACCACCCAGCAGGTGCTAGACCTGCTGTTCAAAAGGTGAGCACTGCCGCCAGACCCAGGACACCCTTCCTGCCGGCCGCACCTTGGGGGAGCCCAGCTTGGGGATAAGCCTCCTTTCAGGCTCCTGTCAGGGTGGGCTGCCAGGGCCTTCCTCTCCTCAGCCTCAGGTTAAGTGGGTTCCCTACATAGAAAGGAGGGGACCTCAACCTAGAACACAGAGCAAGGACGGCCCTGTGGTAATCGACTGAGAGACCTCAGGTCTGCTGAAGTGCCTCGGTTTCTAAAGCAATCTGCTGTGCGTAGCCATGTTGCCAAGCACCTAACTCTGTGACAGGAGCTGAGTCCCTGCCTCCCTGGGCCCCATTCCCATCAGGGAGTTGACCAGTAACACTAGACATCATAAGCAGGTACGGTAGATGTGACGCCCTCACGGCCTCCTCTAGATATGGCTGCATCCTCCCCTACTCCAGTGAGGACGGCGGACCGCAGGACCAACTCAAAAAGTAAGTAGGCTTTACGTCCAGAGGGGAGGTTTAGGGAACAAGGGTCGAGCAAACTATAGGCCCACACATGTGGTTCCTGATGCTGGGCTAAGGTCTAAGGCTACCCCTGTGTCAGATGGAAGAGGAGGGGTGTGTGTGTGTGTGTGTGTGTGTGTGTGTGTGTGTGTGTGTGTGTGTGTGAAAGAGAGAGAGAGATTGATTGATTGATTCAGAACCAGTCACTGTGAAAATCCTTCCCTAGCATAGCCTGTCTCAATAGACGTGCAGCCTCACTCCTTAAGAATGGGCATTTAGCTGGTCCCTGAGTCCCTCAGGAAAATGCAACCCATACCTGGCTTACAAAGAATAGGTACTGAGGTAACCCTTGCCACTGGTTGAATGGCAGGCCCTTTGGGCATCTCCATTCCAGTAGAGTTGGGCAGGAGTGGGAACCGGGTGAGCCACCATCCCATTGATGAGCCTTTGCTGCCTCCTGTAGGACCCTCTGTAGCCTCTGTCTAGTTACTTGGACAGCCAAAGGGGACTTGTGGGTGGAGGCACACCAGGATGCTGTGGGAGGGTACGAGGAGAGACCATGCCTCTGACTCTGTTGCGTGTCCCCAGTGCCATCTCCTCCATCCTGGGCACCTGGCTGGACCAATACTCAGAGGATTTCTGTCAACCTCCGGACTTTCCCTGCCTCAAGCAGCTGGTGGCTTATGTACAGCTCAACATGCCTGGCTCAGATCTGGAGCGCCGCGCTCACCTTCTCCTGGCCCAGCTGGAGGACCTGGAGCCCAGTGAGGCTGAGTCTGAGGGTGAGGAACCAGGGGTAGCCACACAGAGCCTGCTAGGAGGGTCAGTAAAAGTTTCTACCACAGAGAGGCTCCAGCCACCGAGCCAGGAGCAAGAGCAAGCCTGGGGCCCAGTAGGTAGTACACCAGAGTCTGGGATACCATCTTGTTGTTGGGATGGGGGCTTGTTCTCTGGCAGTCGGTGATTCTCGGTCTTGAAATGCTCTGGACAAGGCAGCCATAGTGGGCATCTTATCTCCTGCAGCCCTGTCCCCAGCTCCAGTGCTGTCTCTGAAGCCAGCTTCACAGCTAGAACCTGCACTGCTGCTGACGCCCAGCCAAGTGGTGACATCAACTCCAGTACGAGAGCCCGCTGCGGCCCCAGTGCCAGTGCTGGCCTCCAGCCCAGTGGTGGCACCAGCTCCTGAGCTAGAACCAGTTCCAGAGCCACCTCAAGAGCCTGAGCCATCCCTAGCACTGGCTCCAGAGCTGGAGCCCGCCGTCTCACAGAGCCTGGAACTGGAGTCAGCTCCTGTGCCCACTCCTGCCTTAGAGCCTTCCTGGTCTCTGCCTGAAGCCACGGAGAATGGACTAACCGAGAAGCCTCACCTTCTGCTGTTCCCTCCTGACTTGGTGGCTGAACAGTTTACTCTGATGGATGCAGTGAGTGGCTTGGGGCCGGGGCAAGGCAGGCTTCCTTTTATCCTCCGCTGTCTAGACCTGTTTTCTGGTTCAGAGCCTTTGTCCCAGGGCAAGTCCTAGCTTCACAGTTAACAAACGTGTGATTAGAGCATACTACTTAACCCAAGGCATTGATTTCCCACCCCCGTGGTAGACATGGAAAGGGGGGAGGGGAGAAAGAGAGAGAGAGAGAGAGAGAGAGTGTGTGTGTGTGTGTGTGTGTGTGTGTGTGTCCTCTGAGAGATGGAGGAGTGCTCGCCAAGGTGCGCCTGGGTCCCCCTCCTCCACTCCACCCTGAAGCCCGTCTAACCTCAGCATTTATGAAGTGCTCACTGTGCACTGGAGACTGAGACTCAGGTGGGCCTATAGCAGCAGGCGTGCCTGCTAGCGAGGGGCAGCAGATGCTCTCAGAGGTGAGCAGGCAGGGCCACTGCTATGTGTGTGTTTCCTCTCCCTTCACTTTACCTGGTTTGCCTTGCACTGGGTACCCTCAGAAGTCAGGTGAAGGGGTGAGGGTCCCACAGGCTCAGCCACATCCTCACTCTTACATGCTGCAGCTTGGGCCTTTGGGCTGTGCGGGGCTGTGACACTGACCCCCTCCCTAGGAACTATTCAAGAAAGTCGTGCCCTACCACTGCCTGGGCTCCATCTGGTCCCAACGGGACAAGAAGGGCAAGGAGCACCTCGCGCCTACCATCCGCGCCACTGTCGCCCAGTTCAACAACGTGGCCAACTGTGTCATTACTACCTGCCTTGGGGACCAGAGTATGAAGGCTCCGGACAGGGCCCGGGTGGTGGAACACTGGATCGAGGTGGCCAGGGTAAGCTACAGGAGGGCCTCTTCTTTTTCTTCATAGACCTCAGGGCCACACAGCCAGGTGTATACTCGCTCCAGGCACTGTACACTTGAGTCGCTGTGTGAACATGTGTCCCTGGCATGCCCTCTGGGAGCTTCCTGGCATCAGGAAGGGCTCATCCATGGGCTCCACTCACAGACTCCTTGTCCCCAGGAGTGCAGAGCGCTCAAGAATTTCTCCTCCCTCTACGCCATCCTCTCTGCTCTACAGAGCAATGCCATCCACCGCCTAAAGAAGACGTGGGAAGAGGTCTCCAGGTAGGTCTCCCCATCCCCAACCCTACTGTATCCCAGGCTGGCTCTACCTTTAGTGAGGCCCAACAGCAGAGACCAAGAGAAGGGTAGGCTCACTGGTCGGCACAGCTCAGTGTGCTCACCCTGATTAGAGCCAGGTAAGTATCTCGTGCTTGCACACAGCACAGAACTACCCAGCTGAGAGCAAAACGGTTTTGCCTGCTCTGGTAGGCTTCCATGGAACCATATTTAGGGTTCTTCTCCAGCAGCGCGGAAGCTTTGTTGTAAAGGAAAACGGGTTCCCCACGGTGCTTGCCCCAGTGCACAGCCTTCCCTACAGCCGCCTTCGCTCTGTGCCTCCTTCAGGGACAGCTTTCGAGTGTTCCAGAAACTGTCGGAGATCTTCTCTGATGAGAACAACTACTCCCTGAGCAGAGAGCTGCTCATCAAGGTGAGGTGGCAGACAGGGTGTTGGAGGAAGGGGACAGGGGAGGAGGGGGGAGGGGGCAGGAGATGGCAGGGTTTCATCTCCTCACTGAAAGCTTTTGGCCAACTTCCAGTCCTGTCAAGACCAGACAGGAGGAGGGGATGACTTTGTTCTTGGACAGGTGGCAGGCATTTGGTGGAACAGTAGGCCTCTGGTAATCTGATGTAGTAGGGACAGCCAGCCAGCCTGCTGCAGGAAGATGAGACAGCCAGATTAGCAGGTCTACAGCTTCCTGCTGTGGCTTAGCCACTGGCAGACTGATGGCAGATGGAAGAGGGTGCTACTTCCCTGAGCCAGCCTGTTCTATCTGTGGGGCCAGGCTTGTCCCAGTGAGAGGCTACCTGGGATGGGTGTCATCCTCCATTCCAAACATCTAGTCCCAGGGTGCAGCTATGCTTGTATAGGTGGCTCTCCCCGCTGCCCTGAAGCAGCAACTGCTGACCAGCATGAGGAACGGTGGTGGACTGACTGCTTCATCCCTTGAGGCCATAGGGTGTCCCGGCAGCTTAGCTGGGTGGGGGCTGATGACCTCACCCTAGAAGCTACCACATAAGAAGAGCGTTATCAGTGGGCCCTGCTCTGGCTATGCAGGCCAAGATCCTTAGAGAACAAAGCATCTGCTATGGGACCTGTGGAACTGGGAAGCTTTGGTCTCAGGCCCCGCCTTCTCCCTCTCCCATATGACAGCTCAGTTAGAGACCGTCCTACCATGCTTCATGTGGCCGGAGAACAGGACTCAGAGTCAGTAGCCTGCAGTCCTTTGGGTCCCTGTGGGGTTCCATGCCAGGTGCTGCCAGTGTGCAGGCTTCTGTTTTCTTGTCTGGCAAATGGAGGATGCTGAGCTCGCAGGACACAATGGGTCTAAGGGAAATGAGGGGTGTGCAGGAGGTCACCGGGCTGCATACCCCTCACTGCTGCAGGGAGCCAGTCAAGATGGCACTAGGGGCCAGAAATTAAGCCCTCCTGTCCCCGGGAACTTTGAAGGTGAGGTGCACAAAGGCCAGGCCCAGGCCCTCCCTCCCCCACCCAGTGAGTGTTAAAACAGGACACTGATCTAGAAATATCAAATGTGGAAACAGACACATTGGCCCAGCCAGGCCCAGGATCGCAGCATAGGTTGGGCTTGGGAGAAGAAGAAAATGTTATTGACTTCACATTCAACCCTGGCAGGAAGGAACCTCCAAGTTTGCCACACTGGAGATGAACCCTAGGAGAGCCCAGAGGCGGCAGAAGGAGACAGTGAGTGGCCCGCCCAGAGGTTGGGAGAGGAAGGGCTCCCTTGGTTGGCCCTTACCTCCTGTGGCAAGGTGACCTGCTAGATCTTTGGGGACATCAGAGTCAGGGCGTGGCAGAGCTCTTTGGGAAGGGTATGAGCAGGGACCATAGATGTCTGCAGCCTGGGCTGGGGGCAGCAGGGGACCCTGGGCTGGAAGCAGCAAAGGTTCTTGAGCTGCTCTAAGTGGAGAGCCCTGGTGGGCCTGGCTGGGGTCGGGTGAGCCGTGGAGAGGCCCTGACCAGGCCTCGCTTCTTTCCCACCTGACTGATGCCCCAGGGAGTCATCCAGGGCACCGTTCCCTACCTGGGCACATTCCTCACTGACCTGGTGATGCTGGACACTGCCATGAAGGACTATCTCTATGTGAGTGTACCTGGGCCTGTGGTGGGGTCTGAAGGGCAAGGAGGACAGAGCCCCCTGAGCTCTGGTTCTCAAGAGATCTTGGAGGTTGCCCCCTTGGAGACTACAGAGTTCTGACAGCAGAAATGAGGGTTGGCCAAACTAGACATGCATGGGCAAGAGAGTGAAGCTTGCCACTCCAAGGTCAGACAGCATGTGGGCCAGGCAGGGCCTTCGAACTCAGAGTGGGCTGGACAGACAGCATGTGGGCCAGCCAGGGCCCTGGAACTCAGAGTGGGCTGGACAGACAGCATGTGGGCCAGGCAGGGCCCTCGAACTCAGAGTGGGTTGGACAAAAATGTCTACAACCTCTGCCCTTAGGGTTTTCCCCTTGCTATTGCCTAGAGCCAGGCGTGGGTACTTCCTGCCCCCTAGTGGGTGTCTGTGGTAGTGCAGAAGGTAGGCAGTGCTCGAAGGTGCCTGTTTTCTTACGGACATTGGCTTTCTGTCTTCTAGGGGAGACTGATCAACTTTGAAAAGAGAAGGAAGGTGAGGAGCTGCCAGCTTCAGGGGGCGGGGGAGGTCGTGGGCTGGGCAAGGCATGTGCGTCCTTGTGTTGCTCTATGGTGATAGTTGGTACACTCTTCAGAGGCTATTCCATAGAAAAGGGTCTTGGGGTGATGACATCCGGGACAGCCTCCTGTGTAAAAAGAGGGAGACGCGTGAGTGGGTGTAAGGCGGCGGTAAAGACACAGAAGCTTCACCACCCTATTGTCTTTTGATCCAGGAGTTCGAAGTCATTGCCCAGATCAAGTTGCTACAGTCAGCCTGCAACAACTACAGCATTGCTCCGGAAGAACACTTTGGAACATGGTTCCGAGCTATGGAGCGACTCAGTGAGGCTGAGAGGTGAGGATGCTGGCCGTGGGGGTGGGGTGGGGGTTGTGGGGGAGGGACATGATGTCATCACTGTTGCCTGGTGACAGCTGCGTATCCAGGCTCCAGCTTGGGGGCTACCCCGATTGGGAGCCCCAGCTTGGCTCCTGGTAGCCTCACAGCCATGTCTACCTTAGCTACACCCTGTCGTGTGAGCTGGAGCCCCCGTCTGAGTCGGCCAGCAACACCCTGAGGAGCAAGAAAAGCACAGCCATTGTCAAGCGCTGGAGCGAGTAAGTGCTGGGGCCTAATCCTAACACCCATCAGCCCTTCACAGAGTGAGCTGAGTCAGCGATCTGGGCCTCAGTTTTCACCTCTATGAGATGGGATGGCCCCTCAGATATCCAGGGAAACAGAACTGAGCGCAGTCAAGGTTGGCACCCCTGGGAAGACCCTGAGAGTAAGCCAAGTGTTTCCTGTAGCCGCCAGGCTCCCAGCACGGAGCTCAGCACCAGTAGCAGTGCCCACTCCAAGTCCTGTGACCAGCTTCGGTGCAGCCCTTACCTCGGCAGCGGGGACATCACCGACGCGCTCAGTGTGCACTCAGCTGGCTCTTCCAGCTCTGATGTGGAGGAGATCAACATGAGCTTCGTCCCAGAGTCTCCTGATGGCCAGGAAAAGAAGGTGACCACCCATGCTCCCTCCTCTACCCATCCTCACTTTGTCCAACAAGGGGCCCAGAAGTCCCCAAAGCTGGCTGCTGGCCTTCAGGGCCCTTCGTGGTTCAGGCTGCTGTTGACACTGCTGTCGCCCACAGTTCTGGGAGTCAGCCTCCCAGTCGTCCCCAGAGACCTCTGGCATCAGCTCCGCCTCCAGCAGCACCTCCTCTTCGTCAGCCTCCACCACGCCCGTGTCTACCACGCGCACCCACAAGCGCTCCGTCTCAGGGGTCTGCAGCTACAGCTCCTCACTGCCTCTCTACAACCAGCAGGTGGGCGACTGCTGCATCATCAGGGTCAGCCTGGATGTGGACAACGGCAACATGTACAAGAGCATCCTGGTGAGTGAGCTGCAGCCCATGTGCCTGTGGGGCCTGACTTGGCTAGACGGCAGACGTGCACAGATACCTGCCTGTTGTCGGTATTTGAATCATCTTAAACTATCTTAAAAAAGAATAGAGAGAAATACCTGGAGACCTGGGTCAGCACTCTGGCCCATGAGGAGGGACAGGAGCACTATGCCCACCCACCCCAGGAAATGGGCCAGCCTGTAGGGCATCAGTCCCAAGGCAACAGGACAGGGATTAGGGGAGAGTCATTCAGGACCCGTTGACCTGTAAGGCCCTTGACTTTCTCTTGGGGGTTGAAACAGAAGCCAGTGGTGACTGGGTGTGTCCATGGGGATAGGCTGCTGACCAAGATGGAGGCAGACTGCTTAGGAGCTTGTTGTAGTCCAAGCTCAGGAAGGCGGGGACCAAAGCAGGCTGGTAGCCATGGCCAGACTCAGTAGTGCCAAGGTGTGGATGTTGTTTGAACATGGAGCCAATGGGATGGGATCTACTCAGACTATGGATGGGCAGTACACGGAGGGCCTTTCCCACCTGCCAGGGCTTAAGCTGCAGACGGCCGCTACACTGGGTCAGGTACCCTACCATACCCACCCCAGTAGGGCCTCGGCCCCTTGGTGCCCCTCAGTGCCAGGAGCCGGAATGGTGCTTAGTCATGTTCACCTGGGTGACCCCATGTCTGAACCCTCTGAGCTAGTAGCCTGTGCTGCCTGCCACCGCAGCCTTAGGGCAGGGCTGGGCATGGGAGGCCAGTGAGCATCAGCTGCTTCCTCCTTATCATCCGAGTGGAAATTATTGGTTCCTCTTGCTTCAGGGGCACATAGCTCCCCAAGACCATGTGGAAGTTGGTGGCAAGCTGTTGTAGGACACTGTGCCCTGTCCTGATAGCCTGCTCCCCATCCCAATTCAGGTGACCAGCCAGGATAAGGCTCCGACTGTCATCCGAAAAGCCATGGACAAACACAACCTAGATGAGGACGAGCCGGAGGATTATGAGCTGGTGCAGATCATCTCAGAGGATCACAGTAAGTCAGTCAACTGTAGGCCAGGGCTGAGGGGCGGCTCAGCACCGGCCCCTTCCCCAGAGCCTGCTGCTGGGCCTCTCCATAAGAGACAAGAGTTGAGGAGAGAGGCTCATGCGTGGGCCTGTCAGAGAGGACATTGCCTGGTTAAAATAAGAAAGCAGGTACTTCAGGAAGAATGCTCAGTTTAAAATCCACACACGAGAGGCTGGATGGCTCAGCGGTTCAGAGCGCTGGCTGCTCTTTCAGGGTACCCAGGTTCAGTTCCCAGCACCTACATGGCAGCTCATCACTGTAGCTTCATTTGCATAGATCTGGCACCTTCCTAGCCATACATGCAGGCTAAACACCAACACACACAAAATACAAATAAATACATCTTTAAAAAAAAATCCACACATGAGATGCAAAAAAGCGCACAGACGAGTCAGCATTCTAGAAAGAAGGATGGAGTCACAAGCCTGGGCTGGGGAGTCGGCTCAGTGGTTACAGTGTACAGTGTGCAGTGTACAGTGTACTGTGTGCTGGGCAGACAGCCTAGTGGTTACAGTGTACAGACTACTGTGTGCTGGACAGATGGCTCAGCAGTTAGAACTTGATGCTTTTCCAGAGGTCCTGAGTCAGTACCTAGTACCCACATGGTTACTTATAATCCCCTAAGTGTGTGCTGCTCTTGCAGAGGATCTGAGTTCAGTTCCCCCCTCTCAGCTTCTCCACAGCTGGCTGACAACCTCCTATGAGTCCAGTTGTACAGGATGTGATGCCCTCTTTGGGCCTCCATAGATGCATGAATGTAATTAAAAAGATAAATAGAAAAATCAGGCCATTCTCAAGGATCTTGGAGAATTTCAGGGGCTCTGTGCCTATGTCCTTTTCCCCAAAAGGAGGCTGTGGCCAGCAGCTTAATGTTAGAGAGAGACATCACCACAGAGGCCACCCATGTCTGTCACCACAGACACTGCTGAAGTGAGCTGAACACCCCCATCTCACCATTTGCTGCTGTCTGCAGTAACTCCCAAGATACCTAGATGTTCTACTGCAAACCTCCTCTCAGCTTCTCCACTGTTTTGGTTATATGGACAGGGTGAGGGGGCCCCTTCCTTCCAGAAGGCAGGCCTACAGAGGCTCAGGAACTAGAGGCAGACACGGGGTCAGCAGGAAGTCCCGCTTGGTAATGATGGACAGATTCTAGGCCAGAGGTGACTAGTGGAATGGAACCCAGAGGAAGGTTCTGCCCTCTGCTGGTCCTTGGAGCCTTGGTGAGTAGCAGTGGAGCATCATGGAAGGCAGTGTGGATTCCTGGAAACCTGCTCTGGCTGGAAGTCCTAGCCAGCAGAGAGAGCCGTAAAGGTGGTGTGGAGAGACTTCCTTAGGCTCTCATTGACCTCTACTGGGGTCGCAGGAGAGGTCCTTGTTGGAGCTGGATTGGAGGACTCCCAAGGCCCTGCTGTGGCCTGGCCGGGAGGAGGCTCTCAGGAGGTGGGGGCATCTCAGCCGCATAAAGCACCACTCCCTGTCCCTCTCCCACCAGAGCTGAAGATTCCAGAAAACGCCAATGTGTTCTATGCCATGAACTCTACCGCCAACTATGACTTCATCCTAAAGAAGCGGACCTTCACTAAGGGGGCTAAAGTCAAGCATGGAGCCAGCTCCACCCTCCCTCGTATGAAGCAGAAGGGACTCAGGATTGCCAAAGGCATCTTCTAAGGACGTCTCCTGGGACGGGCTGACTGGCTGGAGACTAAGCACTTACAGACTAGAGTGGCCCTGGCCACACAGGTACCTCTGCCCACCTGCCAGTCCAGGCTACCCCCCTACTCCACTTTCACCCTGAACCTCTCCTGCTGCCGGGATTGACACCTGCCACTGACAGGCTGACCTGGCCTCTGGGGACCACTTGCCGCCTTCGGTGCCTTCTGCTCTCTGAAACCAGAGGACTAGCTGACTTTTGCCAAGGAGTGTTGCCAACTGGGCATGGGACCTTGCCTGCCCTGGACACTATCCACCACACTTTGCTGACACCTCCCCAGGTGCAGATCACTGCCACCCATGCTCCCGGATGCTCCAGGACACACATACACCCAGCAGGGCTGCCGACTGCATTCTCTCCTTGTGCCCACAGGCACTGGCCTGGGACTTTCATGGAGGTCCTAGCCTTTCCTCCCACACTCTAGCCTTTCTCAGGCTGCACCAAAGATTCCACCTTCAGGGCCTACAGAGTGAGGGAGCCTCGCCCACCAGGAGCCCAAGCCCTCCCTTGGATCAGAGAGAGAAGCCCTCTCGTGAACTGCCCGGTTGGTATTGAATCCCAGTCCACTGAAAGTGCCATTGACCACCGCTGCATCCGGGCTGTACAAGACGACACGCAGTGGGAGGTTTGTGGGGAGGAGGAAGACAACTGAACATTTGTATAAAACGTAAAAAGTTTACTGATTGGGGTGGGACAATATTTATTTGTTGTAAATAGAAAATGCTAGACTTGAATATTATATTAAAATCCCGTTTCTACTACGGCCTGGTCACTGTGGTTTTACTGTTTTTATTTCCTTGCTTATTTTCAGGGTTTTCTGACTCTTTTGTAAGGACTCAGTTGATTTCATGCAGGCAGAGAAGAGGCAGCTGAAGGAGCACACACCCACTTCATGTGCAGCAGACAAGTTAAAGGAGTGATGTGCTCAGTGCTACAGCCTCTCAGCACTCCTGGGGTGTTCTCATGAGGAGATGGCCTGTGAATGGCTGGTGTCAGGCGGTGGCTCCAGGGATCAGTCTCTATAGAGATAGGAGATTGGGGAGTGGGGTGGGGGCTCTACAGCTAAGAGCACACACATATGCGGAAATCTCAGGGAGGTGTGGAGGGCAGAGCCCAGAGGCAGGCTTCTTGGAGAGGACCTGGGTTTGCTTCTCAGTACCCATATCAGGCAGCTCACAACCACCTGTAATTCCAGCTCCAGGGGATATGCCTCTTTTCTGGCTCCTCAGGAAAGCATGCAGCCAACACTCATACACATACGATAGGTAGGTAGGTAGATGGATGGATGGATGGATGGATGGATGGATGGATGGATGGATGGATGGATGGGTAGAAGGAAGGAAGATAGGTAGGTAGGTGAATGAGATAGAAAGAAGTGGTAGGTTGTAAGGCAGCAGGGTGGCTCAGGAGGTGAAAGTACCCATTACTAAGCCTGACAACCCAACTCTGCTCCCTGGGACCAACATGGTGGGGAAAGTCCAACTTCTGTAAGTGAGGTCACCATGTGTACCACATGTTCACAAACACAGAAATGTGTAGGGTTTGTAGGAAGAGGGGCTGGCAGGGCGCTTGATGGTTGGTCTTGTAGAGGACACGAACTGGATTCCTCATGGTGGCTCACCATCACATGTATTTTCTAGAAAATCTGATGCCCTGTTCTGGCCTCCAGGCACACATGTAACACTGGAACACATGTAGGTAAAACCTCATACACACAAAAATAAATCAGTCTTTAGGAACAAGCAGGATCTGGGTGCTGTGTACCCTGGGAAAGGGCCCTTGGTTTGATGCCCCAGACCACAGAAGAAAATCCAAGATGATTGCTGACGTCAACCTTTGGCCTCTACACACATGTATCTACACGTATGCAAATGCACACACTACACACGAAAATGGGAAATTCATACCAGAGAGTAATGGAACAGAGAGCCAGGTTCTTTGAAAAGATGAACAGAATCGACAAGCCTTTAGTTAGATCCGCAAAGGAAAACAGAGGACCTGAGTCACTCCAGCTTGGAAGCGGGAGCATTGCTACCAGCTGTGCATCAGTCAAAAGAAGGACTCAGCATCCTCACAAACCAGCAAGAGACTAGGGGTGTGCTCAGCCAGGAGCAAGGCTGGAGACCATGGACAAGCTTGGCCCGGGGGCTTCCTCCATCACCCTACACAAGGGGCATCTGGAACAGGCAAGTGCTGAACGGCAGGTCACAAGGGGCTGGGGAAGGAAGGTGGAGGCTTGGTGTTAGAGGGTCCAGCTTCTGTCTGGATGGTAGAAACAGGTAATGGCATTGGTGATACAATGTGTAATTGTCCTGAAAATGGTCCAATTAGCCTAAGACTTGTGTGCCACCACAGCTTCTTAATTAGCATTTCTCATTGTCTGTGGGGGGGGGGTGTACGCATGGAGGTCAGAGGACAACTTCATGGAGTCGGTTCTCTTTCCACCTTTACGTGGATTCTGGGCTGGCACTCGAAATGTCAGGCTTCCACAAGGTGCCGCCTGCTGCTCAGCGCCATGCTGACCTGGTTAGCACAATTTTAAGAATTTGATACTTGCTTTTTTTTGGTTTTTGGTTTTTGAGACAGGGTTTCTCTGTGTAGCCCTGGCTGTCCTGGAACTCACTCTGTAGACCAGGCTGGCCTCGAACTCAGAAATCCACCTGCCTCTGCCTCCCAAGTGCTGGGATGACACTTGCAGGCTGAACACAATGTTGTATCCCTCAGAGGATGATGAAGTGGAGGCTAACCTGAGATAGATAGCAAAACTCAGGTTTAAAATTATCTCCTTTAATGTAAGTAATTATTCTAAGCTGTAGTTCCTAGGCCCGGCTTCTCGGAAAGCTGGTGGCAGAGGAACCCTTGGGCCCAGCATTTGAGGTCAGTGTGGGCAATACTGCAAGACCCAGGTTCCAAGCAAAAGCCTTTCCTGACCAAGAGAAAACCGTCCCGCGTCTATGGCAAATTTTGTCAGTTAAGAGACATGTAGACTTCAAAGTCCTTTGTAAAAGTGGGAGGAGGAGGATTACCTGCAGACATGTGGGACACTGGCCAAGCCCTTTCCTAAGGCCAAGACACTCCAGCTAACCTTGTTAGGGTTCTGTTCCCTGCTGCACCATGCCTGGGAAAGCCCGAGTGCAGTGCTTAAAGCTGTAGGGTGCCTCTTCCCCTTAGCATCCATGTGGCCCGTGAAGCACGTTCCAGCTTTCTATAGCTGCTTGTGCCTCGGATGGCCCTGCCTCTCTGCCACACACGGCTGGCTAGGGCTGGAGGATGCCCCTAATAGATGGGATCTTCCAGGATCTCAGGATGCTGCTTCTTGCCTGAAAGAGCCTCCCCTCCCTCTCTACTACACTACTACTGCCCCACCCCAAAGGTAGTCCTTTGGTTTTTGCAGCCTGGGGATTGGAGGGAATGGGCCAAGTGCCTGTCACCATTGACGGGGCGTCCCTCCTTCCTCCAGGCTGTTTCAGGAGCAAAGACCAAATTATCAGATAGTGAGGGCTGAGGCTTTATTGAAGGAGAGCTTTATTGAAACAGAACCCTGGGACCAAGGCTTATATGACTTTATTTATGTATGTATTTTATGTATATGGGTACTTAGTCTGCATGTACATCTGCACACCAGTAGATGGAGTCAGACAGTTGTGAGCAGCCATGTAGGTGCTGGGAATTGAACACAGGACCTTTAGAAGAACAGTGAGTGATCTTAATTCCTGACCCATCTCTCCAGCCCCAGCTTATAAGACTTTAGAAGCCAATGGTGGCAGGCATCTGAGCCTCCACAGAGTCATCTGTAGGTGGGACAGGAACAACCTGGGAGTCGTCTGAAGGTGGGTCAGGGGCAACCTCTGAGTCATCCTCAGGGGGAGTGAGGGTGTCCTGGTCACCAGTCACTGTGGGCAGCACCTCGAATGTCACAGCCCAGAACTTCAGGAACTTTTCTCTCAGGTGCTCCTTCATGGAAGCGCTGGTTATCGTCTTAGTGATGTCCAGGTAGTTGCCATTCTCCAAGGTATAAGGGTACCAGTGTGTGGGCACAGGTGAGTTGCCCATGTTGGGGTCCCTGCAGAGTGAGAAGAGACTGAGCAGGGGCCTGCAAAGAGACTGGAGGCCCGTGCTCCTGGACAGCTCTGCACAGACAGCTTGGCC
Organism: Mus musculus; assembly: GCF_000001635.26. Classification (NCBI taxonomy): domain Eukaryota; kingdom Metazoa; phylum Chordata; class Mammalia; order Rodentia; family Muridae; genus Mus; species Mus musculus. The sequence continues at coordinate 28,556,460 of NC_000068.7, forward strand.
ATCCGAGCCAACCTTTCAAGGCTCAGTCATGGTGAGCACGTGCTTTACCCTGGGGCTGGGTCAGCAGTTCTCCTGCTCATGTGCAAGCTAGCTACCAAGGCTTGAGGATAAATAAGAAGTTTGCCCAAGTGAGAGAGCGGGCCTACACGGCCATAGTGACAGAGGAGCCCTCAAGTCTGCTGCCCTTGATCCTGGGCTCCACCACACATCTTACCCACTCCTGGCAAAGTTGGTCCAATAGGCGATCATGGCCTTGGAGACAGCCCTATCTTGGGGCCGGTAGCCCAGTGGGGTGGCAAAAGGCTTTCCAAAGACGTACTGGAGGTCATCAGCATGGTCTGCCCCCATCCATTTGGGGTAGATAGGCATCCGTGAAGGGTGGGAAAACAGGTAAGAATAGGTCTTGGCGCTCCTAAGGGAAGTAGAGGCATCTGTGTGGGTAGGGGGCTCCCTTGGGAGGTATGTCCTGGAGAGAGGCCAGGGGGAACGCGCAGGGCCTAGGGGACCCCAAGACTCATTGAAAATTGAGGGTTGGTTTGTTTGTTTGTTTGTATAAGACAGGGTCTCTCTATGTAGCCTTTGGCTGGCCTTAAACTGGCCTTAAACTCACAGAGATCTGCCTTCTGAGTGCTGGGATTAAAAGTGTGTGCCACTTGGGCTGGAGAGATGGCTCAGAGGTTAAGAGCACTGACTGCTCTTCCAGAGGTCCTGAGTTCAATTCCCAGCAACCACATGGTGGCTCACAGCCATCTGTAATGGGATCTGATGCCCTCTTCTGGTGTGTCTGACAGCTACAGTGTACTCATATAAATATAATAAATAAATCTTTGAAAAAAAAAAGTGTGTGCCACCACGTCCCGCTCTGAACTGGAGTTCTTGATAATAAGGGAAAGAAAGGCTGTAGCCCACATCCAGTGTTTGTGTCTCCACCCTACAGTATTCAGAAACCTCCTCTTTCCCTAATCCAGGGTCAAGGATCATTTGTTTCCCACCAAAACTCATATTTCTCACATGACTAGACAAGGTATATGCTTCTCTTATACTTTTAACCTTGACTGATGGGAAGCCCAGAGCTATGTTCATTGTTTAGTGAGCCAAGAGAACTAGGCAGTCCTCTCACGAGCCTCCCCAGGCCAACCCCTTCCCAGACCTCACTTGGCATGGGCTTTGTGCTGGGCCAGCGCTATCTCCGTGGGGATCAGGAAGAGTACATCAGTCTCAAAGGCCACCACTGTCTTCTTCATGTTCTCCTGGGACGGGTCCTGGGCCCAGGACTCAGTGTAGATGTCAAAGGTGGCTTGGGCCCCCTTCAGCCCCTTGGCGACAGTGTGTCCACTGACTAGCCTGTAGAAGTCCTCCCTGCATGGGGACAATAAAACATGCTGAACTGCCCTGGTGTCCACAGGAGCATGTCTGCCTGTGCTTTCCCCAACACAGCACCCATCTCCCTCCCTCTCGTCCCCCCACTCACTCGGTGACAGTCTGCTTGGTCTTGTCGACAGCGGGCACATCAATGGTAGCAAATAGGTGGCCGTCCATGTTGTTAATGCCCGCTATGTAGTCAATGTCAGCAGTGTTGTTGTACAGGTTGATGGGATCATCGGGAATGAAGTCACCATCGATGACAGGGATGAAGGCCAGGTAGTGCACAACAGGGTCTGGGTGGGAGAGCCAACAGCTTCTTATACCTTCCAGTGCCTGCCTCTTCTTTCTCTTGGCCTTTTGTACTAGACTTGCTCTCTCCTTTTCTGACCAGACCCAGGTTCCTCAACCCTAGCCCCAGGGACCTTTGGCCACAATCAGCTAGTGATAGGGGTGACTGTCCTGAATGTGGGATGCTGAGCAGTGTGGCGCCCTTCTGGGTATGCCAGGCCAAAGCATTCGCAGACTGTCTCATGAGCACATGAAGAGTCCACTGCTCCGTAGACTGTGACTGTCTGGTCTGCCTGAGCATCCCTGTGCCCTCCCTCTTTCCTTGTTACACCTCCACCAGGGATGAGGTGGCCTGCTGGCTGCCGTGGGTAAGGCCTGCCTGTCCCCCAGGCTTGCCAGCTGGTCTGTGCTCTAGCTCAGCAGGCAGAGACCCTGGCTTTCCTTCGGCCCAGCACAGCCAGGCTTTCTTCAGTGGCTCTCCAAATAAAATTATCTGTTTGAGTGGCAGAGGTGCTCAGTGGTAGAGTGTCTAACTATCATGCGCACAGATCATGCTCAGACTGCTAGATTTGCTTTGGAAGGGTAAGCAAAGAAAAAATCCAATGTCCTAGGCTAGCAGGCTGGTTCTACATGTTTGCTGGTGGCAGCTCCAGCCGGAAGGACCAAATATTTGGAAATTTACAAGTGATTGACACATTTACAAGGAAGCTTAAGAGTTACCTTCCAGCACAGTGGCCCTGGGTCTGGGTCTACACATCTCCCTGAAACCGTGTGTGCGTTTCTGCTGTCTGGGACTCATGTTAGGCTTCTCTCTGCCCCTCCCTATCTCCCTCCCTTCCTCTTCCTTTTTCCCCTCCTTCCTTCCTTCCTTCCTTCATTTCTACCTTTCTTTCTTTTTTTTAAAGACAGTCTCACTATGTAGCTCTGGCTGACCCCTCACTAAGTAGACCGGGCAACAGAGAGAACCCACAGAGATCTGCCTTCTTCTGTCTCCTGAATGCTGGGATTAAAGGTGTGCACCTGGCCATGTATGGCTTCTTAGAAGTCCCTGGAGTACTGGAAGACATCTCTTTACTATTGGGGCCTGCTAGGGGGTAGAGACAGACCCAGTGTGGCACCTGTCTGTCTTCTTCAGGAGCTCAGCCTTGCCTCACAAGGGCCTTCCTCTTCCTCCCTACGTGCCTCCCACCCAGGAGCACCACTCACACTCCTGCTTTTTCACGGGCAACTTGTAGGCCAGTGTCAAGGCCCGGGGATCTGTGATCTTCAGACACGCAGCCATCTTGCCAGTATCCTCTGTGGGGCATCCTACCTTCTTAGCAATCTAAGGAAAGGCAGAGGCAGGAGGTTAGAGAAGGCCAGCATCGAGGTTTGGAATGACTAAGGGCAAACAGAAGGTCCAGGGCAGCACGGGATTGGGAAAGGTCCCCTCCCTGCCTACTCCTGCCCTGCTGTGCTCACCGTTTTGGCCCAGAAAAGTGGGTTCTTCTGGATGGCCCAGGGGCTCAGTGCCATACCACTCTGACTGATGGCTCTCCGGATGAGACCCTTGTTGTATGGGGAGAGGGTCTGCAACACCCAGAAGTTCTGTCAACAGGCTGCACCTGGGCCCAGGGCTCCCAGCCACACCCTGCTCTGACCATTATCCTAGGCCCCATTGGCTCCCTCCCTTAACCTTGGGGTCAGACCCCTCCACACCAGAGGGCCCCAGACCTGCAGGGAGACACTGGCAGCTCCAGCAGATTCCCCAAAGATGGTGATGTTATCAGGGTCCCCCCCAAAGGCTGCAATGTTCCTCTTCACCCAGGCGATAGCCATGTGCTGATCTCGAAGACCAAAGTTACCTGAGGGTGAGGGGAGAGCCTTCATCAGGAGGGCCCCCAACTAAAGCTGGAGGAGGTTAGAGATTGGTGACCTAGAGATTAACAGTCAATGTGCCCATTCCCAGGAGGGCAAATGGTAGATCTTCAGGAGGCTGAGTTTAAAGGGGAGTAGCGGTGGGATGGGGGTGGGGAGTGGGTCAGGAAGGTGGGAGGCGTGGGAGGCACAGCCACCAGTGGCTCGGCCTGACTCCATTCTGCACATTTCCTCCTACTGTCTGTCTTCCCTTTGGCATCTTTCCTATGGTATCTTTTCAGGGCTCAACTTGAATCTCTGCCATTCTGTCTGTTTCTTGGCCTCTCTCATTTCCCGGCGGCTGCCTCAGGCTCCCCTGTCCCATAGTTTAGCTTTAGTCCCCCAACTCTGTGAAGAAGGTGCCTCCCCTCGGCTGTCAACTTAGAAGCTTCTGAAGTGCGTCTCTCCGCACAGGGTCCTGTGCATTCACTATTCCCGCTCTTACAGTCGGAGGCTCCGACATACCTGGAAGGTTAGCATCCCCGGTGCTAAGGAAACCCAAGGGTCCAACACGGTAGTTGAAGGTGACCACAATGACGTTGCCCCGAGTGGCGATCTCCTCCCCGTCATACAGGTAGTTTTTGAGAAAATTGGCCCCTTGGCCAGATCCCATGAGGAAGGCACCTCCATAGATCCAGACCATCACAGGCAGGTTGTGGGACACTGAAAGGGGCAGACAGGGACTTCAGACACCAACAGGTCCTCTCCCCAGACAGCTCAGTAGCCCTGTTGGAGCAGGTACTCAGGCAGGGCTGTGAGGATCAGCAGTTGGCACCCCCTCCTCGCCTCAGTGCTGATTTCAGGGCTGTTGAGCTTGACGACACCAAATGGATCCTAGACCAGGGCTTGAAGTTCTGGGGTGGGGGTGGGGTGGGGTTCTCTGGGAAACTGGGATCCATACCCTGCTTCCTGCCCTGGGGCACCCAGATATTGAGGTAGAGGCAGTCTTCTTGCCCATAGGTGTTGTCCTGGGTGATGGTGGCCTGTAGGCATCGTTTCTTGAAGTTTGTAGCCTTCAGCGTCCCTACAGTGAGAGAAGGGCAAGGTGTAAAGAGAACCAGCCAGGGCCAGCCCATCACCCAGCACCCAGCACCCAGCACCCAGCACTCAGCACCCACCTTGCCAGCCAGGGTGACGCTGAGGATTCTCCAAGGTCTTGGCAGTGGCAAAGGGGATGCCCTTGAAGATGTCAACAGAGTCACCACCCAAGAGACTGAGCTTCTTGTTGACGCCCTCCACGAAACCGCCTTCTGTGTACACAGCCCCCAACTGTAGGTGAGACAGGGCAGGTCAGATGGGCTTCTGCATGGCTAGCCTGAATCCAGAGTGGCTGATGGAGCGGGCTCCAGGGTGCTAGCAGGTCCTCTGCCAAGTGCTGGAGGGGCTGATTCCCTTTCCTCCCAGACCCTGGCACATCCTCCTTCAGGTAGCTGAGGCTACTTCCGCCCACGTCTGCTAAGCTGGAGTGACAGTCTAGATCTCGGCTGAGACCTGGGGCCTCAATTTCCCCATAGGTAAGATGGGCCACCGCACCTTCCTCTAAGGCTTGATGGCTGTCAGAGGGAAGGCCTGTCCAACTACAGACAGTGGTGGATGCTCAGTGCTTCCAGAGGGTTTCTAACATTGCCATAGGTTTCTGAGATCTCTCTCTCCTGCCCCCACCTCTCCCCACTGCCTTCCTAGATGGGCATGGAACTGGTGGCCCCATGCCCGGATCTTCACAGGGCCAATCAGTACTGCTATTTGGTGTCCAGCTCAACCCAAGGTCTGGAGTCAGGTCCTCATCTGCCCACTATCCCCGCACTTTCCCACCGCGAGTTGTTTTGTTGAGATGAGGCTGTCTAACCTCTGTGCAGTGCATGTCCCCTCCTGTCCTGCCTGCATCAGTCCAGGGCACATGCAGGAGCAGCTCCGCTTACTTGGCAGTGGTGATAGTATGGCCTCCTGCTTCTCCTCTGTGCAAGGTTTCAGGTAGGGGGAAGTAGGTGGCCTGTAGCTGCAAGCCCAAGCTGGCATCCCAGAAGCCCTCTAAGTCCAGGCTGATTGACTCCCTACTATACTGTGTAAGGAAACTGAAGAGAAGAGCCAGAGAGACAACACAGATCATTGGGGTATCTAAGGTTCTTGGTTACTGGGAGGAGTCAGAAAGCCAGCTTAGGGATGTGTGTGTGTGTGTGTGTGTGTGTGTGTGTGTGTGTGTGTGTGTGTGTGTGTGAGTGTGATGCCACCTCTCAGAAGTGTGTCTGTGCGATAGTGTGTGTGTGTGTGTGTGTGTGTGTGAGTGTGATGCCACCTCTCAGAAGTGTGTCTGTGCGGTAGTGGTTGACTTGAGTGCCCAGGGCTGGGCCAGATGCAATGATCCTGGCCAGTGGCAGGACAGTGTGCTGGTGCTGGTGGTGGAGCAGTAGTGGGACAGTTAGGTCCTTCTAACCACCCCCCACAAAAAAAAAAAAAAACCTCTTCCAAGAAAGAAAACAACTTCCTTCCCATGGCAAGAGCCCCGGACCGAACTGTAACATCCAGGCTCCAGGAGGGTGACACTGAGGATTCTCCAGGATGGTCTCCAGGGTCCAAGAAAACAAGACAAGGGCCAGAGAACTAAGGCTGGAGCGTTTGGGTGAGTTGCTGGGGCCCCTGTGCAGAGACCTATGCCCTCTTCCTGCATCTGTTGAGCTTTCTGTGACTCGTCCTCACACTCCCAAGAAGGGTGGTTAAAGGGCAGATGTTGTAGGCGCCCCAGAAGAGCTGGTGCAGCTCCTCAGGGCACACAGCGGGTATGGGTAGGTCTCACCCCTTCTCAGGGGGAGCAGGAAATGGAGGGCACTTGGGAGCCAGAGCCCTGATTTGGAACAGACATTTCAGGTTCCTATTTAAGAACAGGATATGGTTGCTGTGTAATGCCAAGCAAACTGCTTCTCTGTTGGCAGGAGACCCCTCTAGAAAAGGAAAAGCCAGGGTCTGTGGGGAGGCTTGCCAGACTTAGGCATACCTGAAACCACAGAGCACTAGTGGGCTTCTAGTATAAATCTTTCAAACAGTGCATGGGACATTCTTACATAAAACTGCTCCTGGTGTGAGACTCCAGTGCAGTTTTGCATGTTGCACTGGGCTTCATGTGAATAAGACAAACTGGGTGTCTCAGGCAGGACCAGAGCTTGGAGTGCTAGTGGGCTCGCTGGCCTTTTCTTGTCTTTCTGTACTCTGTCTCCCACCCTCCAGGCTCTGTCCCAGTTCCCAGATCTTAGTGAATGAGAGAGGGCTGTAGTCCCTTGTAGGGTTCCGGCTTACCTTTGCAGCACAAGCCGCTGCCAAGCAGCAGGTGAGGCCAAGAAATAGAACCTCCAGGCGCCCCATGGTGAGTGTCTGCCTCTAGGCGGCCTTCTCTCCTCTTCTCCAGTATTTATGGAGCTGGGGCCAAGGTCATGTGTGTGCATACCATGTATACACAGACACACAGGTGTGGGATGGTCCATTTTTTCCCAGGTCAGGCTGGCCCTGAGCATCCGGAGTGGTGCCCACAGTGCACCTGTGTGGGTTACTGCCCACCTGGGAGCAGAGGCAGGTGGCATGGATATTGTCGAGGGGGTGCCTCCCAGGGCCAACTCTGGCTGGGTGTTCCGCATAGAACCCTGTTTTATCAGGGTTCAGTTAGTGTCACCTTCAGAAAAATGGGTGGGCTTCATCTTGAGGTACTGAATGCCCCTTATCTCAGTGGGGAATCTATGAAGGACTCCTGCGTGCGCGCGCGCGCGCGCGCGCGCGAGAGAGAGAGAGAGAGAGAGAGAGAGAGGGAGAGAGAGAGAGAGAGAAGAAGGAGGAGGAGGAGGAGGGGGAGGGGGAGGGGAGGGGAGGGGGGAGAGGAGAGAGAGAGAGAGAGAGAGAGAGAGAGAGAGAGAGAGAGAGAGAGAAGAGAGAGAGAGAAGAGAGAGAGAGGACCCAAGTAATGCACTAGGGTATGGGGCAGTGCAGGCTGCCCTGGCAGGGGAGGACATAGTGGCACAGATGGAAGGTGAGCTCCCTGAGCCAAACCTGGCATGGCTCACTTACCAGGGCTTGGTGGCCTCTTCAGAGAAAGGGTAGTGTTTCATGTCTGAGCCTCACTAGGGGTGGATAGGGCTCCCTGAGAATACCAGGCAGAAAGAGACAAAGCCCAGAAGGAATGGAGGCACAGAATGACAGAGGGAGGGGGGGGGAAAGGACTGGACCTGGAGGTAAAGGCCAGAAAGAGGTCATCAGAGAATAGGCCACCATCTTAGGGATGTGTCCCTTAGCTACCGGGAAAAGGTTATCCTGACGCCAGGTCATAAACCAAGTCTGAAGAGGCTCCCTTTAAGGTGTTCAGCTGCCTTGGATAGACACCTGGAAGGCACCGCAGCTAGTCAGGCATAGCCAAGTCTTCCCAGGCCAGCAGCCCCTCCCCTCTGGGAACCCAAGTTCCCAGCTCAGATCATAGCTCCACTTGTACCAGAGCAGGTGTGTGTGTGTGTGTGTGTGTGTACAGATCTACGTCCACTAGTGTGTTGGTGTGCCCTGCCCAATCCAGTGTGCAGGTTTCCATGGCGCACAGTAGGTATGCAGATGAGTGGGGGTGGGGGCAGGAGGAAGCTGGAACACAGCAGAGGTGGGGTAGCAGGAAACACATTGGGTGTGATTCTGAGAACCAGAGCTAAAGGCAGTTCTGTACTGGGGAGTGCGGGCTTGAGACAAGGCATGGGGCCGTGGGCATACAAGTGGCTACTCTGTACCCAGCTTGGTCAAGAAGGAGAGCCCCCATGTCCACGCCTCAGCAATGAAGTGACTCTGCAGTGACACACCCACAAGGATACATCTCTGTCACACAGCCCGGTAGTGTTGGCCTGCTGCTGACACTGGATAAATTTGATTCCAGGGCCACAGCTGGGTGCTCAGAGCCTACAGTCTCCTCAAAGTCTGGGCTGAAGGCAGCAAAGCAGACTGACAGAGGGACCACAAAGACGACAAGCCCCACCAACACAGATACACTGGGACATAGGTGAGGAATTTTAAAGGGTTTGAGGGGCAGGTGGATGGGTTCAAGAGAAAATGTTTCCTAAGAAGCAAAGCCCAGCAACCTTGATAACACGCCAAGCAGAACTGCCACCACTCAGGCCAGGCCTGCTGTTGCCAGAGTGCTTGGCATGGCAAGGGCAGTGTCTGCAGTTCCCAGGAGACAGCTTACAGGATGCAGTGGGCCCAGCGTGGGTCAGCGAGTGGCCTGGGTGAGTGAGCACAGCGCCCTTCAGACACCAGCCTGCAGAACTCACCCCAAAGACAAAGAGCAGAGGCTTAGATGACCTAAGTAGTCTCACAACTTTGTCATGTACTTGGTCTAATTTATCAACTGTGTGTACACGTATGTCGCTGGAGTGTGTGTGGGTGTCTTCAGAGGCCAGGGTGGGGGCGCTGGAAAGGACTAGCAATCACTAGGAATCGTGTTGAGGATGGTGGTCAGCTTCATGTATTAACCTGACCAATATGGTACCATTATTTGGCCAAAGTGGACATGGTAGTGCACATCTTTAATCCCAGAACTCAAGAGGCAGAGGCAGGAGGATCTTTATGGGTTCAACATTAGCCTGGTCCACACAGTGAGTTCCAGGACACAGAGAGCCTGTCTCAAAAGAAACAAACAAAAAACCACCCAACAACAACCTCTAAACCACTTGGTCAGGTATCACAGATGTTTCGCTTCTTTTTTTTTTTTTCTTTTTTTTTTTTGAGACAGGGTTTCTCTGTGTAGCCCTGGCTGTCCTGGAACTCACTTTGTAGACCAGGCTGGCCTCGAACTCAGAAATCCACCTGCCTCTGCCTCCCGAGTGTTGGGATTAAAGGTGTGTGCCACCACGCCCGGTGGATGTTTTGCTTCTTGATGAAATGTTGTTGAAGTCAGTTGGTGCTGCCTCACCTCCGAGCGGAGGTGCTTCATGCACAGCCTGCTGCAGGGCTGGAAGGCAGCAGGGGTAGGGGTGGGAGTATGCAGCCAGCAGGTTGTATTCAACTGCAGCCCTTCTCTGAATCTCCATCCTATACCATGCCCTGAAGACTGTAGACCTGTACCTTAACTGAGAGCCAACTGCTTATAATAAGTGCTAACTGTTCCACTTCTCGAGAATCTTGGCTAGCAAGTGCCACAAAGTGCTTTTGTTCTGTGGAGACAAGTGGCCTTTTCTCAAACACACCCAGCAAAACACAAATCAAAAACAAATCAATACAGGGTGCACTATGCAACAAGACTCAGTGCTGTGACTCATATGCCAGGTGACCAGGGCATCAAACACCAGTGCTGGCTTTGGGGGAGTTTTATATTTATTGTACCAAAAGCACTTTGATTTACATGGGAATTCAGGACAGTTACAATACTTTGCCAAGTGTGGCTAGACTTCAGGAAGTCCTTCTAGTCTGTCCAACCTATGGCAGGAATGGCCATCGCCCTGGGCTCTGTGTAAGTGAGGCCTCCAGAGGGCACGGGGCCCTCACTCAGAACCTCCTCACATCCAGAGTCAAAGCATTCCTGGGTACATGGGATCAGAACCCTGGTCTCCTCCCCAAGAACCAGGATGGGCAGCAACTAGAAGTGAGAAAACGCCCAGCTGAAGCTTCCTGGCAGTCACCAGGAAAGAAGTCCTATGGGGACAGGCAAGGCTGGCTAGCCTTTTGGAAGAGCTACTTCCTGCCTCAGGGCTGAGCATTCTTTGAAGCAGCAGGAAGCAGGGTCAGCGGGGACACAGGGTCGGTCTGTCTGATTCCATGCAAGACTGGGAAGTTCCCAGGAGTGCTCACTTGACCCAAATCAAACAATGGATCTTCAATCTCGGCTGGCTCGAGGCATTTGGCTTTGGATTTGCTGTGACTTGACTGTGTGCACCAGGCTGTTCAAGGCACAGAGGCCACACAGAGACACAAGGCAATGGCCCATCTCTGGCGCAGCACCCTTCAGGAAGTGGCGCTGCTGCTCTGGGGCTTACACCCAGGGACCTTCCATGGATGTCCGCTTGACAGAGACAAAAGGAAGATGTGAGACGGGGTGTTTTCAGGTCCATTTGGTGAAGTCAGGCTGAGCACAGCCTGGGGTTGCCCAGTATCCTCATCTCACTGCCTGGATGGGGGCACAAGCCTGTCCCAACTGTCCCATCATGACTCGCCAGCATGTCCTGAATGAGGGAAGGAACAAATGAGATGTTAGAGCCCCTGGCAAGAGGAAACACTCCCAATTTTACCGCCCCCCCCCATCCAGGAAAATTGATATACAGGACAATCAGGGCTGGGCTGGCTTATACCAAGGCTACCCCAGACAGTGCCCAAACCAAAGGGTGGTCTGGCTAGCCAAGTTCCTCAGGCCCTCTGTCACTAGATTCACAAACCCCCTGCCAGGATGGGTGCCATGGTTTACCACACCTACCTTGGGTCACCTGCACGGCAATAGGGTTGTCCTCCACCCAGGGCACAAGACAGCACCAAGCACAGAACACAGCCAGAGCCAGGACCTCTTGTTAGGACAGCAGCTTTGGGAGGAGCCTCAAGGGCCGTCCTCACTACCATGACCCTATTCTGCTGCTTTGTGAGGATGGCTGCTGCTCTCACCTGGTTGCCTGGGAACAGCGCTTCCTCACACGTAATCCAGAATCTCTGTCTCCATCTCATTCTCGCTCCCATCTGAGGGCTTGAAATCCTCCTCCTCCTCTTCCTCCTCTTCCTCCTCCTCCTCCTCTTCCTCTCCAGATTCAAACATCAGCTGCTCTTTCCCACGATCAGCCTTACCTGTGTTGGAGAAAAGAGCTGTACACGAAGGAAAGAAGGCTGTGTTCCAACACAGGCTTCCTAGGCAGCCCTAGAGTCCCTTCACTGTGACAGGCTCTAGCAATGAATCTGCCACGAAGGAGAGCATGAGGGTGGGGGTGGGGACAGGGATGGGGACAGGCAGGGAGCCTAGTAGGCATGTTTGAACCCATTTTCTGGGGAGAACCATGAGCAGCCTGGGGCCCATTGCACCTTGAGGGGGCATACACCATAATTCCCAGAAAAGCTTCAAAGCCTTGACTGGGGTCCCAAGAGGTGAAGCCTACACCTCAAACAGCCAGGAAGCCTGCTCTACTCAGATGCCTGCTACCCAGCTCGGAAGGAGTCCTTTACAAGAGCTTTGCATTGCTCTTCAGGGCCCCTTGGAGACCCCAGCCTAGCAAGTACCTCACTTTCCTGTGTCCCCAGGAGCGAGCCCAGGCTCTGAGAAAGGAGCCACGGAGCCACACAGCCCCAGGGGAGAGATGGGCAGAGCTGGCCTTCCTGTACTAGGAGGCAGCATTTCTTCCTTCTTGTCTGCACTCTTTAGTGTCACGGCTGAGTCCTGGCTCACAGACCCCCTCCCACCACGGATAGTTTGAGGCTCTCTGGAGCTTTTTGCCAGCTTTTGTCAGACCGGTTTCGAATAGGTCTGAGGCTTCCCTGCACAAGTGGCTCTCACCAGGCCTCTCAGAGCGGATGGTCTGTAGAATCATGAGTGACATGGTGTCTCTCAGGTGATCTGTGGTCTTGGGGAGGCACCACCCATCTCTCTCTGTGCACACAGTCTCTGTCCCATCGTTTCGGTGAACAATTTTCTGCAACCTGTGGGCAGAGGAAGCTGAGTGGGTGGTGTCCAGGGATGGGGTTTGGGGAGAGCTTATCTGGAGCCTCAGAGTGTGGCTTCATGTGTGCTGGCTCATGGGATAGTTCTAACACATGTCTATGGGCAGGATGCCAGTGGGAGACTGTTTAGGAAACAATGCTCAAACAGAGGTCTCAGAGGTAGTGGATAATGAAGAGCTCCCAGCAGGTTCCCTAACTTTTGCAGTCTCTGAATAGCACCCCCCCCCCAAAAAAAAAACCCACTAAGCTGGATGTATCCCCAGAGGCACTCTCCTGCTACAGTCAGTCTTTCTCTAGGTCCCACATGCTGCCTTGTTCCCATTAGTGCTGTTGCCCACTCTTGGTGGTGTTTAGCCATGGTTGAGAACAAATGGGTTGAAGGTGTCCAGGATTAGGATCAGGGAGTAACTGCTACTAGCAAGCAGGGTTGCTTTCTACAGGGCACAGTGCAAGCCTGTGGTTGTTGCCATGAGCCTTACAGCCCACATACAGCAAGACTCAGGGCTACACCCAACTCCCAGTGGCCAAGTCTTCCTTAAGAGCTCAGCTGCAGGAAGAGCTGCAGAGAACACTACTCCTGAGCCAGTGCTAGCCCAGAATCCAGGGGTCACCCATCCCTGGGCACAGGACCCCTCATACATACTCCTCCACATTCAAATCACACAGCTGGTAGAACATCTGTCGATAGGGTGGCAGAGCCCCTTCCCGGAAGATGTAGACCGAATCCTGAGAAAAAGAGGGAAGAGATGGGATGGCTGCAGAGTACCCGAGGTCTAACAGTGCTGGGGATACCCATGTTGTGGCTTTCATGGAAGTCTAAGGGGTTGGCTTGTCCCCAGGCCCAGGGTGGCCAGCAGATGTGGAGAGAGGAGGCTCTCACTCCACAGGAGGTGCTGGGGGGTTGAGGCAGTCAGGCCTTCCTTAGTCTACAGTATGGACTACCTTTAACCCATGCTGGGCTCTGTCTGCTGCACCTTCCAAAAGGAATTGGATGACGGGCACCTCAACATCTGTTTCTACTCAGTCACTCTATGGACCCTGCATGCTCCGTTGGCTGCTTTTTGGGGGGAAGGCAGGGTTTAATATATCATTTCCTCCTTTTTTTACTTAGAATATAGCCCTAGAGTCAAAGACAAGGCCCCAAGACACTAGTAGCCAAGGCACAATGGCCCTAGGAGAAAGCTGTCTCCCTACATGTCACCTTGTCTCTGATCAACTTAAATTTTCTGACACAGCTACTTGAGCAGGAACTGCAGGATAGAGACACCAACTTGGCCTCTCCCAGGACCATGGAGGGGCCATGAGAAGCACTGGCATGTGCTAGCCCCTGATGGGTGGTGCTGATGAAAACGTGAGCCCTGGAAGGCTGTGTGCATCCCATCTTGCATTTCACCCCACAGCTGGTCCCCAGATGTTCTGGCTTGGCTTGTGCTCATGTCTATGTCTGCCACCACCACCCACCCCCCCCCCCCCCCCGCCCATCCCAGCAGCAGTTATAGGCCTCAGGGAGCCAGGCTCCTCAGGGGCAGCTGCACACATCTGCTGTAGTCAAATTTCCCTCTCCAGGACTTGTCACCACCACCTCTGCCCAGATGGCCCTAGTTCCCCATGACCGTGGGTAGATGGCCTTTGTTTCTGGAGGGCCCTGAGGGGTGAATAATACAAAGGCACTTGGTGGGGAGAAAGCTAAGTCAGTTAATAACACTTCCCAGGGTCACTCAGAAGTGCCCAGCCCTGCAGTGACACTCCATCGCCCCCACCTGACCTCACCTTGAGTTTGTATTTATTGTAGGTCAATTTCCGTGGGCCATCAGTTCCTGATGGGCCCAGGCCCTGCTTCAGGTCATGCATGGTGCCAGGCTGGTTGGCTGCATGGAAGCAAGGCAGTGGCGTGAGTGGGATCACCCGTCAGACCTGTGGTCCAAATGCCCACCTCCCATGCATGTCCCGATGCAGCCACTCACATGTCTTCTTGACGGTGATGGGCAGGCTGTAGTTGTACGTGCTACGCTTCGCTTTAACAGGCATGTCCCTGGAGCCATAACCTACATGCAAGGGCCATGTGTCAGAAGGAAATGGGTGGCCAGCTCCATCTGCCACCTACAGGAGGGATGGACACTGGCACATCTAGCAGCTCTCGAACACTGACATCCTTTTTTTTTTTTTTTTTTTGGTTTTTCGAGACAGGGTTTCTCTGTGTAGCCCTGGCTGTCCTGGATCTCACTCTGTAGACCAGGCTGGCCTCGAACTCAGAAATCCACCTGCTTTTGCCTCCCAAGTGCTGGGATTAAAGGCGTGCACCACCACGCCTGGCCCGACAGCTGACTCTTGTTTCTCTCTCCTGCACACATGTGCTGATACTCAACACACAGATACATACACATACGTTTTTTTTTTGTTTTTTTGGTAAGGACAATGCTAGAAATAGTGGACACAGAGACAAGGACAGAAAACTTAATTTTACCGTATTTCATTCCACAGCGGATTCGAAAATCAAGGACTTGATAAATCTTGGCATCTGGGTGTTTTCGAGGGTCATAGCCAAATCGAATCCACAAGCTTCTCCACGGGCCTGTTATCTGGAGACCAAAAGTACTGAGTGTGAGGCCTCTAGCACGTAGGTGGAACCAAGCCCTACAGTGAGGTAGCAGGCTCTGAAACATGGCCTTAGACCCCACCCTTTGATGGGGTTCTATGGGGATAAAGTGGGATCAGGAGTTTCTGTGACAACTGTCCTTTCCATAAAGAGCACTGCAGTAGAATTGGAAGTCATGTTCAGTGAGAGAAGGAGTCCAACAGTGCCTCTGCCCATCATCAATCTCTAAGGTCATGGTTTATGCTGGCTCCCCTTGGCAGATAGGACCCCCTTTCTTCTCAATTTTTTGGAAGCTCTGTACCAGCCCTGCCCCTGCCCCAACCCCTATCCTCTCCTGGGAGGAGTCATGAATGGACTTCTTCCACCAAGCTCAACACAGCATGGGGAGTTGAGGTGAGAAGTGCTGTCACTAAGAGGCCTGGGCTCTGGGCCTCAGCTCTGCCACTCACTGGCTACAGAACCAAGACATGGCATGTCAACGCCCTGAGTCCTACTTTCCCTCAGAGGCAAATGAAGGCAGTGATATGTAGCCTCACCCAGTGCCAGGCCCTCAGGAATCCTCACTACGTCATCATATGCACAGAAGGCTTACCTATGCCTCACGGAATTCTTCCTTTAAAGTCATCTGCACACTGCCAGATTAGAAGGTTGTGGTGGACTTGGGGGCTTTGAAATCTTTGTTTCTTTTTTGTGTCCATGTCTTGGTGTGTGTGTGTGTGTGTACACGTGCGCGTGCATGTGTACCAGGACCTGCCCAACTCTCACCTACTCAGTGTTGGGGTTACAGGCACATGCTGCCACATGGATGCTAGGGATCCTTAAGCCGGTGTAGCAAGCACTTTACCCACTGGGCCATCTTCCTAGCTCTGTAAGGTGCCAGGTGCCAGGGATGCCAGGAAGTACATATGCCTTCTGTTGCCATGGCTAGGATGCAGGTGAGATGAGACTTACCATGTAATAAGCCATATAGGGAAGCAAGATCTTAAGCTTGTCAGGATGGACACTGACGTTAGACTTGACAGCATTTCGTGACCAAACAGGACGGATGTCAAAGAGCTGGGGAGAGTCAAGGACAGAGTCTGAGATGAACGCCAACAGCGACTGGCTTCTCCCATCAGCTGTCCCTGTATGTCTGGAACCTACCACACCGGCCAGTCATTCCTAACCTTTCCTCCCTACCCAACCCCTTAGAGGCATGGAGTATACATCTCGGACATGCAAGAGCAACTGTGCAGTGTGGGGTCCTCAAGTGACCATGTAGTCCCCGGCCTTCATGGCTCACAGTACAATGGAGCACCAGGGCTGAGCAAGCAGGTGCTGAAACCCCAGAGCCCCAGTTATTCCTAACCAGAAGGCAAGCTCTGCAGATGGGACTTTTGGAGGTGAAGGGGTGGCGGTCCAAGGCACTGTGAGCCAGAACAAAGATGAGCCACGGGGAAGCCTCAGGTGACCACTGCCATTCAGTGAGGGCTGCAGTCTCTGAAGGACCCAGTGCTTGAATAGGGTGTCACTTTAGCTTCAGCACAGAAAGCCCCATAGAACCCACTGTTTAGGACTGTGGACCCAGCAGAGATCCAGCCACTGTCACAGAGCTCCGGAAGCCAGAAGGTAGTGCAGTGTCCTGTGACGTGTTTCCAGCTACACTCAGGGTGAAGGCACCATAGCCCGGCACATGGCCAGTTTCTGTGTGTTTGTTACAAGTAATAGCTCTGCACAAGCTGTTAGACCCAGCTCCATATTCAAGCCACATCCCAGCAACAACCCATCTCTGGCACCCAAAGGGACTTTTAAAAAACTCTAGGGACTGTTTTCAACTTTGGAAATGCAGGACTTGTGAGGTCCTGAGGACTCAGCCTCGCACGTTCCAAACAGCATTGACCCAGCACAGTGTCTCCCAGCCCTCTTTATTTTACTTACATGACTTTGTCTAGTTGTCAAGCCCCCATCTCACTCTGCCGGCCAACTACCCCTGCTCCTGGAGTCATAGGCTGAGCCACCAAGCCTAGCTTCTGAGACAGCTTTTAGATGTAACAGCTGAGGTTAACATTCTTGTGCTAACCAGCCAGCGCTAGAACAAGTGGAACCAGCCTTGATGGTGCAGTATGCAGCAGGTTAGGGGGCATCAGCCTCACCTTCCTCAGCTCCTCTTCCACCTTCTGATCTATGGGATTGGTGCAGGCCTTCTTCCATGTCTGGACTGCAGCCTCCAAAGGCTGTTCAGGAACCTCAGTGTCCTCAAAGTTGACAAAGATGGCGTTGTGGGGGCGCCGGGCTCTACTCAGTCCAATCAGGTTCTCCCCTGAGATGGTGGGATTATGATAGCCTTCTCTGTGGGTAGAGACATAGACAATTAGATTACCATCTGAGGCACAGGCCTGCCAGGTGGGCAAAGAATCCAGCAGGTCTCACCAGTAGACCATACCCATGTGCCTTTCTCTGGAGTCAGTGGAGGGGACTCCCAGCACTGCCTACTGGAAAATCACATGCCCTTAGGCTACCATCAAGGGTGAGAGGGCTTATAACTGCCTGCGATGGCTCAGGGAAACCCTGGGGCCAGTGGCCTTGAAGGAGGGCAAGGCCCTAAGTCTTAGAGCTTAGTACATGGGAAGGGGCACCATTGAAGGCTGGTGGCCTCTCAACAGAAACTTCATCTAGCACCATCCACATCTAACACTGCCCA
Organism: Mus musculus; assembly: GCF_000001635.26. Taxonomy (NCBI): domain Eukaryota; kingdom Metazoa; phylum Chordata; class Mammalia; order Rodentia; family Muridae; genus Mus; species Mus musculus. The sequence goes on from NC_000068.7 coordinate 28,573,925, forward strand.
ACCCCAGCCACCCAGCGCAGAGCCGCACAGCATCCACATGCCCATCAGCTGCATGTGGACAGGGTCATGGACTCTGCCTACTTACAGGAATCACTTAATTCTCAAAATGGTCCTTCAAGGAAGGAGTTTCTGAGGAAATACTTGAGGCTACTCAGACTAGTAAATGTGTCCAACATCTGTCAGGAGCTGGGCCTTAGCCCCAAGATGCCTGGCTGCGGGCTGGAGAAATGGCTCAGTGGTTAAGAGCACTGTCTTAACCACTTTTAGAGATCCTGAGTTCAATTCCCAGCAACCACATGGTGGCTCACAACCATCTGTAATGGGATCTGACACCCTCTTCTGGAGTGTCTGAAGACAGCTACAGTGTACTTACATATAATAAATAACCAACCAACCCCCCCTCCACACACACACACACGCATGTGTGCGCACACACACATTCTGTGTATGTACCAGCACAGAGCCTGCCCTGGTGGATGGTTCCTGAAGCACTTACAGCAACTCCCTAACTCTTTAAGGGTAGTTGTCAGCAACAGCACTCAGAGACTGGGCTTCAGCAGTACTGCCATACATAGGCCTGTGCTTCCCCGACACCAGCCCTGTCCCACAGCACTGCAAGTGTTATCCAGGATGCCACAAGTCCATCCCCACACTCATCCTGTCTTTATGTGTATGTGTCTGTATGTTTATGCAATGTGTGTGTGGGTTTTGAGGAGGCCAGAAGTTGTGAGCCACCTGATGTGGGTGCTGGGAACTAAACTCTGGTCCTCTGGAAGAGCAACAAATAAATGCTCCTAACCATTGAGCCACCTCTTAGCCCCTTTACCCTTTTACAAAAACAATCTGCTGCTATGAATGCGTCTCGTCAGGAATTCCTAGGCTCAAGCAATCCTGCTCAGCCTCATCCAGTCTGCACTTTACCCTATTTTTCTCCATGAGTACATATCAACTGTAAACGTCAACAACCAATAACAAGTGTTTTGCACACTGGCAAACAAATATGAAACAAGGAGTCAAGTCTGCTTTTCTCCAAATGTGTCTTTCAGGATCCATCCCAGGTACGGGATGATTAGGAGACGGGAATGATTAGGAGGTGTGGCCTTGTTGGAGGAAGTAAGTATACCATTGCGGGGTGAACTGAGGTTTTAAAAGCCAGGCCAGGTCCAAATCAATCAATCAATCCCCCCAGCCCCTACACACACACACACACACACACACACACACACACCAGCTTTGAACACTATCCTGCTTTAAAGACTTTCTCCCCGAGCCCCCAACACCCTCAAGATGTGGCTGGCCTTCATTTCAGAGAGAGCGTCAGGGAAGGGCGTCATGGCTGCCTCTGGCTAGCTCTACTGACCACAGTGACCCTAAATCTGTGGAGAGTTGCTGGTAGGAGCAGAAGGGGCTCAACACCCTGCCAGCCTCACCTCTGCAACCCCAGCCTACAGGACACCCAACACCCAACACCCAGGCCCTCCTCCCCCTGGCTAGCCAACAATGCCCCCAAAATCAACAGTGCCTGGGAAGAAAGGCAGGTTCTTTCCGTGTGCTGGGAATCTGCCCAATCACATAAGGAAGAAAAAGGGTCATACCCACGGGCCCAAAGACAGCTGGCCCCACGCCATGGCCTACTCCAGAAGTGTGGACAGCTGCCTACCAGTCCCTCTGTGCAGAGTGCAGCCCAGGGGCTTTACTGTCTTCTGCATAGTGTTCTTCCTACTACAGGTGTCAATTATTTTGTGAGAGGAAAAACACATCAGAAATTTAACTCTGAAAAAGCAATGAGGCAGCCAGGCACGGTGGTGTGTGTGTGTGTTCCATGTGCTGAGATTAAAGGCATACACCACCAAATCCTGCTCACAGCAGTTTTCTAAAGCAGGGAACAATATACTTTTTGGGATGAGACCTAAGCCTGCTGCCACAGCCTAGGAATCATAACCCTGAATTAAAATGGACCCCATAGACTCACACATTTGAATGATTATCACCAGAGGTGAAACCTTCTGAGAAAGACGGGAATGATTAGGAGGTGTGGCCTTGTTGGAGGAAGTAAGTATACCATTGCGGGGTGAACTGAGGTTTTAAAAGCCAGGCCAGGTCCAAATCAATCAATCAATCCCCCCAGCCCCTACACACACACACACACACACACACACACACACACCCCAGCTTTGAACACTTTGTCTCGTTCCTCCATCACTCTTTTCTGCAGCCAGCTCCTTCACGGCCTTCCAGACCCCCGCCATTCACAATGTAGTTAATGCACTCACCCACGGTCTCACATTCTGCCCTGCTTCCCAACATCCAACCCAGGACAACGCCTCCCTGCCATGTTATCTGTTGGCACCAAGCTCCAAGCCTGGGTCACCACAGGACTCTATGCGGAGTTTCATGGCCATCCTGGCCACCTTCTGGACCATTTCAGGCCTCTGCTCTTGCTCATACTACCTTTTGTTTTTACACTACAGTATCTGTTCCAGCAGGTGCCCTGTCACAGCACAGAACCTACCATGTGCCACGTCAGCAGTCAGCACTTGAGCGCAACCTTCTGAAGACGGCGCACAGCCAACAGAATCTCCTCAAGGAACACCGGAGACCAACCACAGGCTGGCTTTCAAGCTGCTTTCATCTCTGGCTTATCTGTGTGCTGACCTGCTTCCCAAGGCTCCCTCCACTGGGTCCCAGCAATTGGCAGCACTTGGCCCAGGGTTATAGGAGAGAACAAAGCCAGCCAAAGTGCTGCCCTGGGAAGTGTACAACACAACAAGAAAGGCTGTCTTCGTGTGTGTAATTTAAAAAAGGTAGCAGGCATGGTGATGCTAGCCTAAGACCCCAGCACTTGGGAGGCTAAGGCCAGAGAGGCTGTGAGTCTGAAGCCAGCCTGGATGCTGCAATATGCTCTGGGCCAGCCTGGGCTACAGAGACAGACCTTTTCTCTAAACATCACAAGCATAACAGTAAGAACAGTGTGAGACTAAAGACCAAGGAAGGCTCAGGGATTGGGCCAGGTCAGGCTCAGAGCTTCCCAAGCAGCCTGGATACCTCAAGTCTCATCTCCATCCTTTATAAATGGAGATGACAGAGAACTGGCAAACTGCCGGGAGGCGAGGCCAAATGCTGGCTCCATACTTCCCCACAGCTGGTGAGCATTATTAATCTCATATTGAGAATGTTCAAATTAATTTCTTCTACATTAGTCAGTCCTGGCTCTTACACAAAGGAACTCTTCTCCCTCCGTGCCAATGTGCATATGCCTCCAGAGAAAAACCCACATTTGACAATGCCTGGGACCTGCCTTTCCAACAGCTCCATTCTGTCCAGATTGTGTAAAATTATTCATCTCACTTGAGTTGCTTGTGGTCTTAGTTGTGACAAGAGATGCCCACCCTGACTCTGATATGCCCGAGGCCCATCCTCAAAACTCAGAACACAGCTCATATTTAGTGAGCAGGATTCAGGAACAACCAACAAGGATGCTGGGGCTCAAAGGGAGGCTCCAGCAGATATAGGTAAGTGCTCGATAGTGCTGGCAGCTACCTCTAGTCATGTGTGCAGACAGGAAGACAGCAAGTGGGGCAAACAAGCTGAGGTTCTGCAGAGAGATGGCAGGCTGGATCACAGAGCTAGCTATGAACTCTGCTGGGACAAGACCCAGGAGACCATGAGGTGGACAGAGGAGACAAAAAGGCCTGGGTTGGCATGGGATGGATGCACATGGCATTTCATAGGTAGTGCCATTAATGGTGACTGAAGGTCCAAAGAGGCTTCTCAGTAGTGACCAGGGCATTAAAACCAGAGACCATGTCTTATCAGGTGCTCTGGAGTCCCACTAGCTCACTGTGTGTCGGGAATCACCAGGCCACTGCTTAGGACACTCCCCTTCTGAAGTTACTCCTGCTCTTCTGCTGCCCTGGGGTCTGGGTGAGAGACAACCTGGGGGCTGCCTACCGGTGCTGTGTCTCAGGGCGATAGAAATAGTCCACAGGGGTGTCCAGCCTGGAGAAGATGGGTGGGGGGATGTAGAGTGGTAGCTCCTGATGGAAGAACTCCTCCTTCTCAGGCTTGCGCATGAGCACTCTGTCATACATGGAAACATGCTTGCCACCAGCTTCTGTGTGCACTGCCAAGTACTGGAAGTCAGACATTCCTGGAAAGACAAGAGAACAGAGGGCACGCTCTCCCTCAGGCTCTGGTGCTGCTGTGCTGACATCCAAACCCTCTCAGGGAGGTGTGGAGTGAGCTGTGCAGCGCCCTCTGATGGCTGTGCAAATTAGTGCAGTAATAGTGGCCTGGGGGAGACGGGTAGCCATGGACCAGCAGGGTAAAGCCCAGGGAGCTAATCCATAAACCACAGTGCACCCCTGCTTCCAAGACAGTATTTGCACCAAGCTGCAGGGACTGCTGGCCCATCGCCCAGGATGAAGTGCTTAACTGTCCAGCCCAAGGGACCCGGGTGGAGGTCCTAGTCTCCCTTTGTCTCATGTTTAAGACATGATTTTCCTGTAACCAAGGCTGGCCTCACACTCCTCTCCTGCTCCTTTTTTCTCTTTGGATTCGCCTTTCTCAGTAGTCTCTTCAGATTTTCCCTTAGGGCAGCAGCTATAACCAGCCGTCTTTAATAGGCACCATATCTGTGAACCTTCTCCAGAGCCTCCTGAATTGCTGGCTCTGCAGTCCCAGCACACAGACACGGGGAAGCTGAGGCACCTGGGGAGTGGGTGACTAGGAACAAACACAGTGACACACCTGTGTGAGAATGTTACAGGGAAACTCACTACTGCACATGCTAACCCACTCTGAATGAGGGGCCTATCACACTGGCCATCCAGTCCAAGGAAGCACGGAACCGGAGTCAGTTGGGGAAACGTCAGACGGGATGAAACCAGCAGCCATCACGGCTTGATGAGGAGGCAGACAGTGTCACAGTGCTGCAATCGCACTGTTTGGGAGGCTGATACAGAGGTTCAGTGGGCTTAGAGTTTAAGGCCAGCTTGGGAAAAGGTTCCAAAACACTGCTGTCTCACACTGGAGATCCAACCACTAGTTTGATCTGGCCCTACACAACAGTTTATCTTAAAATTGGAAGGTTTCTCACAGAACTCTAGATCCCTAGCTTCTCCCTCTCTCTCCTTTAATTTTTATTTCTTTTTATTTCATGTGCATTGGTGTTCTGCCTGAATGTATATCTGTGTGAGGGTGTCAGATCCCCTGGAACCAGAGTTATAGACTGTCATGAGTGCCACGAGGTTGCTGGGAACTGAACCCAGGTCCTTCAGAAAAGCAGTCCCTCACTGCTTTTGATGAACGGTCTGGCCATGTGTTTTATCACAGCTGTTGTAACACAAACTAGGACACTGTCTCAGTGGGGTGGGGAGGGAGAGAAAGAGAGAGGGAGAAAGGGAGAAAGAGAGAGAGAGAGAGACTATGAAAGAGAATAAAAGGGCATGGACTCACAATCCGTAAAGGACTGTTGACTAAAGAGGTTGCTTCTCCCATGGGAAGTGGCTGTGTTCAGGCAGGGGCATACCCGACCCCACTTTCCACATGAAGCCCGGAAGTCACCCGATACCGCTAGAGATGTCACAGTTACCCTGGAATTTGTAAATTGTGGAGATGATGCCAATGATCTCCAAGTTGAACGTGACCTGGGGGTGGGCCTCGTCTCCCAGGACACCTCTCCGACGCCTTGTTCTTTTCCGGATCCGGAGCAGCAGGCTGCTGGTACTGAAACGGTTAGCACACACAGGGTGGCAGTATGGGTCCTTGGGCCGGAAGTAGAGTTCGAGCCTCTTGGTAGGGTCAGTGTAGATCTGCAGCAATGCCAGGGGAGATGGGGGACCCAGTAAGCAGCTGAACACCCAACAGAGCGCTGCACCTCTTCCCACAATGCAGCTGACAGAGATGCAGGAAGGGCCCGGGCGCATGCTCCACAGCCAGCTCTTCATTCCCACCGAACGCTTTTCATTTAGTCTTCTCTGTACAGATATCCTGACTGCTGGTTTCCCTCCCTCCTGGCCTCCCAGTTCCTCCCTCTCACACCTCCCCTCTCCCCAAGATCCACTCCTCCAACTCCTTTCAGAAAAGAGCAGAACTTCCAGGAATATCAGCTAAACATGGCATAACAAGATGCAATTAGACTAGGTACAAACAAACCCTCATATCAAGGCTGGACAAGGCAACCCAGTAGGAGGAATGGGTCCCAGAAGCAGGCAAAGACTCAGTGACAGCCCCTGCTCCCAGTGTTGGGAATCCCACAAGAAGACTAAGCTACACAACCATAACATATATGCAGAGGACCTTGCTCAGACCATACAAGCTCCCTGATTGTCCCTTCAGTCTCTGAGCCCCCGTGAGCCCTGCTTAGTTGATTCTGTGGGGCAAGTAGGACTCTTTTTTTTTTTTTGGTTTTTCGAGACAGGGTTTCTCTGTGTAGCCCTGGCTGTCCTGGAACTCACTTTGTAGACCAGGCTAGAACTCAGAAATCTGCCTGTTTCTGCCTCCCGAGTGCTGGGATTAAAGACATGTGACACCACGCCCGGCTAGGACTCATTTTTAAACCCAAGTTTATTCATGTTTAAGTAGTAAAGAGAATGAAGTCAAAGAGGCTCCTTCCAATAGGTTACAAAGTGAGAGATAACAGCTAATTAAGTAAAATCCATCACCTATCAAGTGCAGGTGCCACACCACAGGCAGGGTTACTGTCCTGTTTACTACTGAATAGACAGAAGCTTTCAGACTGACTAAGGTAGGGCCAACCAAGCCAAAAACTACCCACCTGCTCCAGGACTCAATTGATAGTCTCTGGCAGTCATTGCTTATTATTACCAATAGCCTTCAAGGCCCCAGTTCCTTCTTCTTAAAGAAAAAAGAAACAAACAACCCCCCACCCTCCCACTGAATAGTGTCCACCTCATATATGATACTGTTACGAGTATTAAATTAAAACAGTGGTGCCTAACTCCTGGTAAGTACTAACACCTACATGTGAACAGATGCTTGCCCCACATTTGGTAAGAGGCATGCAGTGAGTGTCAGCTGTGTGTGTGTGAACAGAGAGTGTGTACTGGCGCAATCCACTGGCCACCCATAAGTTTAACTCCTGACTCCCAGTACTCAGGATAGGGGCCTTCAGGAAGCGCTCAGTAGCAAGTTAGGGAAAACATGAAAGTTAAAAGAAGCCTGAGGGCTGGAGAGATGACTCACAAGTTAGGAGCTGTTTCCAGACTGGAGTTCAGTTCCCAGCACCCAAACATTGGATATAGTGCACAACCACCTGTAATCACAGCACTAAGTGGTCCAACGCCCTCTTCTGGCTTTCACAATCACCTGGATACACAACTAAAAATAAGGTTAGAATCTTGAAAACGGCAGCCTCATTCCTCAGGCACCCTTCTCATAAAACGCACAGTTCTGACCTACCAGAGCAGGGATGAGCCCAGCCATGGCCTGACACATTAGGACGACTTCAGAAACCCAAGAAAAATGTAAGAATGGAAGACTGTCTATATCAGGCAACCCTGGGGTAAGGGAGAACAAGGATTCTCTCAATATCATAACATCCATCAGTTCTTATCCACACCCATAAAAAAGTGGAGCAGCAGCTCAGACTGTATTTGTGCTGGAATTCATTTTCCTGTCATACCAGTAGCAATGTCTGGCTTAGCCTTTCTTACCTGCCCCCTTATCTGGAAAAAGGAAAGAAAAATAGTATCTAGTTCACTAGGATATTATTAGGACGTTTTGTTGTTTGTTCTTTTGAGACAGAGTTTCTTTGTTAGCTCATGCTGTCCTGGAACTTGATCTGTAGACCAGGCTGGCCTTAAACTCAAAGATCCACCTGCCTCTGCCTCTGTAATGCTGGGATTAAAGGTGTGGGTCACTACTGCCCAGCTTCATTAGGACTTAACCAAATACTTGATAAATTTTTATAAAATGGGGAATCTGTACAGATATTAGTACAGAGGTAAACAAGAGAGATCCTAGCTCGGTTTACAGCCCCAGGGCCAAGTAATAAATGTAATACATGAACAGGTAATACATGTATCAAACTGAAATCTGAGTGGAATTATCAACGGAAGGAGCCAGAATCTGCTTATGCTAAGATGTTCAGGGAAATCATTTCTAAAGAAACAATTCCAAGATTCCACAGAGCATCACTTTAGGTCCACTACTTGTTGTGTGGTTATGTGGCCTGTTTACTTGTAAAATGCAGATGTTGTCAGTTCCGGCCCTGGGGATTGAAAGGACTGTGGCATGTTAAAAAATAAATAAATAAAAATTAAAAAATGCCGGCCCGTGGTGGCGCACGCCTTTAATCCCAGCACTCGGGAGGCAGAGGCAGGCGGATTTCTAGTTCGAGGCCAGCCTGGTCTACAGAGTTCCAGTACAGCCAGGGCTGTAAGAGAAACCCTGTCTCAGGAAAAAAAAAAAAAAAAAGCCGGGCAGTGGTGGCACACGCCTTTAATCCCAGCACTTGGGAAGCAGAGGCAGGCGGATTTCTGAGTTCGAGGTCAGCCTGGGCTACACAGAGAAACCCTGTCTCGAAAAAACCAAGGGGGGGCGGGAGAGCACTTTGTACGTGCTAACCACATAATACAACGCCGGCGAATTGTGTCACTTTTAGTTTCAACTACAGGTGGTGGAAAAGTTCTCTTTCCTCCCGTGCCTCGGTTTTCTGCCGAGAGCAATAAGGTCAGAGCAGCTCACTGTCCTGGGATAGATGCCAAGCATGCTACTCACATTTGGGGACAGAAAGAAAATACCGCCTAGTTCACAACAGGTCCTAGAGCTTGCCTAAACTCTCCGTTGCCACGGAAACCGCTCTCCCGCCCGGTGGTCCCGCCCATTCAGTAGACACGATTCCTTTCCCGCGGTCCCGGAGTTTCCCAGCTCCTTACTCGAGAGACGCTTTCCTCGCCGCCCAGGGTCTGTAGCATCTTGGCCTCGTTACGTACTACGCCCGGGTACTCCACGCACACCAAGCGCCGTTCCCGCCGCAGGTCCACAGGGATGGCGGCCTTCGGGTCCGCATCCGGCTCCGCCGCCGCCATGCCTACTAGTCTGGTTCCAGCCCGCCGCGGTCCGTTCTCAAATGGCTCCGCGAGGCCTCACCTCAAAGGTTCCGCGAAGGAATTGTTCCGGTCCTCCTTACCTTTCTCGTCTCCTTAAATCATGGAGACTCGAAGGCCTCCAGGAAGAAGTGCGTCGCCGCAACTGTTTATTTTGCTACACCACACAGAACTGGGGGCTTTTTAATTTAAAATGAAGAGGGTTGGACAAAGGGGCGAGACGAGGGCGTATCCCACCAGCCGACCCAACCAAGACAAGCCAGGATTCGACCGGGTTTTTCCGGATATCCCGTCCAATGAGAGCTTGAAGACGTGCCCCAGGCGTCCTCTGGCCCGCCTCTCATCCCTGAGCTGGTTTTCGGCTGTCAAAGAAAAAGCAGTCCACTGAGTCCTCTTAGCCTTGCTCCTGTGTGCATGTATTTAGGGCTGAGTGCAACTGTAAATTAACAAATTGATAACTTCTTATCATCACACCTCTGTGAGTTTAATACACAAGCTTCAAAGCCTTTGTTGTCATCTTGCAGAGATGACAGTAAAATATTAGATGCACATCGCATCCCATATTAGGATGTACGCACAGCATGCTTAGCAAAATTTGCAACATAGGCTACTCACCTGTTGGTTCTGTGAGGGTCTGATTAGATAGGTAAGTCTGCTGAACTCGGTGCTTCTACCTCTGAATGAGAAGAAGTTCGGTTCCTGAACCTACAAAGCTGCTTCTAAGCTACATGGAGCCTCGGTAAACCCCTCATCCAATGTAGCAACACTCTCAATATTCAGCTGTCATCTCTTCTCCTTATGATATAAACATGATCTTAGAAAGCGATCTCACGTTGTTCCTGTTCTCAGCGGGACCCTCACCCCTCTTTCCCCCCACCACCTAGCTGTCAGCTTCTCTTCATCACTTAGGTTTATGTATAGGCTTTATCTCCCCTGGGGATCCACCATGATAACCTAAACCTAGTCTGCTGATTTCCTTGGTGCACTCGGCACTCAGACGCACACATCGGGGAGCACAGCCTTATTTGCTTAATGCTGGCCTTGCTTTACTGTGTTGGCAGCTTCCTAAAGGTAAGTATTGCTTTGCTGCGGACCTCTCAGACCTGAACACGGGGGTAGACACAGAGTATACATTCACTAAAGATGTTGTGAGCCAGTGAATGAATGAGGCGACACTTTCATGACTCATTCAATCCAGGCCTAGATCGACACGTGGCCACAGAACACTGAATCAATCTCATTCTAGAGAGGCATGTCCGTATGTGAACAGGAACCACGGAGAAGGGCAGGAGGGGAGACAAAGACAAGGACCAACCTGAGGTCCTCAGGCCAAGCTTCTGAGAGAAAGAGACTTGGTCCTGCCTGGGATCCAAGCCAGATCTGGCGCACAGACCCTCACAAACAAAAACTTACCTATCTAATCAGACCCTTCAGACTGGAAGCTGAGAAGAGCCAAAAGGATCAGGCAGCTAATGAAAGCAGTGTCCACACATTTAGCATTTAGGAAATGCAGTCTCCTGCATGCCTGGGTCTGTGGGGAGTGGATGATGAATCAGAAAGCCTGTCCTTCTAGAACTCACATTGAGTAGCAAGAACAACTAGCAAAGGAATTGGAGGCTGAGACGCTGTTCAGTGATGGAAGAGGTGCTTACTGTTCAAGGTGTTGAGTCCCATCTCTAGGCTCCCTCCCACCTACCATTACACCTAGAAAAGATAACGTTGAGGAAAAATCAAGCCCATGGCATTTACCCATCTTTCTGCATCCAGCCTCTTCAGATTCAGTTTTCCAACAGGCCCTGGCACACAAGGTGAATTTTACAAGGCTCAGAACTGGGGCGCACTAGTTTGGTGACCAACACCCCTTCAGCCACTGCTCTAGGACCAAGGACGTTCTGGGCCTTAGCTGTCTAAATGTGCTCGCAAATCTCAGGTCCTGCTCCTGATACATAGACTTGGAGAAGGGCAGATGTCCTAGCCCCTGAGATGACCCAAGGCAATGGAAAGGGGATGCTGGCTGTGTAGCAGAGCCTAAATCCACAGGAAAGCATCGTCAGGCAAGCAGCATAACACTCCTATCCAGGGCTTTGCAGAACGCTGAATATTGTTGGCAGTGTGCCTTTGGAGGAACCAGGAGTGGGGAAAGTACTAGCCTTTTATCAACTAGTGAAAAGGAAATCTTTGGAAAATATTTTTCTGAGCTTCAACAGAGATGCGGTATAACTCATTGTATTCTCAAGGTCAGTCCACAGTGCACATAGTAGGTGCTTTCTTTAATATTCCCTTGCTAGGCGTTGAGTCTCCTTGGACTGGATGAGAAGTGTAATGTTTCCTTTTGGCCATCAGATGGCGACAGAACATTCACATGGGCAAGCCCTCCATCTGCTGGCGGTAAGTGGTCATGACATCCTGGAAGATGGAGAAGTTGCTGCACTAAGAAACCCCAGTTCAAGCCTGAGGTCTCCTGAGTTCAGGAGCCCCCTGAAAGGCTTATGCTAGTCCCAGGGCCAGTATTCTTGCTGTCCATCTGCTCCATCTGTGCCCACTTATACACATGTTCAGGGTCTCATCATTGGATGACAATGACCGACAATGGAGTCTTTCACAGGCTTCTCTTCCAAAAAGAACAAACCATGTCACTGGGCATTGTCCTTCCCGGTCAGCTTGTCATTCCAAAGCAAAATGGAACCATGAACAAGACCAGGTTTCAGAGCTTGTTCGTAGATATAGTTTATGTTGCCTAGTTAAATATTTCCAAAATGCTGCCTAGCCAAGACATATGGAAAGCTAGTGAAATGTAAACAGCACAGCCCCTCAGTACACATAGGCTTCCTGAAGGCCTTGGGAGGCTCTGTATCACTATGCTCACGTGGGAGCATGTTTTAAACTGCATTTGGTTAGTACATCTGTCCCTTTCCAGCCATGCTGTCCTCGGTCACCCTTTGCTGGGAGTCTGAGGAGTATGGGGGGCTTGGCTGAGGGGGAGTGAGCTGGGAATGCAGTAAGACAGAATAGGATGTGTGGGTGTGGCTTGCAGTCACTTCTGTGTGCAGAGAAATGACTGATGCTCATTTTCTGTAGGGATGGCTTCCAGGAACACTTGCCCCATCCAAGTCCATGACAAATTACTGATGTTGTGACCTGAAAGTGCAGGACCAAAGGTATGGAAGTCCTCTTGACTTCCAGAGCCATAATCCATCCTGTGGGAAATCCCATCAGCTGGCTCACTGGGCAAAGTCCTCGGGAAGTACAAACATGAGGTCCTGAGTTCAGACCCCCTGCATCCATGTTAAAAACAAAACAAAACTCACCTGTTACCTTTGCACTGGGCGTGGGCAGAGACAAGTCATTTCAGCAGCTTTGTTGACCAGCCATGAATACAAAACACAGTCTCAGAAAGACCCTGTCTCAGAAAATAAGGTAGGCCTTATTTGATGGCTAAGATGGCTCCATGGGCAAGGGCTTTCTTTCCACGCAAGTCTTGCCAATCAAAGTTCCACTGGAGACCCACTCAGTGGAAGAAGAGAACCAACTGTTAGACCTCTGCTCTCACACTCCTTGCTTACCAAACAAACAAACAAACATTGGGGCTGGAGAGGTGGTTCTTCAGCTAAGAGTACTTGCTGCTCTTGAAGAGGACCCAGGTTCAGTTCCCATCATCCATCTAGTGGCTCACAACCATGTGCAGCACCAGGTTTAGGAATCCAGTGCCCTCTTCTGACTTCCAAGGGCTCCAGGCACATACAAGGCACACAGACACACAAGCAGGTGAAACACCCATACACATAAAATAGCAAATCTAATAAATAAAAATTCAATGTAAAAGTAAGCCAGGTGTGGTGGTGCACATCTGTAATCCCAACACTGGGAGATGAAGATGAAGGTCAGAGGATCAACGTCATCCTTTGCTTTATAATCTGAGGTCAGCCAGCAAGAAGAGTCGATCTCCTCCCTGCCTTCAAAAAAACAAAACTAAACTAAACTAAAACTAAAACAAAACCAAAAAAAAGCAAGTGCAGCCAAGCACAGCCAAGCACAGACCAAGGTAACAAGCTCTCTGCCCTTCCATTGCTGTGGTCTGAATCTGGAAAACCCCCAAGGCTATATGTTCATTTATGTTTTGTTTTGTTTTGTTTTTGAGACAGGGTCTCTCTGTGTAGCCCTGGATGTCTTGAAACTCACTATGTAGACCTGGCCTCCAGTTCACAGAGATCTGTCTGCCTCTTTGTCTGGGACTAAAGATGTGCTCAACTCCAAGGCCCCCTGTTAAATGATAAGACCCCAGCTTGTTGTTACTGGGAAGTGATTTGAGTCCAGTGGAAGGTGTTCTAGGAGATACACCCTGGGAGGTGATTAGTGGGGTTCCAGCCTCCTCCTCCTCTCATCCACTTCCTCGCCATTCAGGGAACAGATTGTGCCCCACTAGACACCCCCACCATGGGTCTAAAGCATCAAATCTGCATTGGACCAGAACCCCAGAAACCCTTAGCTTTTCTCCCTCAACAGCAATCCCGGTTTGGCGGTCGGTCCTGGGGACCAGGCTAGGCAAGCACTTTACAGCTGAGCCACGCCCCTAGCATGCTCACTGTTGGCTTTTGGTGAGGGTTTCGGCTTCTGTGGGACAAAACTCTGTAGTACTTAATTAGTATAATGTCTGACTAAAATGTAACTTGTTTTTTCTTTTGTGGCTATAGTTCATTTCAAGGTGTCCTAAGAAATCTTTTATCTCTAAATTCATGAAGATCTTTTATAGATTCTTTTAGAGACTTTATTCCATTAGTCTACTTAAGTGTGATCAAAGGAACAAATGCTTTTCAGATCCATTCTCTTCTCCTCCTTTCTCGTCCCTCATTTGCAAACATTTCTAACATTCTCTGTGGTTTTGTTTTGCTTTTGCTTTTTTGGTTTTTCAACACAAGGTTTCTCTGTGTAGCTCTGGCTGTCTTGGAACTCACTCTGTAGACCAGGCTGGCCTCAAACTCAGAAATCCACCTGCCTCTGCCTCCCAAGTGCTGGGATTAAAGGCGTGCGCCACCACCTAGCTGATTTTTTAAAAAAATATAGAAGTTCCTTTATAAGTCTATCATCCACCAGCCAAAATATGGCTATTTTTTAAATGATATTTATAAACTTTTGGCCTAATTCCATTGAGATCACACAACATACCCCTTTGACTATGTTCCTTGCAGTTTGTCTGGATTTGTTTTGTGTTCAGCATAGATTCTGTCTGAAGATGTGTTCTGGGAAATGTTTGAAAAGAATGCATGTTCTCAGACACACCGGTGAAATTGCTCACTGGTAAAGGCACTCATTGCTAAATTTGAAGACCTGAGTTCCATCCCTAAACTCATGTAGTGGAAGGTTAGAACCAACTGTTGAAAATTGTCCTCTGACCTCTTCATGTGTTCCTTGGTACAACTGTGTGAGTGCACATACACGAGCGCGCGCGCGCGCACACACACACACACACACACACACACACACACACACACACACACACATGCAATAAATAGATAATGTAATGAAAAAGGACAATTATTTAAGATTCAGACCCACAGCAAGGGGCTGAGGTGCTTATTTTACCTACTGGGGTGGACCTGGCCTCCAGGTTCTCCCAGCATCCCTCAGTCCTTACCTGTCACACCCTGCCCTCTACCCTGAACATTCCAGTCCAGGAGCTGGATCTCTGCCCCCACCAGAGGCTTTTTCCTATATAATCCAGGCATTTTAGTCCCTCCTCTCCACTTCCCTCTCTCCACCTATACTTCCTCTTCCTGTCTCTCTGCATGCACATGCTCTCTCTTTCTCTCTCTCCCTCTCTCTCTTCCTCTCTACCCCCTCTTTTTCTTTCCCTTCTCTCCTGTCTCTTCCCCATGGCGACTTCCAGGCCTAATTCCCAATAAACTTGCCTTTATATACTTTAATCTGGCTTTAATTTACTCATTTCACCAGCAGAGAAAAACTTATCAACATTCCTCAGCGGTCATGTATAGGATTACATATTTGTTTTGTTTTGTTTCTGATTTGTTTCTTGTCTTTATTTACACTTGGTTTTGAGTCTGCTTGTGCTATGACAACTAATTGAATTTTCTCACTATGACTGCAAAATTACCCATTCCTCCTTTTAATGTGTCAGTTTTATTCTAGATATACTTTGGAGCATATTATATTCATATAAAATTTAAAGTCTATAGGTTCCTGGTCTGTGGCCCTGAGACATAATGGAATCCCTCTTGTCTCAGGCTCAGTGGTTTGTTTTGTTGAGACGAGACCTTGCTGTGTAACCCAGACTAGGTAACCTGGCGCTTCTGTGTAAGCTTAGGTTGGGCTGATCTTGAACTCATATCACTCTGCCTCAGCTTCCCTGAGGACAGGGATTACAGGCATACACTACCTGATCCAGCTTCCTAGTAAAGTTTTGGTTATATGCTCTAGCCAAATGAGATTTGTTTTAGTAAAGTGGTTTCATGCATATATCTTCTTCCATCTTTCCATTTTCAGCCTTTCTTTGTCCTTATGCTTGAAGTCTGTCTCTTATAAGCAGCATGTAGTGGTGCTTTTTCTGTCTCTGATGTCCATTGTCTTTTAGCTGGAATATTTAATACATTTACATTTAATACAATCCTAATATATGTAGGTTCAACTCTTTCATATTGTTTTTTTCTATCTGCCCTGTTTTGTATATTTAAATGCCCTTTACTTCCTTCTTTATACTGATTTTATATATTTAGATCTGTTCTTGTTTTTAATTATATGCGCACGCGCACGTGTGTGTGTGTGTGTGTGTGTGTGTGTGTGTGTGTGTGTGTGTGTGTAAGTGAAGGTGCCTAGAAGATCCAAAAAGTCAGATCACCCTTGAAAGGAGTTACAGGTGGTTGTGAGCTGCCATGTGGCTTCTGGGACCAAACCCAGGTCCTTTGCAAGAGCAGCAAGTGTTATTAACAGCAGAGCCATCTCTCCAGCCCCCCTATACTATTTACATTTTATGTTCTATGTTTCCTCTAATATATGCATTTTTAGTGACTACTTATAAGTCATAATATGAATCTTTGCTCCATTAAAGACAAATACTGTAAAAATGAAGAGGTCATCAAATCCCCTGGGACTGGAGGTACAAATGGTTGTGAGCCACCATGTAGGTGCTTGGAATTGAACCTGGGTCCTTAACCACTGAGCTGCATCTCCAGCCGATATAGAGCGTTTCAATCAGCTTAAAGAATTCCCTGAGTTGGGTTGGGGAAATGGCTTAGCCAGTAGAGTACTTTCCAGTGCAAACAGAAGGATCTGTGTCCAATCCCCAGAGCCCATGTATATGAAAGCCAGGCATGGTGGTGGTATGTGTAATCTCAGCCCTGAGGAGGTGAAGACAGGAGGATCCCTGGGTGCCAACGGCCCACCAGGTCCATGGAGAGTTCCAGGTCAATGAGAGACAAATGATGTTCAAACTGATGACAGAAGTCAAGTGATCCTCCGGCTAAAGCCAATCTCTGAGTCCCCACTGTGTTCCCAGGCCTTCTTCTCCCAGCCTTCTCTCATGGGCCTCTCTACCAGGAACGGCAGCCTCAGAGATCTAGCCTGCATCCCAGGCTCCTCTCTCTGCATGCTTTCCCATTGCCTCATGAGCCACTGTGGTTCCCGCACACCTCTGGATCCTTCCTCTCCCATGTCTCCCCACACCCTCTCTGGCCCCACATTGCCTTCCAGCTCTACCTATCATGGCCACCACATCCACTCACACTGAAGCCTCTTGCTTCTCATTCGAAACTCAATTGATACAGAAAAGTACTCAGTGCAAAGCCTGCCTGAAGACCCTTCTCTCAGTGTGTGTGTGTGTGTGTGTGTGTGTGTGTGTGTGTGTGTGTGTAAGAGAGAGAGAGAGAGAGAGAGAGAGACACGGGAGCTAAGGCTCAAGATTAGCTCATCAATCTCCGTGGCAAGAGCACTCACCCACTGACTCAGCTTGTCTACCTTCCACCTAATGTATTTATCGTTTTTCTTTTATGTGTATGGATGTTTTGCTTGCATGCATGGCTGTGTACCATTGGAGGCCAGAGAGGGTATTGGGTCCCCTGGGACTGGAGTTATAGATTGTTGTAAGCCAACATTCGGATGCTGGGAATCCAACCTTGGCTCTTAGGAAGAACAGCCAGCTCTCTTAACCATCTCCCCAGGTCTTTATTTACTTTTCAGACAGGAGCCTCTCTCACTGAGCCTAGAGCTCACCCATTAGTTTGCACTGTGCTGCCAGCAAGCCCAAGGGTTGCTCCTGTCTCTACCTCCCCAGTGCTGACATTCATGTAGTGTGTGGCTTTTGCATGAGTGCTAAGATTTGAACTCAGATCCTCATACTTGTCTAACTTCTCTGTAGGTGACTGATGGGCAGTTTCGTGTTCATATCTTTGGAAAAAACATATATCCCTTGAACCAAAAATAGTACACATATTCCACACCCCACTTAAAAGGGGAACAGTTAACCCACAAGTTGGCTCTATTGCTCTATTCTTTCTGTAATGAATGGTTCTCTCACTGACTTCCCTGGGGGGTTCTTGTATGACTCATTGCTATATAAGTCCATCTGTCCCTCGGCTGACCACAAATGGCTTCTTACTGGACACTCCCTCCTTCCCTTCCTTATTTTCACTTGGCAACATATCATGGAATCAATCACTCCTGAATCAATTCACAGAGCAGTTCCTCATTTCTGATGACAGACGCACACTGTTCCCCATATGCTGTGCCATGATTTATTTAGCCAGCCCTCTAGGATGGGCACTTAGGTTGTTTCCAGTCTGTCTCAACACAAACACTGCTGTGGTGAATCACTGTGCTGTGGCTTTTTACACTTGGGCTAGGAATCTGGGAGACACTGGGTGGAAGGGCATATGCATTTGTGATTTGTCAACCTTTATTACATTTCCCCCATTGGGTCCATAGCAACCTGAATCTCCCTGTTCCTGAGACCTGTGTGAAGGCACAGGGGTCTCTGAGGCATGTGGCAGGGCTATATATATATATATATATATATATATATATATATATACACACACACACACACATACATATATACATACATATATATACATATATACATACATGTATATATACATACATATATATGTGTGTGTATATATATATATATATATATATATATATATATATATATGGTGTGGGTGTTCACCTGCTTTATGCATATTCACCACATTGTGCCTTCGGAGGAGGGTGTCGGATCAGATGGTTGTGAACCCAATCCAGGTCCTTTGCAAGAAGTCCTTTGCAAGAGTAGCCTTAAGCCCTAAGCCATCTATCCATCTCCACTCCTTTCAGTTTGGGGACTCCATTCTCCTCTTTAAGAGCTCATGATTGCTACAGTTTCTGTTTCCACCCACCTGACCCTTCTCTCCCCAAAATACATGTCTGATTCAGTCCCTAGCCTGCCCAAGACCTACTATGGCTCCAGGTTACAAGAGCAACCTTTTAAGAAACTCAGGAAAGCCGGGCGTGGTGGCGCACGCCTTTAATCCCAGCACCCCGGAGGCAGAGGCAGGCGGATTTCTGAGTTCGAGGCCAGCCTCTACAGAGTGAGTTCTAGGACAGCCAGGGCTACACAGAGAAACCCTGTCTTGAAAACAAAAAACAGACAAACAAACAAAAAGAAATTCTGAGGAACCTGGCTCTCCTACTTCCTCCCCAGCTCATCTGTTTTGTTCCCTACCGCAGAGTTCCTAGCTGTGGCTCCAGGGCCTCCATAGATCCTGGTGTCCTTGCTGTGGTCACTCCTTTTCTAGCTCAGGGTAGTCCTTGCGAAGTTTGGCGCCTTTCCTTCTATGAGGCCCTCCAAGTGGCGATCTCGTGGCATCCCACCAGGTCTCCCTGGCCTTTATTTTCCTAGAACTTGGCCCAAATCTGACAGACTCGGAATTCGCGTCCCTAATGAAGAAGCTACCAAATTAATCTAAGGGAACTGAGACCTGTGGGATGTCCAAGCCCTGAAGCCTCCTCCACAGTACTACCACTAGGAGGCGCCATGCTCCCTCCGCAGCGTCAAGAGAGCGGACCAGGCGCGGTGAACCCGGTGTGAACCCCGTTCTCTTGCTAGAAGCAGCGAAATCTATGGAAAACAAAACAAAACAAAACAAAACAAAACAAAACAAAACAAAACAAAAACCAAAGGAATTTCCCCAGGTCCTTGGGCACCTGCGGTCAGGAGGAAGAGAAAAGGAAAGAAAGGAGAGGGGGTATGGGATCTGCTGTCCTTGACTCTGGGGCGGAGAATGAGCCACCCAGCCAACACCAGCCTTAGTTTCCCTTGGGTCTTGGGTCTTAGGTTTAAAAAGCCTTTGAAAGACGACCTTTAAAGTCAGCAAATCTGCCTTCAATCCCAGCACTCTGAAGCATAGGCAGGTAGCTCACACAGGCACAGGCTTTCCTATCCAAACACAAACATCAAGTCTGCTGCAGGTGAGGAGACACACGGGGCAGCTGTCCATTCTTCATTGAAAAGAATTTCTTTCTTGGATGCTGGGAAAGCAGAAAGGACCTCTCCAAAACGTGTTTCCATGGTGATACACATAACTACGTAATGAATTATTTTAAATTTTTATTATTTTTTTTTTAATTTTGTGTGTGTGTCTGTGTGTGCGCGCGCGCGTGCGTGCGTGCGCGCACACATACATGAGAGCGGGTGTCTGGGGAGGCCATAGGTGTCAGATCCCCTGGAGCTGGAGCTGCAGATAGATGTGAACCACTTGACCAGGATGCTGAGAATCTCTCAGGTCCTCTGTAACGTCTTTCCCCTAAGCCATCTCCCCAGACACCCTCTACCCACTCCTCCCTTGAGAAAGGGTCTCATGTAGCCTAGGCTGACTTCAAGCTTGCTACACAGCCAAGATGATTTTGAACTTCTGATCTTCTTTCACACATCTCCTCAGTGCTGGCATGACAGGTGTGTGTCACCATCATGCCTAGTTATGTGGCATTAAGATGGAATATAGGTCTTCATACATTCTGGACATGCACTCCTCCAGCTGAGCTACATTCAAACCATAATGCTAAAAACAACAACAACAATAACAACAAAACAAACAAACAAACAAAAACAGACAAAACAAAACCTGGGTCTCACAGGACCAGGGTGGCCTCTGTCTCAGCCCCCCATGTACTAAGATTACAATGATGGTTATGACCACCCCCAGAGGGATAGTGTCTGCAGGCTGTTACTGTCCTTAAACTAGGGAGGAGTTTCCCTGTGGGCCAGGACAGGGATGAAAAAGGTGAAGAGCTGAGAGCTTCTGGGCACAGAGACCATCACTCCCAGCTCAGAGGCTGGCAAGGACAGAGAAACACACTGGGGTCCTAATATTTAAGGTCACTCCTAGAGGAGGCGTGTCTCTGCAGCTTCCCACGCCCCTGCAGGTGCCTCGCAGTTCCATCAGGGAACAGGGTTGCAGGCCCCATTCCAAGATCTCTCTGTTTTCGCTCTGAATGTGAGATGTGGGGGTTGGGCTGGCTCTTAAGATTTTTCTAAAGCAAAGACCGAGGTCGCTCTGTGCCAACCAGTGATGTTTTGTTTGAGGAGAGGTTGGTGCAAAGACACACATAACAGAACATCCATTTTAGCGGCTTCTACGTGTGCTTCCTGCAAGAAACTCATTCACTCTGCTGCGCTGCTGTCACCACGGGCCATCTCCAGAACTTTTATCTTCTAAACTGGAACTCTGTCTCCATCAAGCACTAAGCCCTCACGCCCCATCTCAAATGCCTGGTAACAACACTGGCATGGGACAGAGTTCTGACAGTACCCACTGAAGTTTCCCAATACTTATGTCCCAAAACTAAAAATTGCACCAGGGACTTGTGAGAGACAGTTTCTTAAGGGAGAAAGAGAAGGGCAGGCAACAACATGGCTAAGTGAGTAAAGGCACTTGCCACACCAAACCTGATGACCAGACCAAGCCACATCTCTGTCAATTAGCTGCATGGTGGCACACACCTTTAATCCCAGAACTTGGGAGGCAGAAGCAGGTAGATCTCTCTATGCTTCTGGCCAGCCTGGTCTACATAGTGAGTTCCAATCTAGCCAGAGCTGCATAGGAAGACCCTGCCAAAAAACAAGCAAGCAAACAAACAAACAAACCGTGTTTGCTTCAGCAGCACATATACTAAAATCAGAACAATGTAGAGACTAGCATAGCCCCTGAGCAAGGATGGCACACAGAGCTGTGAAGCATTCCATAATAAGGTAAATAAAAATGTCAAAATATATGTTTTTAAAAAGACAGAAGTGAAGCGTGGTGGCAGCGCACACCTTTATTCCCAGCACTCAGGAGGCAGAGGCAGGTGGATCTGTGAGTTGGAGGGTAGCCTGGGTTACATAGTGATTTCCAGAGCAGCCAAGGCTACACAGAGAAACCGTATCTTGAAACATCAAAAGAAAGAAAGAAGGAAGGAAGGAAGGAAGGAAGGAAGAAAGAAAGAAAGAAAGAAAGAAAGAAAGAAAGAAAGAAAGAAAGAAAGAAAGAAAGAAAAGGAAAAGGAAAAGAAAGGCAAGGAAATAGAAAGAGAAAAAGGTTTCTTTCAGTCTGGAGAGATGGCTCAGTGGTTAAGAGCCCTGGCTGTTCTTCCAGAGGACCCAGGTTCAATTCCCACATACAGCTCACGAGTGTCTGTAACTCCTGTTCTAGGGGATCCAAAGCCTTCACACAGAAAACAAAACAACAACAATAAAAAACAAACAAACAAAAAGACAGACCCCAACCCTCTCCCCATACCCCTGCCCCCTCATCCCTGAGAATGGTTACGAGCTACAGAACTGGGTAAATGCTTATGTTCAGAAGAACTGGGCTACAAGAGTCATGACCCTGTAGAACACTGTCCCTCCTGTGTGTGTGTGTGTGTGTGTGTGTGTGTGTGTGTGTGTGTGTGTGTATGTGTGTGTGTATGTATGTATGTGTGTGTGTGTGTATGTATGTGTGTGTATGTGTGTGTGTATGTGTGTGTGTGTGTGTGTGTGTGTGTGTGTGTATGTATGGCAGGCATTTTCTGAGCATGCTCTGTCTTTTTCCTGCAACTCAGGTAGAGACTGATCTTCCAGCGAGGGGAGGGGGGGTTTGTCAACCGGCTTCCTGCATATGCTAATCCTATTGGTCCTTGTGCTATCCCACTCTACTCTACCTCTAGGATGGCCTCTAAGCATCCTGGGAGGGATTCCGCAGCCTGAGCCAGTTGTGACTGGCTTCCTTCATGTACTGTGGTTTCTATAAGGTTATCTGTTATAACACATGTCAGGGCTGGACAATATCCATCATAACGCACGTTTGCGTGCTCATTGTCAGTGGGCTTGGGGGTTGCCACCACTTTCTGGCTACTCTGGGTGTGCCAGGATTCTCCAGCCCAGTGGTTCTCAGTCTTCCTAATGCTGTAGTCCTCGTGTTGTGGTGATCCGCCCTCTCCAACCATAAAATTTTCATTGGTACTTCACAGCAGTAATTTTGCTACTGTTATGAATCATAATGTAAATATCTGTGTTTTCCAATGGTCTTAAGTGGCCCCTGTGAAGGGGTCGTTCTACCCAAAGGGGTCACGACCCACAGGTTGAGAAACACTGCTCTAGAGGCACAGACCTGACAAATGAACATCTATTATTGCTAGATTTGGTTACACAATGGTATATGCATCATCCAACAGTGACCATCTTCTCACTAGAGAGGCTGAGAATCGGAGCTGCCCAGGCCCCGGGACTGGGCTGTCCCAGCCTAGCACTGAAGACCTGCTGCTGTACTGCTGGAGAGCCACTGGTTTTGGTCCACCATGGAAGGCCAAAAAGCTGGCCTTAATGTCATTGAAGAATGGCAGCAATGGTGTAGATAACCTTCCATAGGAGTAGATGCAACTTGCTAGCAGAAGACAGAAAAATAAGCAGGTGAAAACCGAAAGCATTTTCTTCCTAGTATTTGGGCCTCTGGCAGGAGGGGCCACCCGTCCCTATTCAGGGTGGGTCCTATACCTACGTCAGTGGATGCAACCAAGAAAGTGCCTCATAGGTGTCCCCAGAGGTTTGTCTCATAGTTGATTCCATATCTACCAAAATGACAAACAAGATTTACCATCACAGTAAGCAATGTGTACAGGTGTGGTCTGCGTGTATGTCTGTGCACTATGTGCATGCAGTTCCGGCAGTGGCCAGAAGAGGGCCTCAGATCCTCTGGGACTGGAGATCTGGGAGGTTGAGAATTTCCACACCGGTGCTCAGACTAAACCTGGGTCCTCTGCAAGAGCAGCGGGAGCTCTTGACTGCTTACTCATCTCTGCAGTTCAGCATTCTATGTTTTGCAAAGTTACGCGCTAAGGCTCTGGAGAGCTTCTCTGGGCCAGCTCTTTCCCTTCTGCAGCCCCAGAAAACACAAATCCAGAAGAGGAAGCCATGGCAGAGACTGGGCAACTCAAGTCTGCAGGAGACATATGACAGGAAAGTCCTTAGGGTTGGGACCCTGGACAAGTGGATCTTGTGCCCTGCACACAAGCCTTGTGTTGAGCTTTATGACCATTTATATCTCCATTCCAGCAGTCACTGGTCCCCAAAGCCTGGGAAACAGAGGCCAACTCCCAGCCTGTCATCCCCACCTCTCCCTCTGTCTCCGGAGGTCCCCTTGCTGACTCTAGTTTGGAAAGCTAAGATACCATTGGTCTCCAGGGCTACCACAGTTCAGCTGGGAGCCACCTCCAGCCTCACCCCATCCTCCAAATACACCCATGGCCCCCACCCCTCCAGGTTGGGAATGACTTTCCCAGCCTGCGTGCTACCAGCCTGGTCCCTTAGGCCAGGCCTCACTTCAACACAGCAGCTGCTAAACTGACCAGAGAGGGTGTGACTAATGTTCTGCAAAGTTTGCAGGCTGAGCTGGTACAGGGACACCCACACCCTATCTGTGAAGGGCATTTGTGGGGTACCCTCCCTTCGAACTTTCTAGAAAGGCCCCCGCCCTTCTCTTCTTGCCCCGTGGACGGGGGTGGATGGCAACACCAGGGCTTCCTCTTTGCCCAGCTTGCTGGGCAGTGACAGAGCCACTTTCAGGGTCACCAAGGGCCATCCAACTGCTCTGCCTCTCCTCACAGATGTCCCAGCTTGTACCTGCAGCAGCCCAGGGCTTATCTGCACAGAGGTTTTGGGTGCTGGGGCAGACCCCTTATCTCTCAGCCAAGGGCCTGCCCTACAGTTGGGGCTTTGTAATCTGACATTGTGATTTCTCATCCTTGTTTTTCCCCCACTGAGGGAAGATTTGCTGTGTCATGCTGGGGAGGTGGTTGAGGGGGTTGGGGGGTCTAGGCAGCTGGAGGGCTCTGATAAGTCTGAGGCTGAGCTAAGGGGCGCTGGGGAGTGAGCAGGAGGAAACCCAGAGCTGACAGTTTCTAGCTAAGATTGACGTCTTCTATAGAGCTGCCCTGAGGCTGAGCCCAGAATCCTGAAGCTCTGCTTCAGTAGAGTACAGGGCAGGGCCCTGGGGTGGGGGTGGGGGTGGGGTGGGGGAATGCATGACTTCCATGCTGCTCTGCATGCTGCCATTGTCTGGACAGCGACAGTGGTCCTGGCGGGATGCATTAGATTATTTTGATATACACATTAATTGCACATTGATTGCCCTGGAGGGTAGTGCCGGGCCAGGCCTCTCAGGTGGGAACAGCTGGGGCAGATCAGAGGGGCCTGGAGGGGCCTGGTCTATTTGGCCAGTCTCCACATGTCTTCTTCACTAAAGGCCATCTTTATTTTAAGATCAAATTCCCTTGTGCTTCTTCCATAAACACCTCCCCGACTCTTAGGGCTGGGCTTAGCAACAAGCTTGGTCACTCAGAGACCTCCGAATATCCTTCTTCCCCGGGTCTTACGTCACAGGGAGCAACCCAGAGCAGAACCAGCCAGTCATAGGGTCTCTCCAACTCTTACAGGGAATTGTTTTCTAAAAGTCTGGGACCTGTCTGATGCCAGCCAATCCTCAAATGAGACCACGGGCTCCTGAGTCTCCTATCTGCTGGGGAGCAGAGCCAGTGGCTAAAAAAGCTGTGCCTGCCTGCCTCCCGCTCACCTCACCATTTCTCCTCTGTACACTTTCTGCTGAGTGCTCTGCCCTGGTTTCTAGTGCCCGATCCCCCAGCCTCTCCAGGACCTGCCAGTTGAGTAGGCCACACACAGATTTGGGGATTATGCTGGCCATGGGAAAGAGCAGACAGATCTGTCTGGTGAAGGCAGAGCCAGGGGCTTTCCCAGGACTCTGTATACCTCGTTTATTTCTGATTCCCTGAAGGCCAGTGTGCAACCACTGCCCTGAAGAAGGGGTGGGGGTGACAGACACCCTTGAGTCTGTGGCCACATCCCGTGCTGCTCCCAAAAGGGACTTTGGGCACAGGAAGAGCTGCCCACAGTGGTCGCTTTGGTCCCTTCCTGCTGCCCAACTGAGCTCAGAGATAAGTCTTTGTGCGGTCCGGAGAGGCCAGGGGCCCAGGCCTTCCCCAGAAATCATGTCAGAGTCCCCCATGTGGAGGAAGGGGTCTGAGGACCATGATAACCCCTCTATTTTTAAAAGATCCGGGAGGAAGTTCTAAGTCACCCTTGGCAGAAATAGCTCTGAGCTTCTGCCTGGCGCCTGTGGCTGCAGCTGGTGGCAGGGTCGAGTGAGGAGTGTGTCACAGTTGGGACCATCATTTAACGGCAGGGTGCCACCTGTGCCCCAGTCTGACCTGGAAGATTAGGCCTGTGCCCCCAAACTGGTGTTGTTCCTAAGGATAATATTGACAGCCACATTTATCGTGCCCCACTGCCTCATGGGAGGCGCTGAAATCATGACACAAGTTATGGAGGAAAAGATGCTCCTGAGACAGTGTGGAGCCTGGGTCAGAGCAGGATGGTTGGGAGAAACCAATATGACAGGAAGGAACAAACACTGGGGTAGAGGAACAGGAAGAACAACAGAGGCCCAGCATCAGGGACATTGACAAGCGCTGGCTTCAGCATACTATCTATGAATCCACAAGTGGCATAACCTTTCTGGCCTCAGTTTCCCTCCCAGGGAAATGGGATTAATGACAACAGCCTTCAAATGTGTTAAATATGCTTCTTGCCCCATTGTCTGGTGCTGTGTGAGTTCTTGAAGAATGTGAGACCTTAGCTTCTTATCAGCGATGCCAGGAAGGAGGTGAGCAGTGGAAACAGCAAGTACCACTTTTCTATTGTCGTGATCTTCATGGATCTCCGTGGTGTGGCTTCTTTCCAACAGGCAAGCTTCTCTTCCCCCACCGCTGCCACCTCCACCCTTCATTCTCTCGTTCAGGGATTGACAGAAGGGTCTGGGCATAGTGGCTCACCCGTCATCCCAGCACTCAGCAGGCTGAGGCAGGAGGATCAAGAATTGGAAGCCAGTCTGTCTATGGAATGAATTTGATACCAGTCTGGATGACATAACATGAGTCTGTTTCAAAAAGGGAAGAAAGATGACAAAAAGTAGTCTGCAGGTTGCTGGGGAGGCAAGGTTCAGAATTTCAGAGATGGCCAACGCGAGGGGTAACAAAGGTGACAAACCTAACCAAGGCACCCAGCTGTCCCCGCAGCCAGCGTCCCACATACGACACCATCCCCACTCTGAACCCCTTCGTACTCACATGTCCAGGGCTGTCCTTCCACACCCAGGGCTTTTGGTGAGGCCTCCTCAGGCCACCCCTTGACTTGGTGAGTCCCTGGACATCAACACCCTCACCCCTCACTGCACCTCTCTCACCAGCTCTGCTCCTTTCACCTCTGGTGAGAAGCTGAGATTGTTGGCTGGCATCCCGAGACCCTGACCTTTCCTCCCAGAAGGTTGCCTGGAGATGACAGACCAGCGATGGGTCTGCATGAGTGATGGTCAACTCGGTGAGACCATCATTGTGCTTTTGCAAGGGTCCTGCGTCCAGCTCTCATCACAACTCTCCTGGACGTGTGGCTTGCTCTCCGGTAACCCTAGGCACCTGATTGGGCCTCATGTCACCAGAAGGGGACCTGAAAATACAGACTGGTCTTGGGTTGGAAGGTCCAGCTCACCATGACCCCTCTTCCCAACAGGCAGGGAAACACAGCAGGAGCTTTCCCCCTTCATGTCTGTCCGTCTGTCTGTCCGTCTGTCTGCCTGCCTGCCTTCTCTTCCTTCTTTGTTTCCTCTTTTTTTTCTTTCCCTTTTATTGACTTTCTTCCCTCTCTCCCTTCTTTACCTTTTATTTATTTCAGACAGGGTCTCACACAGCCCAGGTGCCTCAAACTCCCTATATTTCTTAGAATGATGCTGAATTCCTGACCCTCCTGCCTCTACCTCCCAAACACTGGGAGCACCACCCTGCTCAGATCAAACTTAGGGCCTGAGCACCAACTGAGCTTCACCACCCCTTGCTCTTTCTCTCCCATGGATTCCTCTCCAAAACACTTTTTGTTAAAAAAAAAAAAAGGAAACCCCAGAAGAAAATAGCAAAAAGGATACTTTAAAAATTCACACTAAAGTTAACACCAACTGGGATCTGTGACTCCCTCCATGGCAGAGAACCGGGCTCAGTACAGCTGTGATGAACACCAGGAGTGACATCATCCCAAGTGACTTTCCCCTGTGTGTCCCACAGCCCTAGAGATGCTGGGATAGGAGGTCTTTGAGGATCCTCCCCACCCCCACCCCTGCCCTCTGCCCCCAGGCCTCCTGGGTCCTTGTCTTCACCCCTAGGTCTCTTCTCTCACTCCGAGGTTCAGGGTCTTTATTCCTGGGCAAGGATAAGCTCATCAGCAAAGGTCATAGCCTCCAGCGAGTGCTAGCATCCAGCAAGTGCTGGGCTGCACAGTCTAGTGGCTTTGCTAGGTGTAAAGTGAGCCAACTGTTACCTGAGAACTTGGAACAGAAGGAGGGGTGGCATGGAAAAGAACAGTGAAGTGGCCTCAATGTTCTGTGCTCCTTAAGTCTTCCTCTCATGTGTCCTGAGGCATGGGAACCTCCTAGAGAACAGGGTTTGTTTTGTTGTTGTTGTTGTTGTTGTTTTGTTTTGTTTTGTTTTCTCTAGAACTTGCACAGAAGCTGGGCCACAGCAGCCCTGTTTCCCTCTGGATGTCTGTGGCAGGGTCCTCAGCCTGTGCCTCCCTGGGACTCAGCTGTGACTGCTGGTTTCACAGCAGGTCAGGGTCCAGGAACACTGAGGCCTCGGTTCCCCTCCCAGTGCTTTTCTTTGGGTAAAGTGGTTGGAAGTCTCTTTCTCTCCTGTTTCACCCGTTTCCCGCGCTCTGGGCCACGGTGCCCCTGATAACACTTGGAAGGCGCTATCGACCCAGGAGTGTCCTCCCACCCAGCCCCCTGCCAGGCTCCATGCTGACAGTTGGCAGCCGGCACAGGCTGATAAACTTATCAGGCCAAACCTGAGCATGGCTAGGTCTGACCGTGTCCTGCCTCAGATTTCCCTCCAGTTGCCTTTCTGCACTCATGGTTCCCGAGAAGCACAGGGCCAGCCTGGCTCCTGGCAGGGCTCAACCCCAGCTAGATCTATGGGGGCCACTGGGGTGGCATCTTCCCAGAACTAATTCTGTGTGTCCTAGGAAGAGTCAAGTGTCCACTGTCCAGATCTCAGTTCCTAAGGCAGGGCCCTGCTCTACCTAGGAAATTCTGTTCTAACTGCCAAGGTTCCAGGTCCCTGTAGACATAAATTTACTAGGGACAACTAGGTATTGGTCCCAAATGACGGGATCTAGCACCTGCTAACAAGCTGATTCTGCGTCTGGGTCTGGGTCTGGGTCTGGGCCTGGGTCTGGGTCTGGGTCTGGGCCTGGGCCTGGGCCTGGGCCTGGGTCTGGGTCTGGGTCTGGGTCTGGGTCTGGGCCTGGGCCTGGGTCTGGGTCTGGGGCTGGGACTGGGGCTGGGGCTGGGGCTGGGACTGGGACTGGGGCTGGGGCTGGGCCTGGGCCTGGGCCTGGGGCTGGGGCTGGGGCTGGGGCTGGGGCTGGGGCTGGGGCTGGGGCTGGGGCTGGGGCTGGGGCTGGGGCTGGGGCTGGGCCTGGGCCTGGGGCTGGGTCTGGGTCTGGGTCTGGGTCTGGGTCTGGGGCTGGGTCTGGGGCTGGGTCTGGGTCTGGGGCTGGGTCTGGGGCTGGGTCTGGGTCTGGGTCTGGGGCTGGGTCTGGGTCTGGGTCTGGGGCTGGGTCTGGGGCTGGGTCTGGGTCTGGGGCTGGGTCTGGGGCTGGGTCTGGGTCTGGGGCTGGGTCTGGGTCTGGGGCTGGGTCTGGGGCTGGGGCTGGGGCTGGGGCTGGGGCTGGGGCTTGGGCTGGGTCTGGGGCTGGGTCTGGGGCTGGGGCTGGGTCTGGGTCTGGGTCTGGGGCTGGGGCTGGGGCTGGGTCTGGGTCTGCGTCTGGGGCTTGGGCTGGGGCTGGGGCTGGGGCTGGGGCTGGGGCTGGGGCTGGGGCTGGGGCTGGGGCAGGCCATCCAACATTGCTAAGGCAAAAGGAAGTGTGTCCCCCAGGAACCATGTAGCCATGTAACAGGAGCCTGGAGAGGCTGTCAGTTTGAAGGGAAGGGGTGGAACCTCAAATTAATATAAACCTCAAATATAAAGCTCAAGTTATATTTGAGCTGAGGGAGTCTTTTTTTAATCCCAACGATAGTGTTATCATTCATTCCTGTTTCAGAAAAATAGTGCGCGCACACACCCAGGAAGAGAGAGAGAGAGAAAGAGAGAGAGAGAGAAAGAGAGAGAGAGAGAAAGAGAGAGAGAAAGAGAGAGAGAGAAGACAGTGCACACACCCCCTCCCCTCAGCAGTGACCCCCCCTGTTAACACCTTTGAAGACTCCCTCCATGCGTGCTTATAACAAACAGAATAGTGTCATAAAGCATATATCTGTTTCGTGGGTGTGGTGCTTTGTCTGTCTGTCTGTCTGTCTGTGCATTACCTGTTTACCAAGTGCTCTCTGAGGTCCTGGGACTACAGTTACAGATGGTTTTGAACTACCATGTGGGAGCTGAGAATTGGAATCCTTTGGAAAAGCAAGCAGCCAATGTTCCTAACCATCGAATCATCTACCCAACTCTGTATAGTGATTTTTTTTCCTTTTTTTTTTTTTTTCCGAGACAGGATTTCTCTGTGTAGCCCTGGATGTCCTGGAACTCACTTTGTAGACCAGGCTGGCCTCGAACTCAGAAATCTGCCTGCTTCTGCCTCCCGAGTGCTGGGACTAAAGGTGTGCGCCACCACCGCCCGGCTAGTGATTTTTTTTTTATATTATGTGTATGTGTGTTGGTTAGTGTCCTGAAGTATGTATGAGCACCTTGCAGAGGCATCAGATTCCCTGGAGCTGTTGTTCTGAGGGATTGTCATCTGCTCAACAGGGGTGCTGGGAACCAAACTTAGGTTCCCTTCAAAAGAAGTCCTCCCTTTTAACTGCTGAGCCAACTTTCCAGCCCACCTGTGCTGATTTTTAAACTACCTTTCCACTTGAACCGGCTTCCTTTGTGAACGTGCTAATGCTCTTCTGTTTCTCAGGCATACACATACCCTAAACCCAAGGTTCTTTGACAAGTTGGCTTGCTCTCTTTTGCCAGCCTCCAAGAAGCCTGGACTAGCATAGCAGTAGCTTGGTGCTTCTCTTTTAGGCTTGTCTTCTAAAACATTCAACGGGCCCTGAGGATCAGGGGAGAATTCATCTTGGAGTCACTGTGGATGCTTATCTCACGTAAAATGGCCTAGTGTTGATTTGAGGCTTTATTTTGTTGTTTGTTTGTTCGTTTAATTTTGAGATTAAGATCTTTCATACTGGAGGCTGACTTTGAACCCTTTATTTAGCTTGAATTTCTGGTCCTCTGGCCCCTACCTGCTAAGAGCTGGGATTAGAGGCACGCACTGTGGCCTGATATTTGCAAACTGCCTTCACACCACCCCATGGATATTTATGTTCTACTGTTCCCCCCACCTACCCAGTTTTCCTCTTGTCATTGCTCTGTGACACTATAAGAGCTAACATGATGTGAATGATTGTGAGGTTGCTCAGGAATGATGAGAAATGATGAGTAAAGGGGCAGGAGAGACCGCCCTGCAAGGAAAAGCTGCTCTCGCAGAGAACCCGGGCTCCTGCCCCAGCCTCAGCACGGTGAGCTCACAACCAGCTGTGACTAAGTTCCAGGAGAACCCGTGCTGTCTCTCTGGCCTCTACAGGCACCTGCACATAAAGCCACAAATGAACATACACATAAAATAAAAATAAGTGAATCTTAAAAACAAAACAACGGGCTGGTGAGATGGCTCAACAGATAAGAGCACCCGACTGTTCTTCTGAAGGTCCTGAGTTCAATTCCCAGCAACCACATGGTGGCTCACAACCATCCCTAACAAGATCTGGCGCCCTCTTCTGGAGTGTCTGAAGACAGCTACAGTGTACTTACATATAATAAATAAATAAATCTTTAAAAAAAAAAAAAAACAAAAAAACAAAAAAAAACAAAAAAACAAAAAAAAAAAAAAACAAAACAACTAGGGAGCCGGGTGTGGTGGTGCATGCCTTTAATTCCAGCACTCGGGAGGCAGAGGTAGGCAGATTTCTCAGTTCGAGGCCAGCCTGGTCTACAGGGTGAGTTCCAGGATAGCCAAGGCTATACAGAGAAACCCTGTGTCGAAAAACCAAAAAAAACAAAAAACAAAAAAACAAAAAACTAGGGCTGGAGAGATGGCTCAGTGGTTAAGAGCACTGACTGCTCTTCCAGAGGTCCTGAGTTCAATTCCCATCAACCACATGGTGGCTCACAACCATCTCTAATGGGATCCGATGCCCTCTTCTGGTGTGTCTGAAGATAGCTACAGTGTACTCAGCATATATATATATATATATAATAAAACTTTAAAGACAAAACCAGTGAGAAAGGCTTGGGTATGGTTAGTCCAGGCTCTTTATCTCCTGTAAGTTCCTCTCCTCGCTTGGCGGGCTCAGGGGTTATGAGTGTGGAGGGGTGCCAGATCTCTGCTGTTTGAAGACTGCTGTGCTGTTACGCTCTGGCGCTTCTGCTCAGCCTTACAGACACCCCTTCAGACCAGTTCTTAAAAAGCACACTCTCGTTTTTTTCAGACTGTGTACCAGCCGTGTGGCCAGCTGGGGCTCGTAGGCCCTGAGGGTGCGTTTTTTTTTCTCTTTTATAGACAGGATGCACACCCATCGCTCCCCCCTAGGAGCATAATAAGTGTCAAGAGTTGACCACAGTTTGAAAACGTTTGCTGGGGCTCCTGAGTTGAGTTATGGAAGGGAAAGAAGAGTGTGGTCCCACAGGGGACACCATGGATGCGATGGAGAAGACCTGCTGCTCTTCTGGAGTGTTGGGGCTAGAGGGCCCAGCAGAGCTTGGTTCTCTCATGTCCTGTCCCCATCTCCTGCCTCCTGCCTCTCCTTTGTCCTGGGACCCTTTCCACTCCCCTCGGGCCACAGTGGTGCCTGCCTACCCCAGCCACCCCTCACAGCACGGCTCCCGCTTGTGCCTGTCTTGCCTGTCTTCAGGCCCACAGACAAGGATTCCTTGGCTGTATTTGAACCAAGAGAGCCAAGATTTTTCCTCATCCTCAGATCTTCCCCTCTGGAACTCCACCCAATCACCTGAGAGGACATATGGGGTGTCTAGGGCATGGACAGGGTGGAGTGAAGGCTCTCAAATCTGGGGACTGAGGTCACCCATGAAAGTGGGGTCACCATGAACAGCAAGGGCTAGGGCTCAGCTGGATAATGCTGGGTCACACCTGGGTTTTAGGGACCTTTCGGGGCTGTTCCAATGTTAAAGGTAGCATGAGCCTTGCCGCCTGGTCTTCCCCCATCCACTCCTCTTCTTGGGCAGCATGTTCCAGCTGGGGGTAGTATGGAGCCAACTCTGCCATTTGCAGCCCTCAGCTGACCTAGGGAACATTTCCATCCTTATCAGTGATTTACATGGCAGCCGTGGGGCAGGCTTCACCCATATTCAAAAGGAGTCCAGAGCCCAGCACTGGGGGTCCAGTGTCAAGCAGCCAACCAAGGAGATATTTTATACGACAGTCAACTGCCTAATGTGGCCAATTTGTTTCAATATTAAAATACTGGTTTTTAAGATATTTTTTATTTTTAAGTGTGTGTGTGCGCGTGTACACAGAAGTGCTAGTGCCCCTAGAGGCCAGAAGTTGGAATTATAAGCAGTTGTGAGCTACCTGATGTGGGGGCTGGGAGTTAAACTTGGGTTTTCTGCAAGGGTAGCAGCTCTTAAGCCCTGAGCCATTTCTATAGCCTGAGAGCATTTGTTTGGCTATTCTCCAGCGAGTAGCTGACTGATGCTCTGCACGGCCTCACCAGCACCACCTGGTACAGGTTCCCCCCCCCCAGACCTTTCCTGCCCCCCACAGAGGAGTTAGGGCTCCAGCCTTCTCCCACCTCCCACCATACTCAGCCGCTCCTGAGTCTGCAGCTGGAGGATTAACGCTTTGAAAGCTGGGGCTCCTAAGGTATGTGACCTTGAGTGAGGGCCACCCTGTCTGGGACAGGTGATTTCCACAGGGCTGGGTGGTGTCTCTTAGCTCATACAATGGTACAGGTGGTGGGAATTTCTAGCCAAATAGGAAGTGAGGAGGCGCCAGCAGGGGTAGAGAAAGAGGGTCTTTAACTCCAGTCAAATTCCAGTAGATGGGCGGGGCCCACCACACCCACTGACTCCACCTTCCTCAACAAGAGGTGTCTTGACGGAGACAGAGACTGTAGCTAGCCTATCCCTCACTGGACAAAACTGTCACAGGCCAGGCTGTAAGATACCTCCAGGCTTCCTCGGCCCCTGGGCTGCTGCCTATGTGAAACCCATCCTACGAACCCCACTTATCTCTGGGTACGGAGCTGCTCCAGCCCAGCCTGGGCCACCAACCTGGGCCCTGATACCTGTGCCCATACCACCTTGGTCTGTGATTCGAAATGGAGAGCCAGCCTACCCTGCTGTGAGGCTGCTGTGGTCCTTGCCCCTTCTGTGTTAGGGGCACCCTAGGGATAAACAAACTGACTGCCCCTGACCTCAACCACTCTCCACCTCAGCCAACCTGGAGGGGCATGGCCACCTGCTTCCCCTTCTCTGCTCACCTTTCTCCTGGCCCCACCCCGCCCCACTGCAGAAGTGGCTGAAACCTGATATTGTCTTGGTTTTGTATAGCAAACAAAACACATGTAAATCAGGTGTGTGTGTGTGTGTGTGTGTGTGTGTGCATGTGTATGTGTGTGTATACACATACACACACACACACACACACACACACACACACACACATACACACATACACATGCACACACACACACACACACACACACTCACGCAGGCTCAGAATACCCCCTACCTTCACACTTTATCTCCTTACCTGAGAAGTGCAAGATTCCTCCCCCCCCCAACCCCCCCCACACCCCTTTGCACACTAAGTGTGGCTTTGAGCCAGTTTCTTGCTTTTTCTGGGCAGGAAGAGCCTTATATTTGTTGCCAGGGGCCAAACATCAAAGTAAGTCAGTTCAAGAGGCCACGACTGGGTTGGGTTGAGTTGATGGTTCAGTAGGTAAAGAGCTTGACTTGCAAGTACCTGGACCTGAACTTGATCCTCTGTATGTACACACACACACACACACCCCACATGGGGTTAAATTGTGTTTTGTAGAGAAGCTATGTAAAGACAATGCACTTCTTTGGGTTTGGGGATTAGGAATTGACCCAAGGCTGCATACATTCCAGGCACACACTTTACCATTGCTATAGCCAAGCCCCATGGAATTTCTTTTCTGAACACCTTTTCATCTCCAAGAAGATGGCGTGAACCTCACTTGTCCCATCTGTAAAATGGGACAATGTCACATGCCTTGTAGAGAGTTGTATGGACTGGAGAAAATGTATTTAACCAAGGCCAAAGCTGTCTACAGAGGACTATGAGCAGTTCCTGGATCATGGGCAAGGGATACAAGTAGCTTAGTGTCAGAGAGAGAACCTCTGGCTGGGATGACCAAGGGAGGCTTCATGGAGGAGGTGGCATTGGCATGGCCTTGTTGGTGGGCAGGACTTTAAACAGGAATGCTGAGGGCTTGGTAATGCTTGCCGTGTGCACTGTTTTCCATGGGTAACCTCACAGAATCCTGCCGATATCCCGACCAGGACAGGACTGTTGTGATTATATGTAGCCCAATGAAGTTGAACTCCAGAGAGGTTCAGCGCCCCATGTGAAGTCACACAGCTTGTCAGGCTCTACTCCTGCCAAGTTTCCTTTGCCAAACTCACAAGGCAACACTCCAGAGGGCTCTGGCGAGTCCTTAAAGCTGCAGCCAGAGACAGATAACTGCCCACGGCAGCACTAGGCCTGTTCTTCTGGACACCTGTCATGGTGCTTCTCTCTGTTAGCTCCCTGTCAAGGCCCTCAAGTCCTCAGGCAGTCCTGGGGACCTAGTAGGAGTTTTACAAACAAGGTCACATGTAAATAAACCCACCTTTATTTACATTTACATCAACTGATAGGAGCAGGCTTCTACTATCATGGCTGATTTCATAGCCTCGTGGCTCACCTCAGGAGCCTGACTCCCAGTGGGCGGATGGATGTGGTGAGAGGTGGGGGACAGAGAGCACATCTGGCCGAAGCAGAGGGGCGCCAGACCTCTAGGCCAGGGGACAACTCTGACTGTGGCAGCCAAAAAGAGAATCCCTAAAAATTCAGTCACTAGACCCAGAGAAGCAAGCAAGAGGGTTTCTCTGTGGATCCTGGCTCTTGCCTGGTTTTGCCATGTCCACGAGGGCTTTGTAGCTGTCTGTGCTCTGGCATTGAATGAGACCAGAGCATGTCTGTGACTGCCTCAGTTCAGAAAGGCCCGAACTGACTCCCACATCAGCTGTGGTCAGAGGAGGAGTGTGGCTTGGTTGAGGTCATCCAGTCTCAAAAGAAGCAGAGAGGCTCATGGGCAATGCTGCTTCCAGGAGGACTGGGATCAGGATTGGAAAGGAGAGGCTGGCCTTCAGGCGAGACACACTAAAGCAGGCGGCCAACCGTCTCACTTGAGATTGTGTTGACTCTCACGGTGACGTCGCAGGTCCACCTTGCGCTGGAAGCCCTTGGTGCACAGCTCACAGCTGAACGGCTTGAAGCCTGTGTGCTTGCGGCTGTGGGTGATGAGGTTGGAGCTCTGGCTGAAGGCTTTCCCACACACCTGGCACTTGTGGGGCTTCTCACCTGGGGAAGGGACAAACCGCAGGTGGGTTCAGGTGGCAGTGCTAGGCGTGCAGCCACCACCCTGTCACACATTCGCTACTGGGTTTTTATGGCCAACCTTAGAAAATGGTGGAAAGTAGTTAAGTGTGATGGCCACACCTTTGATCCCAGCCCTTGGGAGACAGAGGCAGATGGATCTCTGAGTTCAAGGCCAGCTTGATTTATAGAGTGAGTTCCAGGACAGCCAGGCCTACACACAGAGAAACCCTATCCCCCAAAAACAAAAAGAAAAAAAAATAACAAATAACCCTAAACCAAACCAAAACAGAACAAAACAACAACAACAAAAAAGGAAGGAAGGAAGGAAGGGAGGAAGGGAGGGAAGGAAGGGGGGGAGGGAAGGAAGGGGGGAGGAAGAAAGGAAGGAAATGCATACATCTGTAACCCTCTCATCCTGAGGGAGAGAAATTGCAAGTTAGAGGTTGAGGTCAGCCTCAACTACATATTAACTCCAAGGCTAGCCTCAGCTACCTGAGTATTTGTCTCAATAAGCAAGCAAGCACACAAACAAGCAAAATGCTTTTCTGATGGGCAACACTGTCTACTTGATGGGACTTAGGTCACCCAGGAGACACACTGCTGGGAATGTCTGTGAGGAATTTGGGGGGGGCGGGGGCTAACTGAAGGTTCATCCTAAATATGGCAGCTGGCACTGTCCCATGGGCTGGGACTGACAGAATAAAAGGGGGAGAGCAAGCTGCACACCAGCATTCCGCCCTCTCCTTCCTAAAGCAGTGTGACCAGCTGCCTCATGCTCCTACCACTGAGCAGTCCTGCCGTGATGGACTCCGTCTCAAACTGTGAGGCCCAGTGACATTTTGTCAGGCATCTATGTCACCATAATGTGTCAGGTTACTGGTACAGTCTTTCTCTAGATTTCTGGCTTTCTCAGCTGGTCCAAGCTGGCACAGGCTGGCCCTTCCTTGATTCCTTGGCTGCGCAAGGCCGCTCACTCTGTAGAGTGGACAGAGTGAGCGACAGGGGGTGGAGAATCCACGCCCACGCTGGCCTTCTGCCCTCAGGCCTTTGTTGGCTTGGCTTTCCTGCCAGTGTTTCTTTACTTTGAGTGATTGTGCAGCCCTCCAGACCCTCCTCAAGGGGGCCTCTTGGCAAATGATGGGGGAAGCCAGGCAGGCGATCCTATGGCCTTCCCTCGAACTCGGCCTGGGTGCTCACCTGTGTGGATGTAGGTGTGTTTCTTCATGTCCGACTTCTGGTGGAAGCGCTTCCCACAGAACTGGCAGGGGTAGGGCCGAGTGTCCGAGTGGATGAGCAGGTGGGTGGACAGGGTGGATGAACGCTTGAAGGCTTTGCCACACATCCGGCACTCGAAGCTTCGCTCCTGCCGGAGGAAACGAGGCCCTGGGGGGTCAGGTGCAGGTGGGGCCTCAAGGCCCGGGACAGCCAAGGTGGGCGTAGGACTGGACCCGGCTGGGACGCCCTGAGAAAGAGGACACTCCGTTGGGGTGGCCTCGAGAACAGGGGTCCAGAGAAGCAGGAAGAACCCCGCCCCATTCCTGCTTCCTCAACTGAGGACTGAGGCTTTGGGCCTGATTTGCTTCCTCTGAAATCTCTCCCTGTGCCTTTCACAGTATACTTTTCAAAATAAGCCTCAGGGTGTGTTTGGTGACTGATTGATGAAGCAACTAAGTTTTTCAGGGATTCACCAGTAACGCAGAGTGAGTTCCTCTTAGCTAGTGACATGCTGACTCAATTTAGTTAGGATAGGTTCTTGGGTAGCCCAGTTTGGCCTTGAACTTATTATGTAGGCAGTGATAACTTTGAGCTTCCACCTCCTGAGTGCTGTTCTAGGCCTGCCATTCCTGGTTCATCTGGTGTTAGGGCTTCTGTGTACTAGGCAAGCACTCTACCAGCTGAGACCCTACTCCCAGCAGCCCAGCAGCCGTATGCTTGGGGCAAGCCCATTGTTTTCCTCATCTGTGCACTGGGGCAGTTCTAGCCTGGCCTGGTTGGTCTGTGGGAGGCTTCGAAGTAGAAGACAGAGCCAGCTTCCAGCCTGTTGCCGAGGGACGGAAGGTTCGAGGGTCACCTCCCACCACCTTTCCCACCTCCCCAGGTGTTGGTAACCGGCCTGTGTGACCCAGACAGAGTGCTGGTTAGTTACCTGTTCTGCTCTGGAAAGGAATGGGTCCCAAACAGAGATGGGGTGGGGGTGGGAGGGAGGACGTGTATTTAAATTGAACTCTAAAACTCTAAGAATTGAGGATGCCTGCGGGGCCACACAGAGCATAGGATGGCTTCTCACTGACATAACCCAGCTCCCACCCCTAAATCCCCAGTTCCTTCCAACTAGATGTGAAACCATTTCAGCCAATCAGAGACCCAGTATGTTAGATGACTCAGACCCAGGGAGACAAGTCAGGGAGTCTGCTCCTCCCCCACCTTTACTCCTCCCCCACCTTTGCTCCTCCCCCACCTTTGCTCCTCCCCCACCTTTGCTCCTCCTCCACCTTTGCTCCTCCTCCACCTTTGCTCCTCCCCCACCTTTGTCCCCTTCAGCCTTTGTCAGTTACTCACCTGTGAGTGGACGTGAGTATGCTGCTCCAAGCTCACAGCGTGGCCAAAGGTTTTGCCACAGACATCACAGGCAAAGGGCCGGGTTCCGCTGTGAGAGCGGCGGACATGCACTTCTAGCCCATGAGGGGTGGAGAACACCTGGGGCAGAGCAAAGAGTCAGGTCCCTGGAAGGAGGCAGGCCTGTGGTCACCCTGGCCATGGGCCTAACTCCAGAGCAGGATAGAGCAGGAGAAGGGCACCTCAGGCGGTCCGGCTGTTCTGCTGCACATCCCAGGGAGTCGCTCACCTCTCTGTGGCAGTTTCCTATCTATAAAATGGGGCTGTGGGAGGGAACCAGAAGGCTCCTCCATGAACATCTGGAGGACGAATAACCCATGGGTAAGATCTCAGGGCTAGGGGACTGAGAGGTAGCTCAGTTGATAGAGCGCTTGTATATTACACATGAGGCCCTAGTACTGCATTAAAGCAGGCAAAACTAGCTGTGGTGGTGAATACTTGAGGAGGTGGAGGGAGAAAGATAAAGAGTTCAGGGTTATCCTTGGCTACAAAGAGAGCTCAGGTCCAGCCTGAGCTACATGAGACCTTGTCTCAAAAAAAAAAAAAAAAAAAAAAAAAAAAAGAATGCCAAAGCTATCTAGGACCACGTAGATGCTGTTTCTGATATCTCCTTGTTGTGGACTAGGGTAGGTGTTTTGCTCTCTCTATATCCCCCAAGAACTTATTCATGTCAAGCAAAGGCAAGATGCAAAGGCAAGACAGTTAGGGCTTGGTCTGAATCCAGCATGGCCTCAAGATTCCCAGCATAAGGACCACCCAAAGCCATAAATAATAGCAGGGACAGCATCCTGGAGAGAATAGATGCTGAGCTGAACGGGGCCTGCATGCCCATTGCTCACCTTGTTGCACTTGACACAGTGGTAAGTGTCCATGCCTGGAGAGTAGCGGAGGCGGAAGTCCAAGGGAGACTCTGTGCTGGGCACGAGGGGGCTGCCGTACAGCCTCACGGAGCGCTCCAGGAAGGCGGACTGCATGGTGGAGGGGGTCTGTGTGTAGCTGTGGCTGTAGGAGGAGGCCAAGGTATCCCAGGAGAAGCTGGGCTTGTAGAAAGGGGGTGACTCAGAGAGTGGTGATTCCCCATCCTGGGGTTGGGGTGTCACGAGAGGCCCCTCTGTACAAAGACATGTGAGGGTAATTTATTTTAACGATTTGCCTTCAACTCTCTATATATGTTGTACCTGTGTATACCGTGTGTGTGCGGGTGCCCTCAGAGGCTAGAAGATGGTGTTGGACTCCCCAGATGGAGCCACAGGCAACTGTAAGCTGCCTTGTGGTGCTCAGTGACCATTCCTAACTGCCACCAGTGGTCTCTCTCTCTCTTTCTCCACCTCTTCCCTTTCCTTCCCTTCCCTTCCTTTCTTTCTCTCTCTTTCTTTCTAAATAGGGTCTCTTTCTATACCCTTTGCTGTCCTAGAACTCTCTATGTAGACCAGACTGGCCTTCAACTGACAGAGATCTGCTTGCCTCTGCGTCCCAAGTGCTGGGATTAGAGGCATGAACCGGCACACCTGGTTCAGGTTATTAATTTTGAAATAAGTTGCCCGGGTGCTGTATCTCTCCTGGTGACCTCCTGTTGAGGGTTCCAGTATGCAGCCCTACTGTGTACCATTGGTGTGAGTCTTCACTGCAGTTTCAGCTCCCTCCCCTGGGGGACCACCAGGCCACTGCCCTATGGACCCCCCAGTTGCTACACACACACACACACACACACACACACACACACACACACACAAACACCCTCATTTAGAGCAAATGCCTGTCCAGAAGTGTCCAGCAGATGCTGAGAGTCCAGACAGTGTCCAGTGACTGATGCTCCCCAATATCATTATCCTAAGAAGTGCTACTCCAGAGCCTCTGTAGGTGCTACCACTTTCCTCTGTGGCACCTGCAGGGGACGTGATGACCCTGGCTGGGTACCTGGGGCTGAGGCCATCTTGGGAAGGCTCTGGTTCAGCAACATCTCCCGCTCCTGTTTGATTGTGTTCCAGTCCAAGGTCTGGCTTGGAAGCGGTGTGCTGAGAAGAGGGCTGGCACTCTGGCTATGCTCTTTTGCCACTGTGAGGAGACAAGACCCAAGAGTCACCACCAGAAGCTCTGGAATGCCCTCAGAGAGCAAGGGGTACCATATCATGGAGAGGGGACCCAGGGACACCAGCCTGCTGCTGCTGACACCTCTGTTCAGAACAGGCAGAGGTGGGGGAAACCCAGAGCACCCTGACTTCAGATCTCAACTGGAGCCATAGTCCTTTCCAGGCTCTGAGTCCGATGCTCCCTCAACTCCAAAGGCTAGAGGAGATGAGTATTTATTTCATTCATTCATTTATTCACTTGTCCATTCATTCATTCAGTGACAGTTAGATACAGAAGAAATGCCACAGCATCATCAAGACAGTGCCAAGCAGGCATGAGGTGGGCCATATAGCCTAAGCTCAGACTCACCAGGAATTACAGCAGGAGGCCAGACCAGCTCATCACCCTGTGCCCGGGGCTGGTGGTAAGTGTGTGCCTTCTTACTCTTCACTAGAAAGGACCGTGGCATTTTTCTGCGTGCACGCCACACCTGCGGGGGAGGAGGGGCAATGGGAGTGACTAAGAGTGACAAGCGCTAGTCCTTTGGATCAAAGGCACACTATCCCATGCTGGCTTGTATAACGTTCCCCAAAGTTCACATCCACCTGACACCTGTGAATATCACATCAAGTTAAGATGTGCCTGAAGATAAGATAGGCCTTGCTCCCCAGATGTCCCTCCCTACAAGAAGAGGGAAAGCTGGGCGCAGGGAGAGTGACTTGTGTATCAAAAGCAGGGAGTAGAGCCAGGCCTCTCTAGGTTCCTGCTACCAAGAGCTCAGAGAGATCCATGAACTGATTTTTTTGGAACTTCCAGAAGGAACCAAACTTATTGACGCTTTAACTTTGATCATCTGGCTCCCCCAAGAACGGTGAGTTAGTCACAGGCAGAGTACATTCATGCTTAGAAACTTGAGTCAGCCTGGACTGTTTTGGCAAAGAGAAGGAAGGGCTGGCTAGGGTCCCTGAAGCAGGCACTTGTGGACCCCAGTTAGTGCTACTTGAAGGGCTGGGGTGCAGCTCCACTGCATATGACCAATTATGGCGGTGCCTTCTTATAGTCCAGCTCTTGGAAAGTGGACACAGGAGAAGCCACAATTCGAAGTCATCCTCAGCTAATATGAGTTCAGGGCCAGACTGGTAGAAACCCTGCCTCAAACAACAAATTTTAAAAGTTGTTCTTGAGGCCAGTTCAACACACTCAAGACACCACACAATCTGAGCTTAGATTTTAGATTGATGGCTCATGAAAAAGCCAGGTGTGGTGGTGCGTGCCTTTAGTCCCAGCTCTCAGGAGGCAGGGACAGTAGAACCTCCCTGAGTTCAAGGCCAGCCTGGTCTATAGATCATGTTTCAGGCCAGCCAGGACAAACATAGAAAGACCCTGTCCCAACAAAGCAAACCAAACTAAACAACAGTACTCTCTAAAAGAGAAGCTCATGGGGGAGATTTGGGCAGACTCGCCACTTCCCCAGGCTAATTTCCTTTACTTTAAGGTGTGCTACCCAGCCTGGAAGGCTGGTGAGCATCCCAGGTTCTCACAACCCAGATGTAGCAGGGGGGTGGGGTAGGGGGTGGGGCTGTGCTTAAAGGGACTTGAGGCTAGTGAGGCAAGTAGAGACTTAATTGAAGCCTGTATTGTCCTGCAGGGGGAGCTGCTGCAGTCAGCACCTAAGCCCGCAGTCCCCTCTCCAGAAATGGTGGGGCATTTCCGTCTATTAATCATGGAAAGAGACATGAGGAGACCCAACCACTTCATCTGGACATTCGGTCTCTGTGTGGATGAAGACAGAGAGAGGTGAATGTCTATCAACTCCGGTGTTGGGCATCAACATTTAACTTCTTAGTCAGGGACTGGGAGAGAACCGGAGGCCCAAATGAGTCAAAGGGTCTGCCCAGTTCCTAAGGTGGGAAGCATGCCTACCTCGCTAGATGTCTCCTGCCCAGTCCTCTAGAACAGCATCTGATTCCTCTCCCATTAATGGTTCCTA
The DNA here is from genome assembly GCF_000001635.26 of Mus musculus. Classification (NCBI taxonomy): domain Eukaryota; kingdom Metazoa; phylum Chordata; class Mammalia; order Rodentia; family Muridae; genus Mus; species Mus musculus. The sequence goes on from NC_000068.7 coordinate 28,616,898, forward strand.
TCCCTGTCCTAGCCTGTGCAGTGTCCCATGGCCCTGGGAGACAGAGAACCCCCGTGGAGTCCTTTATCTTCCCCGCACTCCAGACTCTTCAGGCTCAGAAAGCCTGGGAGGAGTCCCAGACCCACCCATGACCAGCCACTCACTGAAGGCTACATCTGTGATATGCCCGGCAAAGGCGGGAAAACGGATTTGGCCGCCTCTGAACAACAGTGAAGGCTAGGCGATAAGACCTCAGCTCAGACCAGGGTGGGAGGCAAGATTAGGAAAGACAGCTTAGAGTTTAGCCTGTGACAAGGGCGCTTGAGTCACCTCTGTCCCAGGAGCTGAACCTAAACCAGGCAGGAGAGGCCTTAAGTCCGCTGGGGAGTAGCAGGGGTTGGGATTGTTTGCAGGGTAGCTAGAACCAGCACTCCTTGCTGTGAAGCCTATATTTAGATCAGCTAAGAGGGGGCCTGATTCAATGTCAGTCAATGCTGGGAGCAAGAAATAGCCTTGAGCATATAAGGTGCATGGCAGATGCCTAGGCTAAGCCATCACAAGGCATCTCCATCCACTAAGGAAGAGCTGAAGGGGCCAGGAGGGAGGCCAGGCTCAACCCAGCAGGTGCACTTTTAAGGATGAACCAGAGAGCTGGCATAAGTTCAAGTCTCTGAACTCTAAAATGAAGGATGGGACTTAGACTCTTTGATCTTTTCCACTGACAGATTCTTAGTTCTCTAAACAAGACATTTGGAAGGACCCCTGCTCATCCTGGTACATATAGCAGCCGAGACCTTATCTTCCTGGGCCAGCCTTCCTCTCCTGCCCCCTCCCTCCCTGGGTTTCTCCCTTCTGCCCCCCCCCCCAGTCTTCACTTGAGGGACTCTAAATCCTGAGCAGAGGGAGGGGGAGTGGATATGTCTAGGCCCAGGCCTTCCATACTCACTGCAGAGGGACAACAGTTACTCAGTGTGGTCTGTGTGCCACAGGCTATCCCAGGCCTTTCATGCCAGGTCCTCACTGAGACAGTCACTACACAGTACACCAAAGAGGAAACCAAGCCACGGTGGCTGCCCTACTCTGTGCATTGTGTCCCAGGGGGCAGGGAAGTAGGAAGTGTCCTTGGTTGCAGGTGGGGATCTCAAGGCTTAGAGAGGGTACTGACTCTGAAGTCAGGACAGAGGCAGGCCCAGGGCTACTGTCCTGTTTGGATTTGACTTCTGACTCACCCTGTATCCCCACCACACCATCTGTGCTCCTCACAGCGGCCTCTGGTATAGATGATTGTATCAAAAGCAGCTGGGCGCGAGGACAAAAGGTCTTATTCCTCTGATCCCCAAAGACCCCACACAGAGTCCCAACTAGCTTCACCTGGAACAGACTTCCTTAAAGGCAGTTTTGCCCGTGGTCCAGTTAGAGGTGACCCTAGGTCAGCTGACCCAAACCCAGAGCAACACAGGACCAGGACCTCCATCCTACATTCATGAGCACTTACTGAATGCTTTATGCTTACGTGGGAAGCAAGAGGTCCTGGGCGTCTTGCTTCCTCCAACTGGGTTGCCTTAGCTCTATCCTTTCCCTTCTAGAGCATTCTTTTCCATCAGGACAGCTGAGCCTTGGTCAGACACACACCCCCTCCCCCAAGCCTACAGCAGTAGCCAAGAGTATCCAGAGAGTTTGCTTTTGGCCCTTGTTAGCTGAGTTAAGAAAGAAAGAAAGGGGAACCAATTACCTATAATGTAGTTAATTAACAACCACTCGGTTTTGATTCACACGAACCATTCTGAGAAAGAGCTCAGGGCAGAGATTGTGAAAGGCACTCGGATTTCTTCATAAAACAGAGACAGTGATGGTATCTGGGCTCCAGCAAGAGGCCCCTTGTGCCCCTTGTCATCATCCTTCATAAACCTTCTATCCAGACTTAGTCAATGGACCCAGGCTGGAACTGCAGCCAGAGCTGCCTGGAAGGCTGGAACATCCTGCACACCCAGGTTTTGAGCACAGTGGCTTCATCAGGATTTCCTGACTCCAGGAACCTTGTGCAACCCACGGGAGATGAGTCTGATTCTGTGACCGCGTGCACCACTAACCTGGGTTTGGTTTTCCTATCTCTCAGAGGAGACCGTTGGGCTAAGAGATTTCTAAACTTCCCCTTTACTCTAAAATCCCATGTACAATCTGTTGACCTTCAGCTAAGGACTGACCTACCTTGTCTGAGACACTGGTCAGTTAGGTTCCCTTTTCAGGAGGGTTGGGCAAGACTGGGCTGATTCTCAGGGTCAGCTACAGGGGACCCTTTGGACTTCCTTATGTGTCAAGACAGAAGGGAGGGAGGCAACAAACAAGCTGCAGGGCCACGTCATGGAGTCACGGCCAGGAGCCTGGGTCACCTTAGGGAACCTAAAGTCAGTGCCTGGCAGGTGGGAAGCCCAGGGTTCAGTAGCCATTACCACCAAATAAATATATAAATAAAGTGAGCGATGACTTTCAGGCATACACCAAAGCACAGAGTTCAGAGCCCCTGACCGTCTACGTTCACAGCAGCACCATCTGCAAGAGCTGAGAGGTACAAGTGTCCATCTAGGCAGGATGGATGAGCAAGGAATATAGCCAGGCCAAAGCACACAATGTGATCCAGACATCCAACTGAAGGAAACTTCAGCATGTGTGGCACGATGCACCCCACAAACATAGGGAGCAAGATAAGCTAGCCACAGAAGGACAAATATCTAGTTGTGCAGAATAGGCAAACTCACAGGACTAGATTTGAGGCTAGCAGGGGCTGGGTGCAGGAGAACAGTTATTGGTTAATAAGGATGGGGTCTCAGTTTCACAAAAGGACACGGCCTTGGGGATTAACACACGGTTGAACAAGATGAATCTTCTCGATAGTTAATGAACAGCTCTTAAGATGTGCTCGGCCTAGGGCCAAGCATCTTGAGTCCTGGATAAGTTCGAGGAAGTCAGGATTGCTTGAGCCCATGAGTTCTGGGTCAGCCTGGTCAAAAATGGAATAAAGTGGGTCAGTGAGCTATCTCAGTGGGTGAGACACTTGCCATGCAGGCCTGATGACTTACGTTCAGTTCCCAGAACCCACGGGGCAGAAAGAGAGCAGACACTGTAAAGTAGTTCTCTGACCTCCACATGCGTGCTGTGGCATGTGAGCCCCACATCTCTCTTACACGAAAAACAAACAACAACAACAACAATACTTTTGTAGTTCTTTTGAGACACTGGCTGTTCTGGAACTCTCTATGTAGATCAGACTGGCCTCAAACTCACAGAAATCTACCTGCCTCTGGCTCCCAAATGCTAGGATTAAAGGCATGCGCCTCCATGCCTAGTTAGTGATAGTAATCTTAAATTAAAAACAGAAAGGAGCCAGGCATGGTGGCGCACGCCTTTAATCCCAGCACCAGGGAGGCAGAGGCAGGTGGATTTCTGAGTTCGAGGCCAGCCTGGTCTACAAAGTGAGTTCCAGGACATCCAGGGCTACACAGAGAAACCCTGTCTCGACCCCCCCCCCAAAAAAAAAAACAGAAAGGAGAGATTAAAAAAATAATGAAAGAAAAGAAGAAAGGACTGGGGATGTAGCTCAGGACACAGTGACAGAGGGTGGAGGCAGAAGGATCAGAAATTAAGTTTTTGTTTGTTCATTTGTTTGTTGTTTGGTTGATTTTTTTTTTGTTGTTGTTGTTGTTGTTTTTTTACTATGTAGTGAGAAAGGAGAGAAGGAAGGAGTCGGGACCAGAGTGTACGTCCCATGCCCATGCCGAAGAACACCACGTAACTCAAAAGCAAAAAAAAAAAAAAAAAAAAAGGTCAGTTCTATGGACTTGTTTTACCACAATGGAAACAAAACTGGGCAAACAGCCCCCACACTCCCCACGGCCGGCTGGGACTGACACCAGAAAGGATTCAATGCAAACGCCTTCAGACGGAGGAGTCTCCTGCTATTTCTGCCTGCGAGCAGGCTCTGTGCCCCGGTGAAGGGAGACCTGGGACCTGCACCCACCTTTTTGAAGTTCTGGGAATGGTGAGCACCACTGGGGCGATTCCATCAGACCTAAATCATCCAGAGCCACCCAACTCCCCGAGGGACTTTCTACAGGTTGACCCCCAAATCAAAATGTTACCCCTCTCCTGATGGAGGGCTTTGCAGACTTGGAAGAGCACAGGTGGATAGGCACAGCTCTGCCAGTACCCAGGCTGTCCAACTCCACAGCTAGGGTGACTTGGCTTTCCCCACAGTAGTCTCATAAAAATGCTGGCTTTCCCAGGACCCAGTCACAGACCACAGCATCCATCCGTGGGCATCTCTGCAATGAGCCCTGTTTTCTAAGAAAACCACAACTCAAACTCACCTTTTCCTCTAGGTGAGAAGAGCTACAGATGCTCAAGGAGCCAAGAGCCTTTGGCAGTGCCTCCCCTCCATCATCCTGTGGTCTGCCTCACCTTGTCATTTCCCTTCAGTAAATTCCCAAGGAAAGGGTGTCTGACTCCCCTCCCCGGTGCTTCCAGGAACTTTTGAGAGGGTCATCAGAGCTACCAATCCCTTCTGAGATCCTGGCACAGGGCAGCTCTAGCCCAGGGGGACACCAATTTGGGCTCCTCTGGTGCCCCTAGAAAAGTGCTCTGTGTGTGTGTGTGTGTGTGTGTGTGTGTGTGTGTGTGTGTGTGTGTGTGAAGGGGGGGATTGACTTTGTGTATCTGGGTGAAGCCTAGCCCCCTACAATGAAGTTTCACAGAATTCGCAGGAGGAAAGCTCGGTGTTTGCGCTATCTTGGGGTATCGGGACTGGTCCATGTTCCTTCCTTCTTCTCTCCCCTGGTGATGAGCACTGCATCCAGAAGAGAGACTACCACAGTATTCTTCCTCTCACCTTAAAGGGAAGCAGACACCCTCCCTGCCTTGGGCACCCAGGACGAACTTTTCAGCGGAGCCCAGCCAGCACGGGTCTGGCAGCACTCACCGTCAGGGAGCTGTCCCTCTTCTGAGTTCTGCCCGAGAGCCACGAACCTCCACACTGTCCCTGGGGACTGCTCTCGGCTCGGTCAACGTTATGAGTCTCTGCACAGACAGACACTTCTCCTTTTCGTTTCTGTGTTTCCCGCCCCCCTTCTGTTCCCCTCCCTGATTTTCAATCTGATTATTTGTGTCAAAATCTGGCGGCTGCAGCGTCAGCCAATGACCAGAGCGCGAAAGTGCAGCCACATTTGCTTATCAAAACTTCACAGAAGCTTCTAACCCACTGGAAATTTCTCCAGAAACTTTCAGTAGCATTTGGGTGAAAGAGAGTGGCTAACTTATTAAAATGTAAAAGTCTAGCATTGACTTACAGTCCCTCATCCTTGCTTTAGATTTTATTTCTTTCCCTTCCTTCTTTCCCTCCCTTCCCCCTCTTCCCCTTTTCTCTTCTTTCCCCATCCATCTTCCTTTTCTTCCCCCTCTCCTTCCTCTCCTCCTCCTCTCTCCTCTTTTTCTCCCTTCTTCCTCTTGCTTCTCCTCTCCTAGATTCCACCATCACACACTTTCTCGCTGAGGCATTAGAGGGGCCCCTGTGTTTAAAGCTCTTGGATCCTGGGCCAGTACAGATCACTCTTAACCAACAGGATTCTGTCTCCCACTGAGCTCATTCTTAAAAAAAAAAAAAAATGGAGTTTCCCCCAGACAACCACAGACCAGCAGAACCACAAATAGACAGAGTAGAAGAACAACAAAAAAAGCAAGGTAGTGAATTTGGGGGCCTTGGAACCTGTACCTGGCAAAGTTCAAGTACAGATTGAATACCCAAGTACCACGGCCGGCGTGTGCTGCCATCTAGTGGCAGCATGAGAGACAGAGAGGTCAATGGGGGCCCCTCTGGGTACCCAGGCCAGCGCAGGGCATTTCACCCCATTTGAGCAGAGCCCCATTCCCTGGTCCCCACTTTCTTTTCCCTGCTCTGCCCCTTGGCCTCCTCCCGTTTGGGGATGACTGATTTATTCCAGGAAGTTTTGCATACAGAGAGAACTCCACCAAACAGCACTGTTAGCTGATTTGCATGCTCTTGCAGCCAGGACTGGAGAGATTACATTTCCCCCATAAAGAAAACAAACACGGGACAGGAAGCCCCGATTGAAACTGCAAGTCCAATGTTCAAAGTGTAGAGAAAAGAGATGTTTCGTTTGAGGCCTTTCTGCTGAGGGGGCTAACCCTGTGGCAGCGGCCGGAGGTCACAACAGACTCCCCAAGGGGACACAGGTCCAGACTGGTGGCCACAGATAGGAGACAGCTACACCCAGCCCTTGTTCTCTCTCTCTCTCTCTCTCTCTCTCTCTCTCTTTCGAGACAGGGTTTCTCTGTGTAGCCTTGATTGTCCTGGAACTCCCTCTATAGAACAGGCTGGCCTCGAACTCAGAAATTCGCCTGCCTCTACCTCCCAAGTGCTGGGATTAAAGGTGTGCGCCACCACACCCAGCCTTGTTCTCTCTTTATAAAACGTCTTGAGTATTCTTTGGGTGGTACACGTTACCAGCCAGCACTCGGTGAGAACTGAGTCACTATGCAGAAAACTTAATAGACCATACGTGGGACATTTTTAAACTGTTCCCTGACAGGGACCAGCCCTCATTTCTTGTCACATACACTTACACTTGACTGTCTTTCCTGCTGAGCCATGTCTCATTCAAATCCTCCTCTGTGGACATCTTTAATGGTTTTACACCCACTTCCCTCCCCATAACCTTCCCAAAGCTTTGGCTTTCTAAATGCACAATTGTTAGGCTGAGCTCTGGCCTCAAGCTGCTGTGTAGCACAACCAGTTCAACGGTGGCTCTGAAGCTGGCGCCACAGGGGGTGAGGCTCTGCCACTGAAGGATCCCAGGCCCGGGTGTCTTTTAGGCTAAGACTCCCACATTTTGTCCTTGGCATGACCAGGACACAGCCCCTTCATGCCAGGACCCCCACTTGGCATGACAGTCCTATACAGCCCTGACCCAAACCACCTTAGGTGGCCTCTGGAGCCAACACTGCTTCTGTAAGTGGTCAGTTTTGGAGGCCGTGCCTTCATTTCGTCCTTAAGGGATGGATGCCTCCAGAGATGTGGACACTCATTCACTTATTCAACAGCACTCCATGGATCTGTTTTTTTAAAAAAGATTTATTTATATTATATTTATTATTATATCTAAGTACACTGTTGCTGTCTTCAGAAGAGGGCATCGGATCTCATTACAGATGGTTGTGAGCCACCATGTGGTTGCTGGGATTTGAACTCAGAACTTTCAGAAAAGCTGTCAGTGCTCTTAACTGCTGAGCCATCTCTCCAGCCCCATGGATCTGTTCTTAAATGAGGTACTTCTTTTCATCTTCTTCCTCCTCCTCTTTTCCCTCCTCCCCCTCCTCCTCCTCCACCTCCTCTTCTTCTTCCTCTTCTTCCTCCTCCTCCCTTTTCTGTGCTTGGTCAAGGTTGGCTAACCGGTGCCCTTGTTGTACCCTCTCACATGCGGTAGGGGTAAACATATTCTAAAGCTGTGACCATACAGAGCAAATGACAGAAGACTAAAGGAATGCTTTTGTCCCACCAGTCCCTTTTAAACATTTTATTTTTATTTATGTATGCTAATATGGCTGCAATTGAGTGTTTGCATGCGTGCTCAGCACCCATGGAGGACAGAAGAGAGTGTCAGACCCCTAGAGCAGGAGATAAAAGCAGCTGTGAGCTACCTGGCATGAGTGGTAAGTGCTGGGGACCAGACTCATGTCCTGTGAAAAAGCAGCAAGCATCCTTAACCACTGAGCTTTCCCACCCCTCACAACCCCATCTATAGCAGCACCAAGCCATGGATGAAGAAACCAGAGAACTCCTGGTCCAGTCCCTGTCATCATTCTAGGTCTCATGGTCCAATGTGAATCTCGGAAGGGCATATTTAGACCACAGCAGGCTTTAGACAAGGAACCGGTGGGGCAGAGCAATCTGAAAGAAACTCACGGTTTGGGGTGACAAGCACTGTGATGCAAAGGTGGGAAAATGCAGAGTGAGCATGGAACTTTGGAACATGGACCCAGATGTGGGGGTCCAGTGAAAGAAGTACTTCTGTTTATTACTTATTTTGTGTATTTTATTTTATTTTTATTACTTTTATTTACGTATGGGGTTTTGCCTGCACATACGCCTGTGCACCGTGAACATGCAGTACTGGCCAGAGCCAGAAGAGGGCATCAGATCCCCCTGGATCTGGATTTACAGGAGGTTGTGACCTTGTGCTAGGAATCAAACCTGGGTCCTCTGGAAGAGCAGCTCTTAGCCACTGAGTTATCTCTCCAGCCCCCAGGAAGTGACCTCTAAATGGATGTCTGGGCTCAGAGGAGTGACTGAGAAGAGAAACAGCACAAAGAGCTAGGGGCCAGGACCTCAGGGAACTCACAGCCAAGTTCAAGTGAGAGACTGAATAAAGGGGAGCCCAGTGAGGATCGAGGAAACAAAGGCCAGGAAGAGGGTTATAAAAGCTACCCCGATTTCCCTTTACCTGCGGGCCTAAAACGTACATGTCAGAGCTTAGCAGCCAGTGTTTTCCACGATGTCAGCACTCTGTCACATAACAACTCACTTTCAGATGACAGTTGCAGAAACTCAAGACAAGCTACTAGCATTTTTGTTTTAGATTTATTGACTTCATGTGTTTGAGTGCTTTGCCTGCAGATATGTGATGCAGCATTTCTCTGCCAGCAAAGTGAGCCAATTCAAGCCAGATTAGATGCAGGTTTATTGGGAAGTTTCTTTCTGGAGAGTTCACTGGTCCCAAGGACTGAGGCCAGGGAAGTCATGGTGGGGAGAGAGAAGTGGAGGGGGAGAGAAAGAGAAAAAGGATTCGCTGGGAGAGAGAGAAGGAGAGAGAGGAAGAGACCGAAATGTCTGGATTATATAGGAAAGAACCTCTGGTGGTGGGGGCAAAGAGGAGCCCAGCCCCTGGGCTGGAAAGTTCAGGGTTGGGGGCAGGGTGTGCCAGGTAGGGACTGAGGGATGCTAGGAGAACCTGGAGGCCAGGTCTGCTTTGATATGTAAAATATGCATCTCATTCGCTTGTCCCAGGTCTGAAACCAAACATTAAGTATGCTCACTCTGTACAAGCCTAGTCCATGAGAAGAAATCATCGGGTCTCTTGAAACTAGAGCTACAGGTGGTTTTGAGCTGCCATGTAGGTGCTGAGACTTGAACTTGGGCATCCTTAGCTGCTGGGCAGCATCTCCAGCCCTAAGGTTCACTAATTTGACAACACCAGCATAATAGCCACGTCATGCCACTCCAGATCTGGTCGGATGCAGGTGCTGCTATGGTGAAACTGTCTGGATTCTCACCTGCCTTTGTTGTCTAGATGGGCTAATTACTTTGCTCATTGTTATGGCAAAACACATGAAGAGGGCAACTTAAGGAAGATTTGTGGTGGGAAGGAGGGACGGCAGCTGCATGAAGCAGTCTCTCACTGGACACAGAGAGAGCTGAATGCTTTTCCCTTGGTCTCAGTGACTTTCTAGGAAAGCCACCAGTGCAGCCTCTGTGACCCCACAACTCTTGCCCTTTTGCACATCTGCAAAGTTAGCTTTGGGATGCATTCTGCTACCACAGCTAGAGTGGCCACGGTGCATCTTGGGGAGTGAACCTCAGAAACACTTCCTAGGGCAGTTGCTTTTCAACACAGGATCTTTTGGCCATAGTCTCAGGTCAGATGCCCTCCTTTCACATGAATTTGCATTTTTACAAGTTGGAGCTTTTGATAGGTGGGGTCTTGCCTATTATCCCAGAAAAGAGACAAAGAAGGCTTCTCTTTAAGAAGTTGTTTTACTTATTGATGATGACGATGATGATGATGGTGGTGGGGTTGCATGCACACAGACATACACATGTAGGGCTGGTGAGATGGCTCAGTAGAAAAAGGCACATACCACACAAGCCTAGTGCACCAGAGTTCAATTTCCAGAATCTATATCGAGAAAAGGCTCTGTCTGTCTGTCTGTCTGTCTGTCTGTCTGTCTATCTAATGTGTGGGTAAGTACCTGCCATGTCACTTGTGTGAAGGTTATAGGAAGCTTGTGGGTATTGGTTCTCTGCTTCCACCATGTAGGTCCAGGAGACTGAACGGAAGCTGTCACGCTTGGTGACAGGCCCTTGATCAAACCATGAAGCTATCTCCCTGGAGCCAAGTCTTCTCTGTAGTGGTGCTAATCCTCTAAACAGCTGTTTTTCTTGTCTCTGCCTTGCCTGCATCTTTAAACTCATTCCTGCTCTTTTCCCCAAAGGGTTTTCCCCCACTTTTTGCTATCTTTCTCTGGTAGTGATGACTGAGAGCTGTGACAGTCACAATGCCATACCCTGAATGCTATGCCACCTTGACATTTCTTCTCCACCCAGACAACTTAGTCCAGTGAATTCAGCCGCAACCAAACTTTTAAGACACAAGCAGAATGCACCAAGGTTTATCCCCAGAAAGTAACAAATGGCTTCTAGTGTAGCTCCCAGCACAATCTTTGTTCACCTCTGTAACCTCATTGGCCAGGGCTCCACTCTCTGTGTTTCTGTTGATATTCTAGTCTTTCAAATTCCTGTCAGAATGGTCCAGTAAGCTCATGGAGTTCTCAGGTGTCTGAGGCTTCAAGCTCCAAATCTTTCTATATCCTTTAACAGACCAGTTCAGGAGGCTTAAGAATCACGTGATCAGATAATCACAGCCATGACCCCACTTCTGGTACCAATTACGTTGACTCACAGTTTAAGAAGGGGTACTGTGTGGAAAGGCTGGGGAGATGGCTCGTGGGTAAAGTGCTTGCTGTGCAAGCATAGAGACCCATGTTAAAAAAAAAACAAAAACAAACCAGGCATGGCGTTGTGCACCTGTGACCGAGCACTTGCTAAGCAGATGCAGTAAGATCCCAGGGGCACTTCAACCAGCCACATTAGCCAATCAGTGCTCTCTGGATCCAATGAGAGATCCTGTCTCAGACATAGAGAGCCGCCGAGGAAGACACTCAACATGATTCTCTGGCCTTCACATTTGCACACACAGAAAAAGAAGAATCTGAGGATAGACAGGCTGGCCCTTGCCCTCTGTGAGGCTTCCAGAGAGCTGGCTGAATCTAGAGAGCTGGGGTTTATCTTTATGTATTTTGGTGCTAGGAAAACACCCATATGCATGTGGTGCTTGAAGAACAAGATCAGTGGGTAGTAGGCAGAGAAGAGGAGACCTGGACTTGATGGCCGGGAGTGTGGGGTGGTGGTGGGTGGGCTGTGGCCTCTTCCAAGGCCAGGCTTCTTTTCAGGATCAGCTAAACCCACAGTGGGGAGTGCTATGGGCACTCTAGCTCCTAGAGAAGTAATTTACCATGTGGCCACACAGTGGCACTCTCTCCTCCTTTTGTTGAACAAAAAGTCTGAAAAAAATAATTTAGAGACACAGTTTGAATCACAAGAATAATATACGATCAAATAGAAATACAGATTTAAAATTCACTTCTTAATGGATATTTTTAATGCTAATGTCTTTTTAATTTCCATCTTTTCCTTTTCTTTCACTCTGTCTCCATCTGCCTGTCTCCTTTCTTTGCCTTGCTCCCCCCCACCCCATTCTTTCTCCTCTCTCCATCTTTTGCCCATCATGTGTGAGTGCCATGGTTTCAGTTCAACCTCATCATTACTGACATTTGTCTGTGTAGCCATGTGGCTAGAAGAATCTTCCCAAGGTAGAGAAATGGCTTTTCAAAGTCCTCCCACATCCCTCATGAGACAACATGAGAAAGAGCACAGGGCGGGCCCCTGGTCTACTGGACATGATAGGCAGGCAGAGCAGTGTAGTGGGGAGCCGAGTTCCAACCCTTCCTCCAACTCCTCCAGCAGCCCGTTTCTGGGTTTAGGAAGATTGTCCATTACCCTGCCCGTGCCACACAATGGCTTCTTACCTTAGAATCCAGAAAGTCTGTGGAGTTTCCTCAGGAATATTGAAGCCATCCCACACACAGCTGAAGGCTTGCCCTGATGCTCAGTGTGCAAGATCAGGTGTGGTGTTTATCAAGGGAGGGAGAGTGTGGGCTCCCTGGGTGGGCATCACAGAGAATGCAGGACCTTTACCCATAATTCCCTGTTTATGCCTTAGACTCCCTCACCTCAAGGGATGTCATTTCTGATTTTCTGTTGTTGTTTGCTTTGTTTTGTCTTGTTCTGAGACAGAGTTTTTCTGTGCAGCCCTGGCTGTCCTGGAACTCACTCTGTAGACTTGAACTCAAAGATCTCTGCCTCTCAAGTGCTGGGATTAAAGACATGTGTCACCACCATTGGGTATCACCTGACTTTTTATATTCAAGTGAGCTGCCCAGACATGAGCTGGCCAGAGCTCTGGACTCTCCTCTTTTGCCCGAGAAGTAGCCAGCTAAGCATGTGTGTATCATAACTCAGGGCAGAGCCAATAAACCTTCCTGTTGCAGGAGGCCAGTGAGAGCTGATGCATGGGGTGAGATTGAGGAGCCTGTTTGTGGAAGCTACTTCAGGGAAGGGCCAGACAGGCTGCCAACCTTGAAGGGAAACTGAGGCCCAGTGAGAGACCCCCTAGGTTACCTAGTATGGTGATTAATGTTGTCAACATGACAGAATCTAGAATTGGTCAGAAGACTTCTGGGTGTGTCTGTAAGGGAGTGTCTAGCCTGGGTTAACTGAGGTGGAAAGACCTACCCTGAATATGAGGGGGTGCCATTCCACAGGATGAGGTCCTGAACTGAGTAAAAATGAAAAATGCACTGGGCACCAGTGTTCTTTGTGACTGCAGGTGCAGCGTGACCTGCTGCCGCAAGCCATCTTCCCTGCGTGATCACGATACCCTCAGACTTGGAGAGGAAATCAGCCCTTCTCATCTCAAGCAGACTTTGCCAGGTGTTTGTGACAGCACTGAGAGAAAGAAGCAATCCACTTGGCTCCTAAGAAACAGCCAGGGCAGAGAAGCACCCCACCCCCTTCTCACCTTCTTTCTGAAGGCCTTTGTTTTATTGCCTATAATCTTGATGTCTCAATCTACAAAACATAGATTCCCACTGGCAATCGGCAGGGCAGCCAGCCTCCAGCTGTGGAGTATGGACTATATACCACAGCTGGATTTGACCCACACCGGCAGCACATGGTGAACAGGCCTCAGACTTAGCATCTGCAGAATGAGACTGGAGGATACTCCCACGGGTGTCATCAGGAGAACGTTGAACTGTAGTCAGCTCTCAGCTGACTTAACTGGCAGCTGACTACACACACATACACACACACACACACACACACACACACACACACACACATGCTCTGACCTTTTTCTCTTTAATCACATGTTTAGAGCAGCCTTGGTAGCTAGTGGTTGGGGGGAGGGAGGGAGGAAGGAGGACAGGGCAGACAGTGTCAGCCTGGGGCCAATCAGGCAGGCTGTGTGAATTTACATGGTGGGTTGATCATTAATGAAACACCTGGCATTTGGTTACTGCTCTATAAACTTCTAGGGACTTCCGCCTTTGCATTTGTCCCAAGAGACTCTGAGAAATTCCACCCTGAGGCTGTGGAGGCGAAGGAGAAAGAGAAAGTGGTGGGACTCTTCTTTGGCCCTAGGAAGCATTTTGGGATTTCTGGGAATATGGTTAATAGAATTCTATTCTATTATTCTATTCTATTCTATTCTATTCTATTCTATTCTATTCTATTCTATTCTATTCTATAACAGTACCAGTCCCCGGGCATGCTGACACCATGACCAAGGCCACATTGACCTAAGCAGGAGAGTGTCACTCCCTAGTGTACAGAAACACACACTGATAAAATGCCATCTCAATGGACCATACACAATGAAGTGTGTGGCACATGAATGAATATCACCTGTGCTTTGCCCATCTCTCTCTCTCTCTCTCTCTCTCTCTGTGTCTCTCCCTCCCTCTCTCTCTCCCTCTCTCTGTCTCTCTCTTTCTGTGTGTGTGTGTGTGTGTGTGTGTGTGTGTGTGTGTGTGTGTGTGAGAATGGGTTCCCTTATGTCTACCTAGTGGGGAGAAGGAGGGAGTTTTCATTGCAGGTAGAAGATGCAAAGCTTCAAAGTAAAGAATAAGACCTCAGAAGAGTGAATGTCCCTGTGCAGGGACTGTCCCCATCTGCCCCACGGGCTCCACTTCCATGCAGATCAGAGCTAGAAAAGGACTGGAAGACAGAGGCAGGGGTGGAGTCAACAAGGAAGCCAGGATTTGTACCCAGTTTGCATCTCTTTTTGCACGCAGGGGCTGCCATTAGAGAACCTCCTCTCCAGCTGGATTTGGTCAGAGTTCCCCAGAAGCAGGAGCATGGTCCTCTACCTTACTGTATGTTGCTTTTCAAATACCTTCTCAAGTCTTATGTATAAAATCCAAACAGAGAAGCAAACAAGCCACATCTCATGAACACTCTGGGTCATCTAGATTAGATCATAATGTCTGCCAGATCTGTCTTTTCTCTATACATCCACATAGACGTTTATGCAACGTGTTCAGTTCTGATAGAATAGTTTGAAAATAAAGACACCAGGACAGTTCACCCATATTTGAGTAGATTTCTCCTGAAAATAAGAGTAGTTATACAAAAGATGGGCATTTCCTAAAGCTGCCCAATAGCCAGCCACCAAGGTCACCGTCAGTTTCCAAAAGTTTAGTGCTCTTTGTTTCTTTGTTTCTTCCTTTCTTCCTTCCTTCTTTCCTTCCTTCCTTCCTTCCTTCCTTCCTTCCTTCCTTCCTTCCTTCCTTCCTTCTCTCTCTCTCTCTCTCTCTCTCTCTCTCTTTCTCTCTCTGTACAGAGGAAGTATGTACTCATCCATTGGGCCATGTGGAGGCCAGAAGACGACTTCAAGTATTTCTTCTATTAATCCCCACATTGGTTTCGATTGTTTGCTTTTGACAGGGTCCTTCTCGGAAACTGGAGCTCACCAGTCCAGTCTGAAATGTCCCTGACTCCTCTATCCATTCTCCACACCCCAGCAGACATCAAGATGAAGTACCTTCAAGTGCTGGGCTTCTCAGGACATGGTCTGCTCGCTTCTCCAGTGGTCCTTGCACAAGCCCATTAACTGATGACTGAGGCCAGGCTCTGTGACTCAGTTTCTCTCCCCTTTTGCTTTTCTTTGAGTACACTGTAGCTGTCTTCAGACACACCAGAAGAGGGCATTACAGATGGTTGGGAGCCACCATGTGGTTGCTGGGAGTTGAACTTGGGACCTTTGGAAGAACAGTCTTTTTTTTTTTTTTTTTGGTTTTACGAGACAGGGTTTCTCTGTGTAGTCCTGGCTGTCCTGGAACTCGCTCTGTAGACCAGGCTGGCCTTGAACTCAGAAATCTGCCTGCCTCTGCCTCCCAAGTGCTGGGATTAAAGGCGTGCGCCATCACCCAGCTTACTCAATTCTTTTTTTAATAAAGTTATAGCTACTGGATTGGGTTGCTTTGGAGGTTACACATACACATGCAAAAGCTCAGGGTTGGGTTCATGTCCCCTGTGTCTCGTCTCCTGTCCCTCCTAGTCAAGTCCTGACTGCTTCAGTGTTCTTGCTCTTCCTAGACTGGTCTTAGCAGGCTTCTGTTTTCCTGGCTAACTGCTCTTCTCCACCTTTGAAGTGTTGTCATCAGCAAGAGAGGTGCTGGGTGTGTGTGCTGTTGCAGTGCTCTTCGCTGAAGTCTACTGGAACACTTGCTGGGTAGTAGTATAATTGCCCTTAAATGTTCCTGTCTCTCTGCTCTATAAAGCTCACGGGTATCCCTCTCCTGGACTTCTGAGGGATCAAGTGCAGTCAACCATTATTCTGGAGGTTTCTGTGAGAGTACTTTGAATAAGATTAGCATTTACATCAGTGGACTAAGAGCAAAGAACATTTTGTGCCATGAAGTGGGTGGGCCATGACAAATTGGAGCAAGGCTGAGGAGAACAGACTCATCTCCATCAAGCTGGGGTAGGTTTGGCTATAGTTGGCCTTTGGACTTGACCTGCAACATTTTTTTTTTTCCTTCCTGTTTGGCAACTTGCAAACACACCCTGCAGAGTTTGGACTGCCCAGGCTCCATAATGGTGTGGAGCCAAGGATCTCTCTCTCTCTCTCTCTCTCTCTCTCTCTCTCTCTCTCTCTCTCTCTGTGTGTGTGTGTGTGTGTGTGTGTGTGTGTGTGTATGCATGTGCGTTCAGTTTTCCTAGATAACCCTTATACTCAGGATGCTTTAGAACCAATCAGTCAACAGTTGTTAAGAACCTTCATGAGGGGTTGGTACTCAGCTCAGTGATAAGGGAAGGGAAAGGGTGCTGATGAGACTGTAGATCTCCATTAAAAGTGACAGATGTGGGCTGGAGAGATGGCTCTGAGGGGAAGAGCACTGCCGGTTCTTTCAGAGGCAGTTCAATTTCCAGCAGCCACAGTGTGCCTCACAACTATTTATTCTGGGATATGATGCCCTCTTCTGGCATGCAAGCCTATGTGCAAATGGAGCACTCTTGCACATAAAATAAGTCTTAAAAAATAAGAAGGGGGGAGGCTGGTGAGATGGCTTAGTGGGTAAGAACACCCGACTGTTCTTCCAAAGGTCTGGAGTTCAAATCCCAGCAACCACATGGTGGCTCACAACCAACTGTAACGAGATCTGACGCCCTCTTCTGGTGTGTCTGAAGACAGCTACAGTGTACTTATATACAATCAATAAATAAATCTTTAAAAAAAAATAAGAAGGGACAGATGCTAGGAATGGGGAGTGAACATCTGAACAAATACAACATTTTCTCAAAATATTTCATTCTTTAAAAAGTAGATTTGAGAAGGCAGGCATGGGGCACACACATTTAATCCCAGCACTTTGAAGGCAGAGTTTGAGGCCAGCCTGGTCTACTTAGTAAGTCCCAGGACAACCAGGGATATGTAGAAAGAACCATGCCTCCTCCTCCTCCACACACACACACACAAAGTAGGTTTGAGGCTGGAGAGATGGCTTAGTGGGTAAGAGGCTACTCTTGCAGAGGACGAGTTCAGTTCCCAGCACCTTCGTGGCAGCTCACAATTGTCTGTAACTCCAGTTCCAAGGTATCCTACACCTTCTGGACTCCATGGTCACCAAGAATGCATATGGTGCACCAGTATACATGCAGGCAAAGCATATACTTACATTTAAAAAGTAGTTGTTCCTAAGTTGGGTGTGGTAGTGCACGCTTTTTCATCCCAGCATTTGGAAGGAAGAGGCAGGCATAAACTCTTGGTCTATATATTGAGTTCCATGTGTCCAGGGCTACATGATAACACTATCTCAAAACAAAACAAAAAGTAGGGCTGGTGAGACGGCTCAGTGGGTAAGAGCACCCAACTGCTCTTCTGAAGGTCCGGAGTTCAAATCCCAGCAACCACATGGTGGCTTACAACCATTCATAATGAGATCTGACTCCCTCTTCTGGAGTGTCTGAAGACAGCTACAGTGTACTTGCATATAATAAATAAATAAACAAAACAAAACAAAAACAAAAAGTAGTATATATATACACACACATTCTGGACCTGGGTGTGGTGGTGCATGCCTTTAGTCTCAGCACTAGGGAGGTACAGAGATTGGAAGATCTCTGAGTTTGAGGTCAGCCTAGTCTATAGAGGGAGTTCTAAGATAGCCAAAGCTACATAGAGAAGCCCTGTCTTGAAAAAAAAAACACAAAAATTAAAATGATTTATTTTTAATTATATGTATATATGTACATCTGTGTTGAGGAATGTGCTTGTGTGTGCAGATGCCCTTGGAAGCCAGAAGAGATTGCTAATCCCCTGGAGCTAGAGTCACAGGTCACTGTGAGATGTTATGTGGGTCCTCTGTAAGGGGAGCAAGCGCTCCTAACCATGGATCCATCCTTGTAGCTCCAGTGTAGCTGATTCTTTGTTTTATTTTAGACAGTATTTCTCTACATAGTCCTGGCTGTCCTGCTCTGTAGACCAGGTTGGCCTCGAACTCAGAGATCCACCCGTCTTTGCTTCCCAAGTGCTAGGATTGCTGTACTACACTCAGCAAGTAACTGATTCTTTAAGAATAAAATAATAACTGTTTTTATTGATGTTTATAGTCTACTTATCAGTAGTTTGTTTAATCTACGAGTGCTCTGTCTGAATGTTCACCTGCACACCGGAAGAGAGCATCAGATCACTTTATAGTTGATCTTGAAACATCATGTGGTTGCTGGGAAATGAACTCAGGACCTCTGGAAGAACAGTCAGTACTCTTAACCCCTGAGCCAGCCCCAGGGTATTTTTCATCACACAGCTGGTCCCCATGTCCCTGGATGTTATTTATTTGTTTGTTTGTTTTTTGAGACAGGTTTTCTCTGTGCAACTCTGAGTGGCCTGGAACTCACTCTGTAGACCAGACTGGTTTTGAACTCAGACATCTACCTGCCTCTACCTCCCAAGTGCTGGGACTAAAGTCATGTGCCACCATTGCCCAACTACTAGTTTGTTTTGTTTTAAATCAACTTGACACAAGCTAGAATCAACTGAGGGGAACTTCAGTTGAACAAACACATCCATGAGATTGGCACATAGGCAAGCCTGTGCGATGCTTTCTTGATTAATGATTGATGTGGGAGAGCCCAGCCCACTATGGGTGGTACCAACCCCTATGCAGGTGTAGAAGAAAGAAAACTGAACAAGTCATGGAAAGCAAGGCTATAAGCAGTATTCCTCCAGGTTGCTGCCCTGAATTCTATTTAGTGATGGAGAATGACATAGAGATGTAAGATGAAATTAACTCTTTCCTCCCTGAGATTTTTTTTGGTTCTAGTGTTTTCCCTCAGTATACACTTGTGAGTGAAAGTGCTCAAGGATGCCAGGAAAGGGTGTTGGATCCCCTGGAGTTACAGGCAGTTGTTCTGTGCAGGGGCAGCAAAGCTCTTAATTAGACCCCACATCTGGTTTTTTTTAAACCTTGATTTGAGATGTTTAAAGAGGGTTTTCTCACTGACTGGGAGCAATAGACAGTTATTTTTGGTGGGAGACGAACCCATACCACATTTCTCATGAATACAGAGCTGGGCTGAAGAAACAGAGGTGGGCATGGCTGTGGAGCAAGCTCGGGGCATTGTGCTGTCATGGAGGTCCTCATGGCTATTAACTTGGAGTTGAGTCTTGGAGGTGTGATCCAGGGAAAGACAACGTTCCTGGTCATGGTAGGCCTGTGCTTCTTGTCCAAAGCCGGTGTCAGCAAAAGCAATGTATTAAAAAACACAGTAACATCTTCCACCATGAGCAGGAGGCACAGCCTTGTCACTGGCAATGGCCTGTGTCCTATAAGCTGTCCTTTGTCTTTGGGGCTCTGGGTTTCTCGTTATTAAATCGGTATTCTTCTGGGTCAGGGCTCTTGTCTTCTCCAGCAAGAGTCTTGAGAGCTTTCTCTCTGCTGCCAGCTACTGTGGAGCTGTTGTCAGCTCCCACTCTACAGGGACCAGGGACTGTGGGGCTTTTCTACCCAACCCTCTTCTACTCCCAAGGGATTAGATCGCCCTCATGGTGTGCCACTATGCCTGGCTTTGTTATGTGGGTCCTTGGGGGTCAAATGTAAAGCTTTATGCTTCCACGCCAAAAATGATCTCCTAGGCCCTTCAGGACTCTGGGTTTTGTTTTTGTTTTTTTGTTTTTGCCAGAATTCTTGTATAGCCTCCCTATTCTGATTTAGTAAACCTAGAAAGAGGGGGAAAATATCTTTTTACATGCTTGTATTTAAACACCCAGGAAAGCACTTTTGTTGGTTAAATGACTTTACAAGAATTTTCTCCTTGGGGTGGGAGTGGGAGACAAAGCAATGCCTCCTAGAGACCCCTTCTAGAGTCTCAATAACCAAGGTTAGGCTCCACCAAATTTCACTGTAGTGAACCAATGAGTTTATAAGGCTTATGAGTCCATGGCTTAGGGATTATGGAAGAAGCGTGTGTAACCCTAGAATAGTCATAATAGAAAGTCTGTACCCAGTGTGAAAGACGGCTCCTCTGTGCCTCTAGATAAAGCCCTCTTCTCATTCTCTTCCAAGGTTATATTTTCTAGCCCATCTCGTCTCTGAGACCCCAAGCCAGGTGCACTTAGAGTAAGTTGCATATAACTGGCTGGAAGGAGTGACTAGATGTTCAGGTGAGGACCCAGGGACCCTCTCTGCCCACTCCTTCTATGAAGGAATGGAAAGTCCACAAGCCCATATGGGATGGTCTTTTACATGTTGAAGAAGGCAGTTGTGCTGGTAGGAAAGTTCCAAACAAAAGCTCCAGTCACATGTTCAAACAGGGGCCTGTCAGCTTAGCTAGAAGATGGGAATCTTGCCTTGGTGAGGCCTGAGCCATGCTTGATGGCCTGCGCTATGATGGCCCGGGCCACTACCACAAGTAGAAAGGGGGAGGGCAATTCACAGCCTCAGAAGAGAGAAGATGCTACGTGGACTAAAGTGACAGATGCCCACAGTCTGCATCAGATCAACACCATCTGCCCTCGCTGGCCACGGTTAGGGAGCCCCTGCCACAGGGAGGCTCTAGGGTGCTGTGTGCAATCAATTTTGAAGAGCCTGGATTGGTAAAACAGCTACTGGCCAGGCTGTCAATCTGTCTGTATTCTTGCCTCCCCTCTGGGGTCCCTGGAATCCATATCCTGGCAGCAATTACCACTCTTCTTCCAGGTACTATATAAACAGTAACCACTTAGCTATGACCCCTCTCCAACATCCCTGAGTTCAGCACCTCACAGTTCCCATCTGCCTGTGAGAACATTCCATCCCCATGAGGTCAGCAAGCTGAGGGAAGCAGGGCCAGGAGGGGAACCCCCATTCCTTAAACCCTGTAAGTCTCCCAGCCACTGGTGGTCTCAGAAATCTCTGAGCGCACTCGACTCCTCACACTGTCGCAAATATAAAGGCAAGAATCTGCTCTTGTGAAATGGCTTATACACCAGCGAAGCTGAGAGAACCCCAAGCCCTCCTCTTCCCTTTCCTCCGGGGCTTATGCTTGGGCAGCTGAAATGTGCAAAATGGATGTTCTGTCCACAGTGGGCACAGGTTGAATAAACTTGACAATAGCCGAGTGAGGCTGTGCACTGCCTATATTTTAAGGGCATCCTGGGTTTGTCCCCGCTCCTTTAGGCACCACTCCTTGTGCATGTGAGGAGACTAAGGCTTGCCCAGTTACTATGATGGGAAACCTGCATCCAAACTCTGTCTGGAATCTACAATGTCTCTCACCTGCCTCTATGACAATAGCAGAACGGGGGCATCCCGGCATCATTGCTACCTTTCTAGGAAGCCCGCGTGGCTCAAGGCCTCATGTTAAAAAGGTCATTTACTGCTCCAAGGACACCCACGAGAGATGGAAATAAGGGAGAAAGCTAGTGAGCCTAGAAAGAATGCATTTTTCTATTTCTCCCGGAGCACCCCTACCAGGAGTCTAACAGTAGTCTTAGCAAAACCCATTTAGGGCTTCAACATGCAGTCAGCCCCACTCACTATGTGGTTCTTCAGCACCTGTTTTCTTCTTCCAGGCCGTATTGAATTGGGACCCAATAAGTCTCCAAACTTATTTCCATAACTCACCGAGAATTTTCTTGCTGAAAAGGCCTTGTTCTTGTTTCATGTATTAGCAATTCCGCTAGGCTCCGCCCAACAGTTACCTAGCAACAGTTTGTGTCTCCACCCGCCAGGTACGAGCCAGGAGCCAGACATAAAAGAAGACCTCTCCTTACCTTTCCCTCCTCCCTTTTCTCTCTCCATTCTCCCCTCTCCATTTCCCCTCCTCCTCACGTGTCCCCGGCTGGTCCATCCCATCAATAAACCTTTTTAATATTAGGCCTGTCTTCTGGCTGATTCTTCAGGGGAAACATCTTGGCAGGGCCCGTTGAGGTGCTCGCTCTCGCCGCACTTTACTACTGCGGTTTATAAACCTCAACACCCGTGTCTGGGATCTTACTCTCTTTGCAGCCTCCTCTCCTACTTCTATTTCACAAAAATCAGCCTTTATGTAAAATCCAACCCGAGAGAAGGCAACTGTTCTGGCTAGGTTGTTTATTTGGTCAACTCAGCTTAAATTGGGATCATCTGGGAAGAGGTCATCTCAGCTGAGAAAATGCCTCCATCAGATCGGCCTGTAACAGAGGTTGAGGGCTCCGCCCACTGTGGGTGGGGTCTTGTATGGGAAGGTGGTCCTGCTTTGTATGAAGGAGCAAGCCAGGAAGCGTTGTTTCTCCACGGCCCTGTCTGGAGTTCCTGCCAGGACTTCTCTTCATGATGGACTACAAGCCGTGAGAAGAAATAAACGTTTCCCTCCCTACGTTGTTTTTGGTCATGGTCTTCATCACAGTAACAGAAAGCAAACTAGGACAGTAGCGCACTTCTGTAATCCAAGCAGTGGGAAGGGCTGAGCCAAGAGATTCTCTAGTTCAAAACTAGCCTGGGCTGCAGAGACTCAGACCCTGTCGCAGAAGTAAATAGAATTTCCACAGTGCTACTGAGTCTTGTGGTACTTTAAAGTACTTTGAGTTTTATTTATATTAAGGTGCCTGCCCCGCCTCTGCCTCCTCTCAATTATTATTATTATTATTATTTTTTTTAATGAGTTTAACTTTCTCTTTAAATAAGACAATTGGGGAAGGGGGCCAAGCTTGAAAAACAGTAACACTTATTTTGGCAAGATAGCAACCAAAATCTAAAGTACAAGCTATTATATCCAAATTAAAAGGCATTAAAGAATAAACCATAATATTGGGGAGAGGGTACACAAACACAAGATACAGTATGTCTAAACATCTTGAAATTATAATTTTAGGGTAAAAGTTGAAAAATTACGCTGTTTTAGCTAGAGATTAAGTGCACCTTTTTTCCTGTTTTTCCCAAATAGAATCAGAGTTTACGATTTAATCACACCTCAAAGCTTTTCTCTCAATACAAAGCAACCACTAAATACACACAAAATACTTATTTGTTAATAATTTCCCTGGCTTATCCAACGTGCAATGCACACGACTTGAAAGACTACAATTTGGGGGTGAGTGTACACAAACTCAATTATCTTAAGGACAAGGAGAGCCTCCTGGATGTATGCTTAGGAGAGAAGTCCTAGTTCCCAAGAAGGCCAGGCGAGGGCGCCATCTCCTCGAACTGGAGTTATAGGTAGTTGGGAGCTGCTGCCATTTGGGTTCTGGGAACCTAACCCTGGTCCTCTGTAAGAGCAACAAATGCTCTTAACGGCAAGGCCATTTCTCTAGCTTCCGCTTATCATCTTTCACTGGGTCTTATTATATAAGTTTAAGTATAATAAAACCCCAAACTCCAACCCAAACCAAAAAACAACAAAATACAGCAACAACAAACCAAAACAAAAAATACACAATGCCAGGTGGTGGTGGTGGTTGTGGCGGCGGCTGCTGGGGCAGCTGCGGCGGTGAACACCTTTAAAGCTAGCACCTTTAAAGCTAGGCAGAGGCAGAAGACTCTCTTGACTTCCAGGCCAGCCTGGGCTACAGAGCAAGTTCCAGGATGGGCAAAGCATAAAGAGAAACTTTGTCTTGGAAAACCTTAATAAATACATAATTAATTAAAAAAATAATACAAATAAGGAAAATAACAGCAAATGAAAACTATATACATTCTGATATCCCTCTAAAAAGCTTTGCACCACAGCCGGCAAGGTTTGAAAAGACTTGACACCTTGTCATGGCATGCAAGTAAATCAAGGTATTCTGACTTTACAACATAAACTGCATCCTCTGACTAAGGCTGGCCTCTACATGTCACTCCACAGACTCTTCTGCAAAGGAAAAAGTGGTGGTGGGGGAAAGCCCCATCCTTTTTGCTGCAATTGACAGGCTGTCCATCCAAGGGGATCCCAGAGGCTCATTTGGAAATAGGAACGCCTACAGGGAGACCCCAAAGGTGGCAGGTGTGCCAAAGACAGAGGGACCTGGCTCGAAAGGGCCAGCGCTCTCCACTGAGCCTAGCCCTGCCAGCTTGTTTTTGACTGTGCTTGTTCCGAGCGCGCGCCTCCTGTCACCATCACGTGGCCGCCCCTCCCCACCCCACCCCTCGGCCGGTCTCGTGGCTCCGCCCTCTGCGCCGGGACTTCTTTCGGCCTCCTTCAGAGTCACAAGATCTCTCAGTGGGCTCCCACCTTCACGATCCTTCCGCCGTCCCCGCCTCCACATTAAAATCTCTTTCGGTTTTATTTATCTCGGCCAGCTTGTATCGTCATAAGTGGTATATCCTGTCCTGTCTGGAGAGGCTGAGACTCTGGCCATCTGGCATTAGGCTCGGAGCGTAGTAGAGACCCGAATAGGGACTCTTTTTCATAGCGGAGGCCCCCGCCGCTCGAGACGCTTCACGCCAGGGGGAGGTGCTGCGCGTCCAAGATGGCGGCGCCCTGTAGGCTGGAGGGACTGTGAGGTAAACAGCTGAGGGGGAGGAGACGGTGGGTGAGTACGGGGGGTGTTTCCCCTTCTTTTCCTTGTGGGCTTTTCGGGGCAGCTCTGGCAGCGTGACCTCACGCTGTGGGGCGCTGCGGAGCGCGTTAGCCGAGTCGGGGGTCCGGGGAAGGGGGTTCGGGGAGCTTCTTCCTCGCCCTCATCGCGCGCTGGCTCCGGCAGGGCTCGGCTTGGGCTGCTGGGGCCCCGGGGAGCTGAGGCGGGCCTGCTCCGTCCGATGGCATGGCTGGCTGCAGCTCCGGGCCCGAGGTGGCCCCGCTAACCCGCCCCCCTCGCTTGCTGCGGTGACAGGCTCCCGCGGGGGTGCGCCGCGCAGGTCAGAGACCCCGGGCCCGGCACGGGGACCCGGGGGTGGGGTCGCGGCTCGAGCCTCTACTGCAGCCGCCGGGGCTGGGGGTGGAGAATGAATGAAGGCCGCCTGTGGGCACTGGAGGCTGCCCGGCGCCCGCCGTCTCGGGGAGAGTGTGCACGGCCGAGTGCTTGGCTCTGGGTGTACTTGTGGGTGTTTAATTGATGCTGGAAGACAGTTACCTCCAAGTCGGCAGAGGTGCTCGTTAGCGACAGCTACCTGCCCAGCCACTGCTGAACGCTCATTCATTCATTTGAGGACCTGGAGGACCCACTGCCTGCGGTCCCAGACACCTTTTTTAGAACCCAAGCACTTTCTTTGTGTTGTGGGTTAGAAGAGTTTGGCTTCTCGCGTGTTGGATTTGGAATGAGAGAGACGTGGGGATGGCGTGGAGTGTGGTCGGCCAGTAATCGCAACTATCGTTTTTTTTTGTTTTTTTTTTTGTTTTTTTTTTGTTTTTTGTTTTTTGGAGAGGGGGAATAGGGGGTGCCTGTGTGACCGAGCACTATTGAAAGTGCTTGGTAGCCATCCTGTCTTTGGTTCTGGACAAAGGAGAAGCAGTCTGCAGCCTTTCTAAATGAAGAAACTGAGGCCTGGAGAGAGTGGAATAATTTGCCCAAGGTCACACCCCCCTATTCTGAGACAGCACTGGAATTGAAGTCCGACTGGTTCCATTTGTCTGTTATTTGATTAAAGGTGGCCTATTATTAAGTGAGTGTAGTTAATCATTTGGCCAAGGTAGGGATATGTGTGTGTGTGTGTGTGTGTGTGTGTGTGTGTGTGGTGAGAGATTTTGAACAGGGTGCATTTGGTTTGTATGTCTTAAGCTTTTGTTTCTTACAGCACGGTGTATTTGGTAATCCAAATTTGGTTACAAAGTATTTTGTATTTTTCCATAAAACCGGTGGTATTCACTGAAAAAAAAAAGGCTGAAATCCTTACTTAAGAAAACGAATATGGAATTAGCACTTCACTTTACGTATTGTAAGCTGTAAAAGTACTAAAATAGACTAATGCTCTTCTGAGATATTTTGATTTATAACTTTAGGATCAAGTTGGAGTCATCTGCATTCAAACAGGCTGGGGAAGCGCAGTGGTAAATTCTAGGAAGCTTCACAGAGCCTAATCTTCTGGGAGCCTTTGATTTACTGAGCAACCCACCTGTGATTTTTAACTTGAGCGTCGCTGAATAAACCTGGGATATGCAAATAGGAAAACTGATTTAGAGTTTTGTAAGGAAATGCCCCTTTAACAGTCATACATCAGGCAAACGAGGCTGTTCAGACTTTTGTAACCACCTGGTGTAAATGTAAGGGGTATTTATAGAGGATGTGAACAGAAAATACCTTCTTACTAAAGTTAATATCTTCTCTAAAAACACCCTTACATCATGGGGCTAGAAGGGCAGATGATGTAAGCTTTCTTAGCTTCATGCATCTCTTGGTGTCATGAACACTTGGTATGCCCCTAAATTCCTAGGTAGAAGGAAGCAGGCTGGCAGTTTCTTGCATGTTTTCAATAAGCTGGTGTCTGCAGGCTTGTGTCTCAGCGCCACGCTTCCTCATTGGCTTACGAGCAGAGCTACCTGGTCCTGTGGATGCTGTGGTATGGTGCTTTCTGTGCAGACTTGTGAGAGAAAACTGAGCAGTTTGACCAGGGCAGAGCTAGCACAAACCTGAATATGTAATGGTTACAGGAGAACAGAATTGCCAGAAGCAAAGAATTCCAAATGAATTTACCTGACCCTCTGTGTGCCTAATATCTGTCCCCACAGTAGGCACACCTGTGTACTCTGTCCTTGAGGTTTTCGTGCATGGGGTTTTTTTGTTTTTGTTTTTTGTTTTGGAAGAAGTCTTCTTATGTGTTCCAAAAAGATACTTGATCATGGACTTAAAGTAACATTTTGGGTTATTTGCTTCTTTCAATTTTTTTTTAAAGATTTATTTATTATTATACATAGGTACACTGTAACTGACTTCAGACAGACCAGAAGAGGGAATCTGATCTCATTATGGGTGGTTATGAGCTACCATGTGGTTGCTGGGCTTTGAACTCAGGACCTGTGGAAGAGCAGTCAGTGAGTGCTCTCACCCGCTGAGCCATCTCACCAGCACGCTTCTTTGAATTTATAATTTATTGCAGAGGCCTTTCTTAAGCTATCTTCTAGCCTATTTGTGAAGTTGTGGTGACTTTGAACTTTGCACACAGCTGGGTTGATCTATTCTGTCTTCTTCAAAATTTTTGAGGCTGCAGGTATTATTATTATATTAGTTCCAGTGCTGTACTGAGTGATATTCACTTCTGGAACTGCCTGGGTTCTTTAATGCCAGGTTTCTGTGATTCCAGCTCGTCCTGAGCTTTAGTAAATACTCCCGAGTAATGAGAACTGGTGTTGACTCTATGTTAATAGTTCTATAATGACAAAGAAAATGAGTGACTCCAGGGCTGGATGGGACATTGAGGTTAGTTACCTTTAAACAATGCTTCCCTGTATGCTGTCTTATAAATCCCCCTTTTAAAGACAAGTCTTATTGGCTACAGGCATGAAAGAAAAGTATATGAATTAGTTGAGCATTTTGTTGTTGTTTTGAACATGTATGTTTAGAAAATGTTAGATCATCAGTTGATAACTATGTAATGGAGTTTTGTGTGTATACTCAATATTTTTGGTGTGCATACTCATTTAAATTTCACTGAGATTTCCCATAAAGTAATTTGATCTTAATTTTCTTTTTACTTCTTCAGTCTGTAGTTGCTAAAAAACTACTAATTTAATGTCAATTTTAATTAGAAAGAATAAAAAGATACACATTTTTACATACATATTTACATACATAAAAGTGACTTTAGGACTTTGTCAATTTCTTCTAGTCCCTCCTTTTTGAGGGGGGCATGGTATACAAGGAAATAGATATATTTTATAGCTACATGAGTTGAGATTGACATTTAATGAATTAAGTGTCTTACATGCACAGCATTATTTCCAAACAAGGCATGGTAGCTACTGACCTGAATCTTACAGGTCACGATGTAAATAAATAGGGCTGTAGGGTCTTGATGGTTGATCTTATCTTAAGCTGGTGATGCCATAGGGCAGAGCAGGGTGGTGATGGGAGGACAGATGCAGTGGTTTTCTGCCTGTGGGGGGTTAAACTTATGCTACATTGTGTCCCTCACAGAGAATAGTAGCAAATTTGTAAGTGTATCAGTTTTAAGTTACAGAATGGTTTTATTAGTGTTTCAAATACCTGCTAGTAAATGGCTGTGCTGCTAAACACTCTGTCCTCTGCAATACCTTTTGTTTAGTGGTAACATTGTTATAAAAGTTTGTTACGTGCCAAGCACAGTGAAGTGCTTTATGTCTGATCCCCTTTATTCTTCCAATAACCTTGAGGAGGCTAGGAAAGGCTTCTGAAACTTGCTGAGCTAGAAGATGAACTTTGATTGACTTCAAAACCCAAGTCTTAATGTTGTGTTGAGATAAACTGCCCAATTTGTTAACCTCCTAAACTAACCCATGGGTCAGTAGGGTCTTTATTTTATCTTACTTTTGTTTGTTTAGGCCAGTTCTGAGTTACTGGGTAGGCTAGGCTTTCCTTGAGTTTCTAATCCTCCTGTCTCCACCCCCTGATTTTTTGAGATTACTGTTATGCAGAGTCATGTTTGGCTAGGTAGTGGTTTTAAAACTTTTTTGTGCCTTTAATCCGAGCACTTGGGAGGCAGAGGCAGGTGGATTCTGAGTTCGAGGCCAGGCTGGTCTACAAAGTGAGTTCCAGGACAGCCAGCAGTGCTATACGGAGAAACCCTATCTCAAAAAACCAAAAAAACAAAACAAAACAAAACCTTTTTTTGTGGTGGGAGCAACTGAAAAAAATCTGTGAGCCAATATCTGCATTTGGTACCAGGTCACCCCAAAATGAATATATATAATGGGATTTTGGAACCAGTGTTAGAAATGTTATGAACCTTGCTTAGAGCCCAACTAGTCATTCTAGATTGCTTCCTGCTCTTAAAAACACAGTTAGAGACTAGAGAGATAGCTAAGTGGTTAAGAGGACCTGGGTTCAATTCCTGGCATCCACACATATAAGGGTTCCCAACCATCTGTAACTCCAGTTCCAGCAGATCTGACACAGTCTTCTGGCCTCTGCAGGTGCCATGCACAATTGTGGTACACAGTCATACATTCAGGCAAAACACATATTAAAAGGCAAAAACAAAGCAAAACAACAAAACCCCCCAGCAAACCCTATACACTTGGGCTTTTTCAACAACTTAAAAAAAAAAAAAAACTGGTAGGAAGGAAAGGCCTACTTTTTAAATTTTCTGATGTATTTATTTTATTGCAATACTGGGAGTTGAATGAAGGGACTTGGTACATGGCAGGTAAGGACTCTATCAACTGGGCAGCATTACTAGCCCCACCATTTACTTATTGTGTGCATGTCTGCGTGCATGTGTGTACACATACACATGTAGAGGTCAGAGTATAACCTCAGGTGTCATCTCAGGGACACCATCTCAGAGACAGGGTCTGTCACTGGCCTGGAACTGCCCGTTAAGCTAGACGTGCTGACCATTGACCTTAGGGTGCCTCCCTCTACCCCTAGAACTGGTCTATATGTGTGCCACTGCACCTAGCTTTAAATGGGTCCTGGGATCAAACTTAGATACACCTGCCTTCCAGGCACATTCTTCTCCAGGTTCTTAGTTACTTTTTATTTGACTAAGGGCATTTATACTAGAAAGCATTTAATTTGGGGCTCATGGTTCCAGAGAAGTCGGGTATATGAATACCATGTAGCGGAGCATGGCAGCATGCAGGCAAGCTTACATCTGATCCACAAGCACAAGAGAGGGAGAGAGGAGGGAGAGGTGAGGGAGAGAGACTATGAATGAGAAAGAACATGATAAGAGGGGCTAACTGTTAACTGGCAATGGTGTGGACTTTTGAAACCTCAAACCCTCCCTCAGTGACAACTCTCCTCCAAGATCTCCTACTACTTTCCAAACTGTTCTCGTACTGGGGACCAAGCCTGCTGCTGCTGGTGTGTGTGTGGGGGGATGGAGGAGGAGGCTGACTCTTTTTCACACTAGCTAAACTGTGTTGGATTCTCTGTGTTTCACTAGGAATTCAGCCTTAGGTACTATACTAGCTAGTTTTGTGTCAACTTGACACAGGCTGGAGTTATCACAGAGAAAGGAGCTTCAGTTGGGGAAGTGCCTCCATGAGATCCAACTGTAAGGCATTTTCTCAACTAGTGATCAAGGGGGAAAGGCCCCTTGTGGGTGGTGCCATCTCTGGGCTGGTAGTCTTGGGTTCTATAAGAGAGCAGGCTGAGCAAGCCAGGGGAAGCAAGCCAGTAAAGAACATCCCTCCATGGCTTCTGCATCAGCTCCTGCTTCCTGACCTGCTTGTGTTCCAGTCCTAACATCCTTGGTAATGAACAGCAGTATGGAAGTATAAGCTGAATAAACCCTTTCCTCCCCAGCTGCTTCTTGGTCATGATGTTTGTGCAGGAATAGAAACCCTGACTAAGACGGGTACCATACTTTAAAAGTCATCGTTCTGGGGATGGTGGTACACATCTTTAGTCCCAGCACTCAGGAGGAGAGAGGGAGGAGGTTCTCTGTGAGCTCTGGGCCTACATGGAGTGTTCCAGACCAGCCAGGGCTATGCAGTGAGAACTTGTCTCAAACAAACAAACAAAAATTTATAAAGACTTAGGCTCGTTGGGCTTGGCATTCAGTCTGTGATGGCACCTGGTGGGCCCCATTACATTTTCCCAAGATTTTTTCTCATAGGTTTTCCCTCTTATTGTCCCTTGTCATCATCACTTTCTTCTCCCAGGGGTTTCCTCACCGTATCCCATCACCACCAAGATTTAGCTCAGTATTATTTTTTAAATTTGTGTGTATGCCAGAGTGTGTATATTTGCATCAAATGTGTCCAGTTGCCTAAGGAGGCTGGAAGATGGCTTCAGTGACCTTGAACTGAAGTTACAGATGGTTGTGAGCCTTCATGTGATTGTTGGGAATTGAACTTAGGACCTCTGCTTGCTCTAGTCAACCCAACTTGCTCCGGCCAAAGATTTATTTATTAATATAAGTTCACTGTAGCTGTCTTCAAACGCACCAGAAGAGGGTATCAGATCTCATTATGGGTGGTTGTGAGCCACCATGTGGTTGCTGGGATTTGAACTCAGTACCTTTGGAAGAGCAGTCGGTACTCTTACCCGCTGAGCCATCTCACCAGCCCAACCTGGGTCCTCTTAAGGATAGCCAGTGCATGCATATATATCAAAAGATGGCCTAGTCGGCCATCACTGGAAAGAGAGGCCCATTGGACTTGCAAACTTTATATGCCCCAGTACAGGGGAATACCAGGGCCAAAAAGGGGGAGTGGGTGGGCAGGGGAGTGGGGGTGGGTGGATATGGGGGACTTTTGGTATAGCATTGGAAATGTAAATGAGTTAAATACCTAATAAAAAATGGAAAAAAAAATGTAAAAAAAAAAAAAAAAAAAAAGGATAGCCAGTGCACTTAACTGCTGAGACATCTCTCTAGAAGCCCCCCCCCCCCATCCCTGGCTCTTGACCTTTAGTGGTGCTGGGGTCACCTCAAAGGTTCATTGCCTAAGATTCGTACTCAGATCCAGGTCAAGGCTCAGGAACTTGTCTGCCTTCCTGTAGTTCTTGTTCCCCCCCTTTAAGAACAAGCATTTCTAGTCAGTTCCTGGGCACTGCTGGTGATGTGGGGACTACACTTGGAGAAGCACACTGCTCTGTGCTGTCAAGCCCTGTGCCTTCCTACCCTAGACTTTTCCTTTTTGTTTTTGTTGTTTGAGACAGGTTCTCACTCTATCCCACTGTAAAGTTTCACCCATCTGCACTCAGTAGTCTAAGCTAGCCTTGAGATTTTCATAATCTTGCCTCAGCTTCCTAGAGCTGCAGTTATATGCATGGCCTTCTATACTCAGCTGCCCTGGACGGTTTCTGTTTAGGGAAGCTCTGTGTGTTGACTACTTGAAATACGCATGTGGTATCTCTTACATATTTTGTTTTATTGTTTTTGAGACCGTTTTGCTCTGCTTCCCAGGATGGCCTGGAATTTGCTACAGTCCGACTGACTCTGCCTGATCACAGGTGTGCATCACCATGCCTAGCCTGCATGCAGTTTCTTGATATATAATTTTTGTTGATGCTAATAGTCAAATTAAACTATTATCTGACAGAAAAATATGCCTTGTGGAACCTAGCTGTGGCCCTGTGGGCCTGTGACTAGAGAACTTGTCACCTTTTGAGTTGAATGAGCTTTGTGACCTGTCCATTATCCACTAAAACTCATGGGACAGAAATTATAAACAGACAGCCTGGCATGTTGGAGCTGTTTTGTGCTGGCTTCTATGACCTCAAGAGATTCTACAGTTGCTAAGACTGTAAATCACACCCTTATCAGCAGCTCTTTTACCCTTTTTTTCTTTTGCATCCAGAGAGAGAGAGAGAGAGAAAGAGAGAGAGAGAGAGAGAGAGAGAGAGAGAGAGAGAGAGAGAGAGAGAAACTAAGTGTCTAATCTGTTTGGGTGCATTAGTGCTGAGAGCATTTGGTCCAATTGATAGGATATTACTCTTAAGTCACCTTTGCGTTCCTGAGCTAGAGCATATACAGCCGTGTAACATTATTGCTCTGTCTCAAAGATGATGATGCAGGAGTCTGTCTGAATTGCCTATAGGTTTTTATAGATAAAACCAAGATCAGTGAAGACAGGTTGCATTTAGAGATACCCTTATGGATACTGGAAGTTGCTTTTGTATATTATAGACCAGTGGTTACAAAACTCCCTGAGGTGATGATATACAATTAATCTATTTTATCTGAGCCACTGTCCTGACAAATGTAGTAAAAAGATTTATGCAGGGGCTAATCATAGCCATTGCTCTGGAGTTCATGTGTAATCTCAGACACATAAACAATGTGTCTAAAGATTGAAATTAATTAAGATAAATTGAAGCCGGGCGTGGTGGTGCACGCCTTTAATCCCAGCACTCGGGAGGCAGAGGCAGGCAGATTTCTGAGTTCGAAGCCAGCCTGGTCTACAAAGTGAGTTCCAGGACAGCCAGGGCTACACAGAGAAACCCTGTCTCGAAAAACCAAAAAAAAAAAAAAAAAAAAAAAAAAAAAAAGATAAATTGAGAAAACCAACCAGTGTTCTTTTCTCACCATGCTGACACACAAAGCCCTTGTCTTCCTCATGCCTACCTTTTATTTTTACCCCAAAAGACCTCTTATAGAAATGAAGTTACAGTCAGCACGACTTTTACGTCCAATATCAAGGAAGGAAGACTCTAAAGACCTGAGGGCATTCTCCTCTCCTCTTTTAAAGGAGTTGGAAGTGATGTTGCTCTTGGGTTCTGATGAGTGTTTCCATCCACACTACTCCCACAGAGTCTCATGTTTACATCTCCCTTTACTGACGTGAATATCATGCCCCGTAGAACTCCCCTCCCATGTCAAGATGTAAGTATAAATGAGTAAGTGAGCCCTTAAAAATGGAATACTGGTAGGTAGGCTCTAGTGTACCATGGAAAACTGATGCCAGTTCAGTCCCATTACTTTACTGTTAAGCGTAATGATAAAGAAACGAAGTCTTAATGTTAAGACTTGCCCCACTTGGGTTCCTGTAGTAGTTAGTAGTTGTCTAGGAAAGTGGCCTTAACTGGGCAGGCTGCAGGATCTCACCTTTCTGTATCCTAATGTTCTCCTCACCTTAAGCATTCTTTTCAGGTAGAAGATTCAAGTGGGATTACCTTATTAGAGGAAGGCAGTGTGACCGACTGACTGATGATTTTAGGGCTCTGAAGATGAGGGGCTCCCACACCAGCTCTGCTTTGATACTTAGTGGAATGGAAGCAGCTAGGTAGCATTTCTTACTTGCAGGGTCTGGCCAGACCTTTTGTAGGGCCAGTGGCCAGCAGCACTGACCACAGACTTTCAGTGGCCACTGAGACAGTTGGCATGGCTCCCTGAATGTGTGCCATGTGGTAATGTGATTGCCCTGTCACTAGGGCAGAGACTGTGTTGGAGAGGTGTTCAATCCTGTTGTTTGACTTTGACCAGCACTGTGCTTGGTCCTCCAGAGCTTGTCCTCTGCCCCATGGAAGTCTATGTCCATGGTGTGGAGCCAGGACTGGCAGTCAGAGATGGTGGTGGTATCCTAGGGAACAGACAGAATGGATATATTTGCCTTTTGTGTACTAGGTACCAAGATAGTCGTCCTGGGTGTCTCAAACATGTGACCCCTGTCCTCATGGAGTTTATAGTCTTCCAATCAAATAATCCCTAAACTTGGTCCTAAGAACCCATATATTTTGAAAAATGATTTAAGTTATGTATATATTTGTTTATGTATGTATGTGAGTACACACATCACTGTTCATGTATAGAAAGAAGTCAGAGGACAATGGGAAGGAGTTGGCTCTCTTCTACCAACCATGTAGGTCTTTAGGAATCAAAGTGCCTGTACCCTCTGAGCCATCTCACTAGTTCTGAAGGGCTCATGGTTTAAAACCAAACTAGACTATATTCATATACATACTTTTTTGACATGGATAATGAATAGCATGGATAGAAGTAGGGTAGAGGGGAAGGAAAGTAGATGCCACCGTTGAAATATTTTATTCCTGTCTGGTAGGATTAGACTTAGTCCGTGCTGTTGGAAGGCAGAATCAGGCTTTGTACATTTACCAGCTCCTGGGGCCAAGTGCGGAGTAGGCTGCAGTTGCTCCCTAGTGTGTCCAGCAGTTCCTCACACTTACTTACTGAGGTTGTAGGAAGGAGCAGTGCAGGTGCTGGTGGATCAGGAACCTGGCCTGACGGGCATGGCAGTGGGAGGGTAGAGAAGGCCTAGGAAGAATGAAGAGTTAGCTGAGGAGGGGTCAAGGTGGAATTTTTTAGGTATGTGGCTGGATGTGCCTGGTGCTCAAATGGGGGATCTGATGCCTTCTTGACTGAGGAATTTAAATGCTCTGAAGGCAACATAGCAGGGCCAAGAGGGAGTACAGCCTATGAAAGGATAACGATGCAGGCCCACTAAGTGCTCTGCTGACTCATCACTGTACCCACTCTTGTGAGGGCCTCACTGGAGCTCAGCATCCCGTGTGGGTGTTGAGGCTGAGGACATTTTCACTTCGTGGAAAGTAACCCTAGGCAAGACATTAATGACTTAGCGAACAGCCCAAGGCTATAGAGCTAGTAATAGGAGGGCTCCTCTAGAGCCACTGTGCCCTCTTGCTGAGAGTGCATAGGAGGGGAGGTTCTAGAGCTGCTCTCCAGAGCAGTAGAGGAGGTCGGTGCACTGGGAAGCAGGTGACCGCCTGCGAGGATGTTGGGCAGAGTTGTACAGACCAGTCTAAACTCCCCTCTGATCAGGTCTCAGGCTTTTCTTCACTTTAAGGTTACTGTAAATACTTATGTATGTGTTTTTCCCTTCAGTGACCATGAAAGATACCAGGCTGACGGCACTGGAAACTGATGTACCATCTGTCCCCAGAACAGGTAAGGTAGGCACTAGTCTAGTGGCTGGGGAGGACAGAAGGGAATGTTTCGCCTTGTCCATGGCACCCAGTGTGCAGGCGCTTCTTTGTTTTGGAGGCCTAAGTGTCTATGGTCTTAACTCCCTGCCAACACAAGAGCATTTATGGCTTGAGGTATCACCAGTGACCTCCTAAATGCTGTTTGATGCCAGGCTCTGATTGCCTAATACATAGTTTTTCATAACCACACAAGGTGTATTTCCATTTTACAGGAGAAAAATTGGGCTCAAAGATGAAAATCAGTTGTGTGAATAGCAAATTCTAGTTTTAGCCACTAATTGAAGCCTAAAGCAAGTCATTTAACCAGTTTTTAACCCTGACTGGGCCTTGGGAGTATACTTTGAAGTCTGTAAACAAACTTAATACCATCTCTAGGCTGTAACCTGCTGTGCAGCTTAGGCCCTTGGCCTTGGCCTTGTCATTTGTAGACTCTACAGGTGATTCTGATTTGCATCATGGATTGAGACTTCCTGAGTTAGCACTTTAGCATCTTGATGTGTTTGTATCTGTTCCTGGTCTTTTTTTTTTTTTTTTTTTTCTTTTTTTTTTCTTTCGAGACAGGGTTTCTCTGTGTAGCCCTGGCTTGCCTGGAACTCACTTTGTAGACCAGGCTGGCCTCAAACTCAGAAATTCACCTGCTTCTGCCTCCCAAGTGCAAGGATTAAAGGCGTGCGCTACCACTGCCTGTCTGTTCGTGGTCTTAAGTCAGCTTTTTTGAATAAATTATTTCTTCTGTTGATTTTTAAGAATTATGGTGTCAAAAAAAAAAAAAAAAGAATTATGGTGTCTCGAAGTTGAAGCTCTGACAGGTGTGCAGATGTGAGTTTAGTTTTAGTGATCTACCTGCCCTGGAGCACCAATCTTTAGTTTGTTAGCAAAGGTGCTATTCTAGTTGTTGTGATAAATCCCTGACAGAATCAGCTGGAGGAAGAGGAAAGGTTGGTCACAGTTTGAGGCAGGGAAGTTAAATGGTGGTAGGAACTTGAGGCAGCTGGTCACATTGCATCTACAAGTAAGAAACGGGGAGGTTAATGCTAGTGCTCAGCTCATTTGCTCATTTTTATCCAGTCTGGGGCCTCAGCCTACAGAGTGGCACCACCCACACTCAGTACATTTTCTGGGTTCTGTTAAACTTACAGCAGCATCCTCATGTTGCTGCCCAGAAGTGTGTTTCCATGGTGATTCTCAATCTCATCAAGTTGACAATGAAGTTTAGCCATTGCAGGTATCAGTTGTCTTGCTTGCGTGCTGCGC
This sequence comes from Mus musculus, assembly GCF_000001635.26. Lineage (NCBI taxonomy): Eukaryota > Metazoa > Chordata > Mammalia > Rodentia > Muridae > Mus > Mus musculus. The sequence goes on from NC_000068.7 coordinate 28,653,524, forward strand.
AGGAATCTGGGAAGATGGGCTGGCGCTTGTCTACCGTTTTCATACTTACACAGTAGTATGACTCATTCCATGGTCAGTGGTAGCTGCTAAGTCCACCCCCGCCTCACTGCTAACCGAGGATCAGAAAGTATAGTCAGACTTCATCACGAGGACTTTGGTAGATGGCACTCCACACTGAGAGTGGATGTGCCATTCTCTCAAGAGTGAGGACTCCTGAGGGAGACTCTTGGTTTTCAGTTCAACCATGCTCTTCATCCTGCCCCTTCTCACCTCACCATGTAGTCCAGACTGACCTCCATCCTCCTGTCTCAGCCAGCAGAGTCTGGGATTAGTGTTTGCCACCACTCTGGGCTGCAATGCCCTCTGTTTTAGTTAGGGTTTCCATCGCTGTGAAGAGACACCACGACCAAGGCAACTCTTACAAGGACAACATTGAATTGGGGCTGGCTTACAGTTTCAGTGGTTCAGTCCATTATCATCCAGGCGGGAGGCATGGCAGTGTTCAGGCAGACATGATGCTGGAGGAGCCAAGAGTTCTGCATATTGATCCAAAGGCAGCCAGGTGGAGGTTGAGCATAGAGACCTCAAAGCCCATCCCACAGTAACACACTTCCTCTAACAAGGGCACACGTCCTATTAGTGTGACTTCCCATGGACCAAATGTATTGAAACTACCATAACTCCTTTTAGAACTTCACTGAGTATGAACTCAGAGGGGTAAGCATTTTTCATTATGACAATTTCATTATTATAGCAGTCAGAATTAAAAAGTGTAAGATATTTGTGTAGCTGAGGTGCTTTTTGAACACAGAGTGCCAGTTTATCTTGTGATCACTGTCTGTTGTGCTTGTGGTGCCCCTTGAGCAGGGGCACTGGATCCTGTCATCAAGCCACATTCAAGGAAGTTCCCATTAGGTGGTTGTCCAGGGACTCACAACTTGGGAGGCCCCAGCCAGCCTGCAGTTTCACTCCCTAGCTGCTAGGGGGTGCTGGCCACCCGCAGTTCTTACTCCAGCAGTTTTTTGTTAGTAGGCTCAAAACTTAAGTGTGTTTTATAAAGAGTCTGGGCAGTGTTGTGCATGCCTTTAATCCCAGCACTTGGGAGGCAGAGGCAGGCGGATTCCTGAGTTTGAGGCCAGCCTGGTCTACAAAGTGAGTTCCAGGACAGCCAGGGTTATACAGAGAAACCCTGTCTCAAAAAAACCCAAAAAACCAAAAAAGCCGAGAGAGAGAGAGAGAGAGAGAGAGAGAGAGAGTGTGTGTGTGTGTGTGTGTGTGTGTGTCAAATTTGGCTAGTAAATAAAAAATATTTTTCTATTTATTTTTTCTTAACATTGTTTCCCTTCTTGTGTTTTTATTTGTTATTGTGTTGTTTTGTTTGTGGTGGTGGGGATGGAACTTAGGCTCTAAGATTAGTTAGGCAGGCTCTTTACCATTCAGGCATCCCAACCCTCTTACGTCCTGCAGGTTTTAGTATTGGTGGGTTTTTAAAAATTTTTTTGTTTTTTAATGTAAGGTTGAGGTAAATGGTTGATTCTTTATTTTTAATTCATCCTACAAGATGGAAAACGCTCCAGGCATCATCTTCCTCCTCCTCTCCTCTTCTTCTTTCTCTTCTTCTTTAGAGGGGTGGGAGGCAGAATGGCACAGAGTTTTTCTGTGTAGCTCTGGTTGTCCTGGAACTCAGTTTGTAGAGCAGGCTGGCCTTGAACTCACAGGGAGCCTCCCAAGTGCTGGGATTTAAGGCGTGTGCCATCACTACCCAGCATAGTTTTCTTCTTAAAAGACTATGAATTAAATGCAGTTTTTACAGGTTATTTTGTTTGTAATAATAAGGTTCAAAAATAATTGTGTGACATTTCTGTGGATATGCAAGGCTGGGGACAGCTCTGCAATTGTAAATGCTTGTCACACAGCCCGAGGGCTGAAGTTGATCCCTGGGATCCTCATTGTAGAAGAGAAAAACCATCTCCTCAAAGTGGCCTCTGACCTCCACTCCAGAGTGTGGGCCTGTGAGAGAGAGAGAGAGAGAGAGAGAGAGAGAGAGAGAGACACACACACACATACACACAGAAGCTAATATGGTCATTAGGATAGAATATGGCTTTTATATGTTATTTAAATTTTTACAAGTGGTTGGCTCAAAGAACATACACTATTATTTGTAAAGTTATCTAAATAAACTACCCATTTAATATTTGTATTATTAATTAATATATCAAGTGATTTAAATGTTCTTGATTAGGATTGGTGATGGAGTTCAGTGGTAGTGTTAGCCTATGATGTTCAAGGCCCTGGGCTAGATCTCCAGAACTGTTTTGAAACATAACATAACAAAACAAAACAAAACACATATTAACTCACTTTTTTATTTTCATAATTATACATTTCATACTCAAATTGACAGAATTTTGACCTACAAACTTACGTTCCATCATGAATGTTTTATTTAAGTGAATGTGCCGGTATGAACTGTTAAATCGTCTAATTACACTTCTTGTCCATTCCAGTAGTGTCCTGTAGCCAGGTGTGGTGTGAACCACTCAGCTAGTTGAACGCTGAGCTGCAGCCTTTCACAGACCAGCGCTTTGGCCTGTCATGAGTATGGAGACCGGAAGTCAGCTTTGCCGGATCCTGCTTTTCTTGCTGATGGGACTGGAATGTTCCGTGTGGTCAGAATTGACCAGCAGCTGTAAAGGGTCAACTTGGTTAAGGGTTTCTCATGATTAGAAAGTTTCTCTTATTTCAAGTGGTGCCAACAACCTCTGCTCCTTTAAATCAAGTGGTCAGAAGAGGCTGCTCAGACATGGTCCTCTGAGCAGAAAGCGGAAGAGACACAGCCACAGGGTGTGGAGCAGGTCTAGGAGTAGAGAGAAGACAAGCTCTGTAGGCGTGGCTAGCATGCAGAGAGCCACTCAGTCGCCTCGTGGGAGGAGGCCGAGGTGAGGGTGCAGTACCTGGCTGCATGACATGGGTGCTGTAGGACTCTGATTCCCCAGGGGAGCCTGCTGATGTTAAGTGGGAGCCATCCTGGTCCGCCTGTTTTCAAGCTCCTGCACACTGCGGGCAGAGGAAGGGAGGCCGCTGTGCTTTTGTTTCCAAGAGGAAGATGGCGGGGGCTGTGCTTGGGTGTGCAGCAAAGGGGATACAGAATGAAAAGGTTTACAGAGAGACACATGGGGTTGCCAGGGGATCCCTAAGACAAAGCAGAAGAGCAGGTCTGAGAGCAGGGCCACCTGTGTGTTAGTGTGGCACTCATTCACCGAGATAACGCACGACTAAAGGAAATGCTGCCTGGCCCTGTAGGATGCAGAAGTGGTTCAAAGTCTCCAGAATGTACTTTTCTGTAGTATGTCATCTCCATAGCTGCATGAGGACGGGTCTCACGTGTCCACTGTGCCTGTGGTGCAGGCTTTCTGCAGGCTGAGTGAGGTGTCTAACAGGTGTCTTCCGCTTTGCACATGCAGTGAGTACTGCTTGTTTCTTTGATGGAGCACATAGAGGTTCTCCTCACACCTGTCCTGTCCATCTTAGTGCCTTAGGCTTGTATTCCCTAAATCTAAGTTAATGTTTCAGAGACTGTGAGTTAGCTCTCATGAGGGCTTTCTGGAACTGTGGCTACTGATCTCACACAGAACCCAAGGTTTATAGTCTTTGGGATTAAAAGTTAGACTTTTAAAAAAGTATATTTTAGAACCACAGAGAAAAAAATTGTTGCTAAAAATATTCTAATGTTCTTTAGAATAAAATTTCATCTTTGCTTTCTGTAAGACTTTTAGCAAGAGAAGGTGCCACAAACCATTGTTCACCAAAATGTCATTTACAATTTGAAAACAGGCTAAGAGCCTGTTGTCCTTACACTGCCTTGGTGGTGGAGTGGACACCATCTTGGTTTGCTGTTGCATTCTGTACTGCCTCTTTTGCTGCTGCCTACACAGAATACAGAATCCTGCTAACCTTACAGGATAAGTAAAACCGAACTTGGGACAGAATATTTGAAATTTGTGCATTACATTCTTCATTATTAGCTGGAAGAATCTGTTGTGACTTTTGGGCAGTAAGTGCAGGTATTAACCAGGTAAATGTGTTCTTCTGAAGGTGGCCCAAAGCTGTCTCTGAACCTGCTGTGGTGGAGCCCAGCTAGTCAGTGAGGAGTATAGCAACCTTTGCTAAGTGCTCTGCTCCACACCGCATCCTGTCACTGAGCAGAAATGGCTACGGTGATATTATCTTCATTTATGAGCTTAATTTAATTTTAAAGGAGATAAAATATTTCTATTTTTAGTTTTAAGCTTTTTAAAAAAGATTCATTTATATGTAAATGTGTGTGTTTGAGTGTATATCTGTTGACCAATTTCATGCAGTTGGCTCCAGAGTCTTGAAGAGGGCTTTGTGATCAAGAATAAAATATTTATTGGGTTTCCCTCTCTATAATGTAGACGTGTGTGCCCATCATGTGATAGCAGTATCGGGCATATGTAGGGATGGTTGTTGAAAGCACATAGTACTTCCCATAAGAAGCAGACACTTGGTCTTTTTAAAGTGAAGCTTTGAAACCTGTCACAGATGTGTTTAGTAACACTTTGGGAATGAGCTGCTTTCTCTATGTAAATATAAAGGTAAGGCGGTAGTTGCTCCACCTCCTAGCACTGAGTTTGGCCAGGTGTGTCTTAGTAGTCCTACTGTGCAACCACTTGCCTATTACCAGCAGGTTTTATGTATGCAGTAGATGTGTGCAATAGATTTTAGTGTATATTAAATCTGACATAGTCCCTCGCTCACTCCACTGTTGGACTGGTGCCCTGACCAGCTCTTCCCACTTGAGCCATTCATAGTGTCATGAGAGAGGAGCACGGGCAGCGGCAGCTCTTCTCCTTAGTGGGGCAGGATTGAAGCAGTGCTAGCCAGCAGCCAGGTGGACCCCGAAGCAGAGAGAACGACTCCCATGTCTGTCAGCAGCACAGGTCTGCCCAGCATAGGCTCTGATGAATAGGGTTCTCTGGCTTGTTTTCCTGCAGGTTTTTAGTTTTTGTGGTGTCACATAAGTCATTTAAAACACTGTCCATATTCCCATTTTGCAGTCTGGTAGTGGCCCTAATGAAGAGCTGTGCAAACCTTTAGCACACGTCCTGGAGCCCACACAGCAGAGTTGAGTGAGAGAATGGCCCAGTTAGCCAACATTGGGGAGCTGCTCTCCATGCTGGACTCCTCCACACTGGGTGTGCGGGATGACGTGACAGCCATCTTCAAGGAGTCCCTCAATTCTGGTGAGTAGAGAATTGTTCTCTCTTGACCTGGAGCTGTGTGAGTTGGGGCCTGAAGGCAAATGCTAGTTTTCATCTTTCTTTCTCTCTCTTTTGAGACCTTGTTTCATTATGCATTCCAAATTAGCCTGGAACTTGTAAAACCCTCCTGCCTCAGCCTTCCAAATGCTGGGACATCAGGTGGGTCCTTCATGCCAATCTTATTAAACTGCTAGGCCAGTGTTTTAGTTAGTTTAGTTAGGGTTTTCTTGCTGTGAACAGACACCATGACCAAGGCAAGTCTTATAAATGACAACATTAATTTGGGGCTGGCTTACAGGTTCAGAGGTTCAGCCCATTATCCTCAAGGCAGGAACATGGCAGCATCCAGTCAGGCATGGTGTTGGGTGAGCTGAGAGTTCTACATCTTCATTTGAAGGCAGCTAGCAGAATACTGGCTTCTAGGTAGCTAAAATGAGGGTATGATAGCCCACACCCACAGTGACACCTACTTCAACAGGGCCACACCTCCTAATAGTGCCACTCCCTGGGCTGAGCTGAGCATATACAGACCACAACATTCCACTCCCTGGCCCCCATAGGCTTTTTCAAACATGAGTCTGTGGGGGCCATACCTAAACACAGCATAATGCAAAATACATTTAGTCCAACTTCCAAAGCCCCCATAGTCTATAGCAGTCTCAACAATGTTACAAGTCCAAAGTTCAAAGTCTCTTCTGAGATCCATCCAATCACTTAACTGTAATTCCCAAAGCAAGACAGGAAACCGGCTGGGCAAACTGCAAACTCTGCATCCCCATGGCTGATGTCAAAGCAATCTTCAGATCTTCTCTTCTCTTCTCTTCTCTTCTCTTCTCTTCTCTTCTCTTCTCTTCTCTTCTCTTCTCTTCTCTTCTCTTCTCTTCTCTTCTCTTCGGTTTCGGAACTCACTCTGTAGACCAGGCTGGCCTCGAGTTCAGAAATCCGCCTGCCTCTGCCTCCCAAGTGCTGGTATTAAAGGTGTGCGCCACTACGCCCGGCTCCAACTCCTTTTTCATCTTTGTTGACTGCAACAGACTTCTTTCTCCATTGGTTCCATTCCCTGTTAGCAGCTTTCCTCAGCAGATAACCCATGGCTTTGGCATCTCAAATATCTTGGGGTCTCCAAGGCAACTTCAGTGTTACCACTTCTTGTTTCAGTGTCTGGGATACACACATGATCTGGGCTCCTTCAAAGAGCTGGTGTCACTTCTCCAGCTCTGCCCTCTGTAGCACTCTCAGCTCAGGTTGATCCACTCTACTGCTGCTGCTGTTCTTGATGATCATCCCATAGTACTGGCATCTCCAATACACTGGAGACTTCCGCTGCAACTAGGCATCACCAATAGCCTCTCATAGGTTCTCTTCATGGTGCCAAGCCTCAAATTCTTTGCATGACCTTGTCAGTCCTGGGCCATCAACTACTGAGGATGCACCTTCCCCAGTGGCCTCCCATGATCTCTCAGGACAAGTCTCAGCTGTTCTTCATGACCCCTTCATGCTTTATAAACCAGTACCACCTGGGTGACTCTTACACATTACCAAGTCCAGCCGCAGCAACCTTGTCTATCTCTGGAACACAGCTTCTTTGTGCTCTCAGAAAACAGTACCCAGAAGATTTCACCTCAGTGATGCTGGTCTCTTCTTAATCACCACTAGTTTCTTAGCTCCAGCTAACCAGCATCAATTGTCCCAGTAATCCTTTCTATTCTGGACTCTAAAGCCAGAGCCACATTGCTGAAGCTACCAAGTTCTGCTGCTTGCTAGGGCTGGAACATGGGCCCCTTGTTTTGTTACATTATCACCAGCTTTCTGTTTTCCAACTCCTTCACTGCCTAAGCTTGGCTGTCCTGGATCTTGCTCTATAGACTGACTTTGAACTCAGAGATCTTCATGCCTGTCTCCTAAGCACTGGGATTAAAGGTGTGGTCCACTAAGCCTCGATTTATGTGTTTCTTCACCTAGAAGTGCTCTAGGCTGGCCTTGAGCTCAGAGATCTGTTTGCCTTTGCCTCTTGGGATTAAAGGCTTGTACCATGCCTGGACCTAAATTTAGCTGGGTAAGATCTTACTCCAAGGTAACTACTCCCTTATTTAACAAAGTCTTCCATATTCCTACTAGGATTGCCCATTCCCCATTTAAAGGATTCCATGGCTTTGCAAATCCAACGTCCTAAAATTTACATTCTTCCAAATAAAAGCATGGTCATGCAATAACCCAGTCCCTGGTGCCAACTTCTGTCTTAGGTAGAGTTTTACTGCTATGAACAGACACCATGACCAAGACAACTCTTAACTCTTTTTTTTTTTTTTTTTGGTTTTAGAGACAGGGTTTTCTGCCTCCCAAGTGCTGGGATTAAAGGCTTACGCCACCACCGCCCGGCTTGATTTGTTTGTCAAGACAGGATTTCTCTGTGTATCCCTGGTTGTCTGGAACAGGCTAGTCTAGAACTCAGGAGATCCGCCTGCCTGAGTGCTGGGAGTAAAGGAGTGTAGCACCATGGCCTGGCTTTGTGCCCAGCTTTTCCCGTGCTCTAGGCATTTGATTGCAGGTCCTCACACTTGTGCAGCAAGCACTCTACCGCCTAGCCATCTAACTACGGTAACATTTCTCTTTAGGCCAATACGGTTGGAATTATCCGATTAGTCTAATGACTTGAAAAAGGGCAAAACCAGTGCTACGTGCCTTTGGTTAATGTAAAAAGATGTCTCCTGCCTTTTCTGACAGCCACTGAGGGAAAAGGAAGTAAGTTTGATGAGTCGCTCTTTTTGTTTAGAACGTGGGCCTATGCTTGTCAACACGTTGGTTGATTATTACCTGGAAACCAATTCTCAGCCGGTATTGCACATCCTGACCACCTTGCAGGAGCCACACGATAAGGTGAGTACTGGTGGGCTATCGTGGCCGTCTGTATATTCTCAGTCACTGGAGGGTGGCCCTGAGCCACAGCAGCTCATCCATAGTTAACCCACAGATGAGGAAAATCTGAAAATTTACAAAATAGCATCGATTTCAGAGGCTTTTTTACAGATCTTGCTCTTTAAAGAAATCTTATAATTCTAGCACTATAGTAGATTAATGACATTTGAAATAAAGATTTTAAACCTGTGCTTTGAGTAGGGGTTTTGAACGTACCAATAAAGAAAAAGCCCTGAGTGCAGCCAGCCAAGTCTTGCATTTGCAAATGAAGTTGCTTACTCTAGGATTGCATGCTTTTTACATCACCTGCAGTGGCCTTCTTTACTCTGGGCCAGATTGCAACACCACAATGGCTCGTTTTATATTTAAGGCTAGAGCATATATGCTAGGGTGTTACAGTAGTAAGGCCTTCCACAGCCTGCCCTGGGCTTATAACCTTGGGTTGTGTGTGTGCAAGGGTGGCGAGAGAAGCTGTAATCCCTCCTCTTACGGGATCCTTTTTCATAAATTGCAGCTGTTCTCTCAAGCCAAGTGAAGAAAGCTTTGTTCACTAATGTAGTTTTGAAATGTCGGATTGGGCCTATTGAGCCCTAGCCTTCATGGGGTGAGCATATCTCCAGCCCATCTTTTGGTGCTTGTGTTAAAAATAAAGGAAGACTTGAGGCCTTGGAGTTTAGTTGATTGGTTAACTTCAGACACTTCCAGGAAAATTTCTCTTGATGTTTTACATTTTCAGCACCTCTTGGACAAAATTAATGAGTATGTAGGCAAAGCTGCTACCCGTTTATCCATCCTCTCGCTGCTGGGGCATGTTGTGAGACTGCAGCCATCTTGGAAGCATAAGCTCTCTCAAGCACCTCTTCTGCCTTCTTTATTGAAATGTCTCAAGGTAGGATATTTGTAAGGTTTTGAAGGAAATACATTTGTAAATATTGTTTCTGAAAAGTGACTTTCTACAAGTTTACAGGAGTTAGTTCTTCCTTTCGACCATGTGGGTCTCACGTACAGAGCTCAGGCTGTCAGGCTTGGTAATGGGTGCCCCGATCCACTGAGCCTCCTCCCTTGCCTTGGAGTGATTTGTTTATTTATTTATATTTTATGTGTATGTGTGAGTCCTGACATGTATTCCTGGTTAAGTTGTATATTATTGTGGAACCAGGCTGACTTTCAATTTAAGGCAATCCTTTTGCTTTAGCCTCCGAGCTGTTAGAATTGCAGGTATCAGCCACCATGTTTGGCCTATATTAGTCCTTTAAAAATTAGTGAATTGGACTGGGGATGTGGCTCAGTATTAGAGCATGCAGAAGGCCCTGGGTTTGGTTCCCAGTACTAGTGAGATAATAAACTGGCTCTCAATGTGCAATGTTCTTTAATCAGTTAACAGAGAGTCAGCATCTTAGGGGTTAGCCAGATGGTTGGAGATAGTGGTGTCCTGTGCCCTGTGCCCTGTATTTTGCGTTCTGTGTCAGCTGTTTCTTCCACTGTCATCCAGGGACGGGGATAGGGATAGGGGTCTTTCTTGAGGCTTTGGGATTCAGGAGTTTCAAGCCAAATTAAACTATCTCTCAGATGAGATGGTAGAGCATGGGAAATAGTCCCCAGCCTCACCACAGTGTCAGCAGGGCTCAGTGCTTCGTTTTGCTAAGTCTATTTCAGTGCTGTCCCTCAAATTCTTAGGGATCAGGAAATGAGCACAAGAGGGTCTTGAGATCTGTGACCTCAGGATTTGGACCCTCGTCCAGTGCTGAGCCTGATGTCGCCCTTCCCTTCTGCAGATGGACACTGATGTTGTGGTCCTCACAACTGGTGTCTTGGTGTTGATCACCATGCTCCCGATGATCCCGCAGTCAGGGAAGCAGCACCTTCTCGACTTCTTTGACATCTTTGGCCGTCTCTCGTCATGGTGCCTGAAGAAACCAGGTATAACTCCAGTGTCCTCATCAGGTTTCTCAAGGGAATGCTTCCGTAGTGGTAGCAGCCATGTGTATGCGGGAAGGAAGGATATTTGGTATTCACTACATAGAAGAGAAAACGTGTGGGTGCACTCACTGCAGGGCACATAGGAAATGGGGCTGGTGAAGCGCATTCTTTATGCTGTTGGTCAGAAAGGATTGTCAGAGAAACTGGGAGACAAGATGTACACCTTCCTGAATCTCATTAGTAAAACTGAGTCACAGCCTCTAACTCTGGGTGCTGTACAGCTGAGCTTACAAAATGCTTGCGTCCTGTGCTCATGTTTACAGCCACAGTGTCACAACTTCCATTGTGAGAACCTATTGGTTGTGCGTGGAAGAGGAGGAAGAGACCACCTTTAGTGTTCTCATTAGGACACATATGTCCAATGCATGGGATTTTCCCGTGGTAGATCATAGCAGTAGGCAGTATAACCCCATCGGAGTGATTCAGAAGCTGTCAGCCCATGAACTGCAGGGTTTCTGGTAATCCTAGTATGACATACTCATATTAGAAGATGAGAGATGTGTGGTCTGACTGCTGCAGCTTTCTGCACAGAGGCCTTTGAGCATCAGCCTGGTTATGCCTTCTTGGGAGAAAGAAAACTCCTAGAGAACTGGGGTTTCCATAGGATCTTGATAAGGCCAGGAATGGAATTATCCAAGCAGTTTAAACTAATTTCTGCTTTTTAGTTATAAATCTGCATAGCTAAGATCTTATCTTGGTTTTAAAAGTTTCTTACATGCTCATTCTACAAACCCTTACAAGTATATTTTGTGCTTGTAATATTTTGTACTTGTAAATACTATGTGTAGCCTGGAGGAGAGGAAGAGCCCTTTTCTAAGACACATGCTGAACCTGGCACGAGATGTCACCCAGACTGTAGGGAGAGCGACTGCTCAGAGCAGCTCAGTGCTGGCAGAGCATTTGGAGTCTTTTTTGCAGGGATGCTTGGAGAGGAGAAGGAGGAAGGCAGAGATGAGCAAATGCCCTTTCAGGTCATGTGAAGCAGATTGAACAAGGGCGTATGGTATATATCCAAATGTACATCTTTTTTAATCCCAGCATTCAGGAGGCAGAGGCAGGCAGATTTCTGAGTTCGAGGCCAGCCTGGTCTACAAAGTGAGTTCCAGGACAGCCAGGGCCTACTCAGAGAAACAAACCCGGTCTCGAAAAAACCAAAAAAAAAAAAAAAAAAAAAAAAAAAAAAGAAGTACGTCTTTCTTATCTTTCTGGAACTCAATAGGAGAGCTTCCGAGAGAAAGCATGCTGGCATCCTCGGATTCTTGTCTGTCCAACTGAGCCTACTGTCACTGATTTCCTTCCTTAGGCCATGTGACAGAAGTGTACCTGGTCCATCTTCATGCCAGTGTTTATGCCCTCTTTCACCGCCTTTATGGGATGTACCCATGTAACTTCGTCTCCTTCCTGCGCTCTCACTACAGTATGAAGGAAAACGTGGAGACTTTTGAAGAAGTGGTCAAGGTGAGTTCAAAACAACAACAACAACAACAACAACACAACCCTGTCCATTTAGTTAGTCCTTAGAGCTTTCAAAGAGGTACTTTAATAGCTTTTGTATTACTTGATAGACAGGGAAATTTAGATAAGAAATCCTTGACACCTACACTTTAAAACTTGGATAGCCACTAATCGTCTTTCTGAGTCCGAGTCAAGAGTTGTTGGTTTGTGCATTTTAGATACGCGGTATCATGCGGTGTGTGGTCTCTTGTGATAGGCTTCTCACCTTATTTCAGGGTTCATCTGTGTTGTAACATGTATCAGTGCTGCATTCCTTTTTGTTGTCAAATAATGTTCCATCATGTGGATTTGCCACACAACTTCACATCTATAATTTGTCAACCCAAACTCTTCTAGCCAATGATGGAGCATGTGCGAATTCACCCGGAATTAGTGACTGGATCCAAGGACCATGAACTGGACCCTCGAAGGTACAAAAACTAAATTAGTGACAGAATCTTTGAGTCTCTTAAGAGATTGAAAATGTGATCTACAGATACCTGTGGGGATACAGATATTCCACTGGTACAATGGGCTGGAACTTGAAATCTAAAACACTCCTCAGAGAGAGCTACTGACTCTGTGAGCAGAGCAGAGGCGGTGGCAGCTACTGCCTGTGCCTGGAAGCCCAGGAAGGTTGCTTTTTGTATTTGAGTGGGTTGGGAGGTTAATTGGGAAGCCAAAAACTAGGAGATTACAGAGAGTCCAGATCTGGAGTTATGAGCCTCCATGGGTCCCTTTCTCCATAAGCATTGCCAGGTGTCTGATTTCTCCCTTCCCAACCACCATGGGCCCTGCAGGAATTTCCAGGTGTTTCCTGAGGAGCTACTGGACCTGCTGAGTTGCAAGAAGCACGGCTCCTTCTGCCTGTCAGGCAGATTTACGATTCCCAGTGAGGGGATGGAAGCTTTGGGGCAGGGAGGCGTAGGGGGGAACTGAGCTAGGAGGTGTCAAGTCTCTGCAATTTTAAAAAGACTGACTTATGCCTGATAATCCTTATAAAGTTGTACCTCTACAGTCTACTTCTGTGGTGCAGCCTCAGTCAGCTTAAAGTAAGCTGTAATAGCATACAAACATGTTAGTTCTGTCTTAGAAGCTGTTCCTCTCTGCTCCCTGTCCACCCTGAGGTGGACAAGCAGCTGCTGCCTTGCCTTTATTCTCACTGTTCTTTCTGTAGTTTGCCGTATGTTTTGAGAGCTGATTGCTGTTAGATGAGGATAGAAGCATTGTCAGCCTTGGACCTGGCTTCATCTTCTTTAAGTGTGCCTCAGGGAAGTCATTGTAAGAGGTCACAAGTGCGGCATGGGGAGCACAGGCTATTTCTTCTAAGCTCCTCATTTACTTGTTTTGATTTGTCCGTTTTAAGTCATTGAGGCTTCTCATAAAGCTTTGGTGATTCTCTCGTGCTTGGGTGGGAAGACAGGAACTCTGCTGGTGAGGTTGGGGGTTGGTGTCTTGATCTAGAGCATTTCTGTGTGGATCTGAGCATCTAGGGGTCGATACCAACACTGGGATTGTGTTGTGAGCTTTCAGACTCCTAAAGGTTGTTCAGTATATGGGAGCTGACTGGTAGCTCGAAGCTTTGGCTTAGGACGTTGCTTTTGTGGTTGGACATCCCTGTCTGCTGCTCTCCAGACTTAGATACTATGCTCTCTGTCTTCTTTTTCTCCCTATGCTTTGTATTTGAAAATAGGTCTTTATTATAGATGGTGGGACGTCAGGAGATTGTACAGTGGGGTGAAGGTGTTCAGTCAGCCATATTAGCTGGGGACCTTCCCTCTCAGTATTGCACATAGCACCTCAGTGCCTGGCTCTGTCTGCTGTGATGAGGCAAGGGAGCCAGGAAGGAAACATTGAGAGCAAAGCCATAGAGCAGCCAATTGTGCATGGTTATGGGGCCAGGGTGACACAGTAAGAGGCACTCTGATATAGTAGAAATCTCTTGAAATGAAAATGAACTCCCAAATAAGTATTTCAGCTAAGGAGCTGGAGTAGAGCCGAGACTGGCTCAGCTGAACAGAGGGCAGAGGCAGGTGACAGAGCAGATTTGGAAGGTTGGGTGGAGTCCAATAGCCAAGGAAAACACGTGTAAAAGGAGAAGAGGACGCTTCCATGGGAGAATTTGTAAAAGAAATGTCCTGTAGTTGAAGCTTCTGGATTGAAGGTCAAGTGCACAGCTCCATCAGTGCGAAGGAATGCTGCCCAGCCTCAGCTTTGTGAGATTTCAGAACATCAGAAGAATAAACCTTTCAGAGAGTGCAAAGATAAAAATACTCAGACACTTAACCGGAACCGGAAGTCAGGGTAGTGTTAGCTTCTCAACCCTTCAAGGAGGTTCCGGGTAAGAGTTCTGTGCTGTGGAGCTCTTTTAGACAGGCCAAGACTCGGAGTTTTCAGTTACCCCATTGCACCCCCAGCTGGCTATGGGAGGGTGTTCTACCAAATGAGCCCAAGAAGGGTGGGGCTGGGTGTAGGCTGGTCAAAGAGGTGTCAGAACAGTGAGCCAGAGACTGACGCAGCTCCAGAAGGGAGCCCACTGAGGAGAGGGGACTAACTCTGGTAGATTGTGCATCTCATTATATGAGAGGAGCAGTGGGCATCAGTCTAGAGTGACAGGGTAGTTCAGTCAGCATTGGACACATCACAGACTGGGAGAAGGGAGCAATGCCAGGTCACACCACATGAGAAACTGTATCAGAGCCCTCCAGCCTGCTGGGATTGGTGCTTACGTAGTCTTAATAATTGTTTAACTAAATTTTGGAAGAAAAGAGAAAAAGAAAAGAGTTAACTTGAGGAGGAGGGAAAGAATGCATGGCAGTGATCCTGGTCCTCAGAGCAAGTTAATAAACGAGAAGCATAGAGTGCATTTGCTGAGCCTTGAGGAGTCGGGGAAGCAGTTCAGCTAGCAGAGCTGGAGGCAGTAGCCAGGGTAGTCACAGAGAACAGTGTGGGTACCTGTAGCATGGCACTGACTTGTTTCTGGTTTTTGAGACAAGGTCTCCCCATATAGTCCAGGTGGCACAGTCTCGTGTCTCCATCCTCCCTGGCACTGGGATCATAGGCTGTGGGGACTATAAGCTGCCATACTTCAGTGACTCTGAGATGCCATCAAATGCACAACACACATTTTATGTGAATCTGAGACGGATACCAGCTAAACAAATGTGTAGCTGATAAGATTGCAGTTTGCAATTTTAGAGACATTAAAATATAGACAGTCTATTTAAACCAGGGATGGTGGCCCACATTAACTTCTAGTACTAGGGTGGCAGAGGCAGGTGAATTTCTGAGTTTGAGGCCAGCCTGGTCTACAGAGTGAGTTCTAGGACAATTAGGGCTGCACAGAGAAACCCTGTCTCAAGAAAACTAAATACAAAATTTTTAAATAAATTTATTTAAGTATCATGGAAATACAGTGAATGCTTTTCTTGATCTTTAAATAAAACATTTAGAGCAAGTGAGATGGGCCAGTGGCTGAAGGCATCAGCTGCCAAGCTGAGGACCTGAAGCCACATGGTGGAAGGAGAGAGCCAACCCCCACAAGTTGTCCTCTGACCTCTTCAGGTGCACGCTATTACACACAAAAGAATTGTCAAAATATTTAACGGGGTGCTTTTCTAGCATGTGTTTAATCCTGAGCACTACAAACATAAGTAAAACATCTAATATTATTCTCTTTTATTTTTATTTACTTATTTCTCTGTCTGTGTGCATGCATGAGCCATGTGTCCGTGGAGGTCAGAGGACACCTTATTGGGATCATTTTCTGTTTCTGTCGTGTAGGTGGGTTCCTAGGCCTAAACCTGGGCAGTCAGGATTGGCGGCAGATGTCTACCTGAAAAGTCCTCTTGCCATTCATTTGGCTCTTTTTCTTTTTATAAGAAATCTTATTTCCTTTACTAAAATTAATCTTGTGTGTATATGTGTCCTGACTTGCTCCTTGCTAAATCACGGTGTAGTGATGCTGAGGGTGTGGAAAGAGGAGCCTTCCCCACTGTACCACCATACACGTAGGTACAGCTCTGTGCTCTACAAGCAACTTTGTGCTTGGTCAGTGCGCACAGTCTAAGTGTCCTTTTGGTTTGGGGCATCTGCAGAACATCTGGCAGACTCAGAAGAGATAAAAAAAGAAAGCAAGAGAATTAATGTTGCCTGTAATGCCAGGTTTTTATAGTGCTGGAGATTAAACAGAGGCCTTGCAGATGTTGAGCAAGCATCTATGACAGAGATACAGTCCAATCACCAGTTTATATGTTTTGGGGGGACATGTGTATATGGGGGTCTGTTCTCTCACTGTGTTTTGAGGCAGGGTCTTTGCAGGTTTTTGTCACTTAGCATACTGGCCCTGAGCTTCTGGTAGAGCCTCCTGTCTCTGTCTCCCATCTTGCTGTGGGACTACTGGGATGAGAGTTGAATGCTACCACATCTGTCTTTTAATGTGGGTACCAGGGGTCAAACTCAACCCTACTAGGCTTTCTTTTGGGGTAAATGCTTTACCTGCTGAGGAACTTCCTAGCCCCTCTAGTTCTTTGAATGTCAAAACTATCAGCCTATTTGTGGGCACTTATCGGAGCAGTTTTGTAAGATAGTCTAGAGTAATGAGAGTAATGAGCCCATTGGTTTTTAGGTACCTGCTGCTAAGTCTGAGGACCTATTCAGTCCCTAGGACTTGAGTGATGGCAGGAGAGAACTAACTCCACGAGCTGTCCTCTGACCTCACGTGTCTTGCTGTAGCATTGCCCCCAAATAAATAAATGAAATGAAAAAGAAATCTTTTAAAAAGATGTTATATTTGAGGCAGGTGTATCCTAGCACTTGGTATTGCCATAAATTTAAGGACAGAGTAAGTTTCAGGGGAGCCAGGGCCATAGAGTAAGACCTTGTCTCAAAAAACATAAGACAAAACCCCCAAACAAACAAAGAGATGGTGAGAGTCCTTCACCATTTGAAGGCATAATTGTTAAAATTGCCTTCAGTGAGGTGTATGGTTTACACACAATAAATTTAGTTTTGTTAAGTTTTGACAACAGCTGTGACCACAGTAAAAAAGATTTCCAAGGCCTGCAGCAGCAGCTGGCCTGTTGAAAGCCTGCTGCTCACAGTGTTGTGCTGACTGCCCTGCTGGAGGACAGGTCCCTTTGACTGGCCTTCTTTCTGTTAAAGCTGTGCTGTGGGGCAGCGGTGTCTCCTGTGGTTCTGTAGGATTTGTTGGAGAGCCTGAGGCTCACATGGAGGAATCTTAACAGTGCTTTACACGTCCTAATTAGTCACACAGTATTCCTAATCCAGGGATGTGTGGCTGGAGACCTTAGGTCAGCCTACTTCCTTGGTGCCTTCCAGCTCCTCCATTCCCTGATCACCTTCGTTTCAAAGCAGATACCCTGAGAGCCGTCTGTGTAGTTTAAGAGACTATTCTTTGTCTCTGTTGGTGATGTTTTTTTCTCTCAAATTGTTTTCTGTTAACATGATGAAACCATATTGACTAGGGGAAGTGGCTTGTTAACTGATGGCTAATTTTTATCCTAGTGCTGTCTCCTGTCTGAGTTGGCATGGTTGTGCCTCATTCTTTGCTAGTCAGTCCAGTGGCTGCCACTGAGCTAGCCTCTTGATTTAACTGATGTTCTTAGATGGATTATGCATGCCTTTCTTGACTTGTGTTGCCTTTTCTAGGTGGAAGACATTAGAAACTCATGATGTTGTAATAGAGTGTGCCAAAATCTCTCTGGACCCTACAGAAGCCTCGTATGAAGATGGCTATTCTGTGTCACACCAGCTCTCTGCTTGCTTCCCTTACCGTTCAGCTGATGTCACCACCAGCCCTTATGTGGACACACAGAATAGCTATGGTAAAAAGCAGTCTTCTGTCTGCAACTTCATCATTTACTACCTAGGGACTTCTGAATCGCATGAGAGTTTGCCTCTGTTTTGTTTGAATTATTTTCTGTCCTTCAAGCGTAACTGTTCTCACTGTCTTACCTAATAACGTAGCAGATCCCCAGATTAGACCACAGTAAGTGTCCAAGTGCTTACAGACAGTCCCTGTGTCATAAGAGATTCAGTCTCTGTGCTTCCATGGTTTGAGTGTCTGGATGCACAGCACTTCTTGGCGTTAGCTGGAGTGGAAGCTGCACATCAGACTGTCAGACATGTTGTACCCTTTAAATTATCCTGATACATAAGTAGAGTTGTGCCTGCCTAAACTTTCAACTTCCAAAGGCTATTTGAAGAATCTTTAAAGGCTGGAAGTGGTGCTACACATGTTTAATCTGAACACTCAGAAGGCAGAGGCAGTGCAACTCTGAGTAAAGGCCAGCAAGGTCTTTGTAGCCAGTTCAAGGTCAGTCAGGGATATGCAGTAAAACTGTCTCAAAAACAAATCAAAACAAAAATCAAAACAAAAACAAACCACAAGAATCTCTAAATGTTACTTTGTTCCCAGGGATGGCTAGGAGCCAACGGTTTTAAGCAGAGACTTGAATGGTATCAGATGGTCTAGAGGACTGTGATTGTTTATCACAGTGACCTGGCACTCTGTACTCACCCCTGTTTCCTTCCCTTTCATTTCAGGGGGTTCTACTTCCACCCCTTCCTCCAGCTCTCGGCTGATGTTGTTCAGTCCACCTGGGCAGCTACCTCAGAGTTTGAGTTCCCCATCAACACGGCTGTTACCTGAGCCGCTGCAAGTACGGTGCCACTCAGCATGCCTTCACCTCCTCTACCTTCCGGTGAAGTTGGGCTATTGGTCAAGATTTAGTATGTAATGGGGAAATTGCACACACAGTGTAAGTTTCAGGAGGACCCTTTAAGGACCCTTGACATGATCAGACAAAGCCACTGTTGCCACGTGGCACCTTGGAGCCCAGACACCTGAAATGCAACTTGTCTCGCGGTAAAGATTTCATAACATACTACTTGTAGTTGAAAATGCTGTGTCTAGCTGGGTGGTGGTAGCGCACACCTTGGGAGGCAGAGGCAGGCAGATTTCTGAGTTCAAGGCCAGCCTGGTCTACAAAATGAGTTCTAGGACAGCCAGGGCTACACAGAGAAACCCTGTCTCAAAAAAAACCAAAAAAAAAAAAAAAAAAGAAAAGAAAAGAAAAGGAAAGAAAATGCTGTGTCTAAGCTGAGCATTGACGGAAACCTCGTGCAGGATTCACTGCACCTTGTGATGCTGACATTCTGATTTGATTGTAGGCTAGTCTCTGGAGCCCATCTGCGGTCTGTGGTATGACCACTCCTCCTACGTCTCCTGGAAATGTCCCAGCTGATTTGTCACATCCGTATAGTAAAGCCTTTGGTACCACTGGTATGTGGATCTTAGGTGGACTTGATTGCTTGGTTTGGGCCTGTGTTTTGTGACTCTGGGGGCTATGTGGCAGTAATAAACTTGTTTTTGAAATTTAGTATTAGTTTCTGGGCTTCTTAGAATGAGTAAAGAAACAGACACTGAGGCTGATCTGGATTCTGAGAAGTTAACTGGATCACCATATTTGTAGTAGCAGCAGTGTTAAGGAAACAACAGTCTTTTGTTTTGTTTTGTGTCGTGTGGCTCAGCCTTTCTATGTCTTGTCCTTGTCTCTGAGCAGGTGGAAAAGGAACTCCTTCAGGAACCCCAGCGACCTCTCCTCCTCCAGCCCCACCTTGTCCCCAAGATGACTGTGTGCATGGTTCAGCAGCCCAGGCCTCAGCCACAGCCCCCAGGAAGGTGGGATCCTCAGTGGATTAGATCAGCTTTCAAATCAGTGTGGACCGCTGGGTGCCCTTCTCATGATCTTGACAGAACAGACAGCAGTAAGATACTGACCCCTTAGCATAGGTCACGGTACAGACCAGGCTCTCAAGGTACTGTATCCTCTGTAATGTGTTTTTAGCTTAGAAATAGGAAGGGGGAGGTGAGAAGCATGATTCTCCAGGAAGAAGCAGAAGTGGTGAGTTTTTATCAAATCTGAACCTTGAAATTATGTATATACCCGTAGGGAATGTAGCTGCATATTGTGGCACGTGTTTGACTCCAGAGGCTGAGGCAGGAGGATTATGAATTCAAGGCCAGTGAGACCCTGTCTCAAAAGAATCAACAAATGAACAAAATAAGAAACGTACTCAAACATGATTTCTCGCACACTGCAGGATGAGGGGAGTCCGTCCTGCCTTGTACCTGTTAGAGTGGGGACTGCACTGGCTGCTTTGCTTCCTATGGAGCAGGGTGTATCTGAAAGACAACTGGCTGACAGATGGTTTATTCAGGCCTCAATATTTAGCAGGAATTTTCTTTTTAATGGATTTTTTCAGATTTAGTACAGGCTAATGGTTTTTATTATAACATTTTCATTCTTATGTGTACTTTGCTCATATGTTCTTCTACCTGTCACAGTTTCTTAACCGATAAACCAAGCCTGTCACTTCAAGGTAAACAACTGACAATATCTACAGACAATTTTAAAATTCAACCTGCAAGTGAAAATAGGTCATTAAAAACCTTGTGCCTATTTGAAGCCAACCTGGTCTACAGAGTGAGTTCCAGAATAGCCATGGCTACACAGAGAAACCCTGTCTCGGAAAAAAAAAAAAAAATGGGGGGGAAAAAAACCTAAAAAATTTGTATCCGTATGTCTATGGCCTGCCATTGATGGTGCAAGCCTTTAACTGTAGCACTTGGGAGGCAGAGGCAGGTGGATCTCTGTGGTCAACTACAGAGTGAGTTCCAGGACAGCCAGGGCCACACAGAGAAGCCCTGTCTCAAAACAAACAAACAAACAAACCAACAACAGCAAAGCTGTGGTGCTTGCCATCAGTGCGAATTGTGTAAGCATTGAAGATCCGAGCTCAGGTTCTAGTACCCATGTTAAAAAGCAGGTGGAGCCGGGCGTGGTAGCACACGCCTTTAATCCCAGTACTTGGGAGGCAGAGGCAGGCGGATTTCTGAGTTCGAGCCCAGCCTGGTCTACAAAGTGAGTTCCAGGACAGCCAGGACTACACAGAGAAACCCTGTCTCGAAAAAACAAAACAAAAAACAAACAAACAAAGCAGGTGTTGCTGAGCAGACCTGTGTCCCCCAGCCCTGCTATTGGAGTAGGGGTATCACTGGGGCTTGGTGGCTACCAACTAAGTTCCAGGTTAAGTGGGAGACACAGGCTAGAGAAGGCAACAGAGAGTGATAATGCAGGTCACTGACATCCTATGGCCTCTGAACCCTGTGCATACACACACAAAGAATAAATACACAGTAGGAAGAGTTTGTGCTTTTAGGTTCCACACTATAGCTATGGTTAGAAAGTATGAGATGTAATATACATCTTACTGTTAGATATCTGTAAAGACCCTGGTTTTCTACATTTCAGCCAAAGTAACACACACAAGCATATCAAGAGGAAAATGTAGGTAGGCACATTCAACTGTAAAGAAATGAGAGTACAAAATGTGGCAGTTTTAAGTATTGTTTTAGAAAATGCATTTTTTCATAAAAGTGTGCTATATGCATTAACATAACATAGTTGTATTTTGAAGTTAGTAAGTTTTCTTTAATTTCTGTTTCAGTTTCATGTGAAACATTATTTTTGGTAGATTTAACCATACAAAAAGAACCTCCATATACATACATATATATATTATTTGTATTTATTTTATGTGTATGAGTGTTTGTGTGCCTGGTGCCCACAGAAGCCAGAGGAAAGCATCAGATACTTCTATGTAACTTACTGATCAGAGTTCTAGATGGTTGTAAGCTGCCATGTGGGTCCTGGAAGGCAAACCTCAGTCCTCTGGAAGAACAGCCAGTACTAAAGAGCATGGGCCTGACACACCAAAGCAAGTCCCATAGACCCACCCTCAGCAGTGCTGATGCTAGTCCTTCTGGGGACAGGGATCATCAAGGATCTTTTTTAAGATTCTAAAGGGATCTTGGAGTCCGGCAGTTCACTAAACTAACCTTTAAATTCTATTACTCTGCGACACAGAACATGCCCAGCATTTTCACTGTGCTTCCATTTCAGGAAGAAAGAGCAGATTCCTCAAGGCCTTACCTTCACAGACAGTCAAACGACCGAGGATTAGGTAAACTCCCTGGGTAATGATGGGCCTTGCTTGCCTCTTGGCATTGAACTCTGTAGCTTAAAAGCTAAGCTGGGTGGAAGAAGGATTTTCTGGGATAGCACCTATGCTGACTCCCAGGGGTATGAAACACCAGTATTAGAAGGTTGTCAAGCTACTGTCTAAAGTGCATCTTCTCTGAGCAGGTCAAACTAGGTAGTTTTATCTGTTATCAGAGACATTTCGGCCTGAGAACCATGCTTCTTATGGGGTTGGGTTTGGAACCTTTGCAAATGATGTGTAAGTTCTCCATCTTTTGTAGTGGTCCCAACTTTCTCTGCTCATCTGGAAGAACTGTTGCCGATGTGTATGTAGTGTCATGCCTTTGTGCTTCCAGGGTTAACCGTTTTGACATGAGTTGTCTCTCTCTCTCTGCAGAGGATCCACCTGGAAGCAAAGGTTCCGTTACTCTGAGGAATCTACCTGATTTCCTAGGTGATCTGGCTTCTGAGGAAGACAGTATCGAGAAAGATAAGGAAGAAGGTAACATTTGTGGGCGGCTACAAGGTGACAAGAGTGTCCTGTCTCAGACCTGAGCTTGAGAGTCATAATTCAGGCTTGCTTGACTTTTCTGTGTTGGGGTGAAAGGTGGTGTTGGCCCCAGCATGTACAGGGAAAGGAATGCCAACGAACGTTCCCTGTAGTGCACAAACGCAAGCCCACTCGCCTGGCTGAGTGTTTACAGGGCTCCCTTGTCTCCCCACCTTCATTTCAGCTGCAATATCTAAAGAGCTTTCTGAGATCACTACTGCAGAGGCGGATCCTGTAGTTCCTCGAGGGGGCTTTGACTCTCCCTTCTACCGAGACAGTCTCTCTGGCTCTCAGCGGAAGACTCATTCGGCAGCCTCTGGGACTCAGGGCTCCAGCGTGAACCCTGAGCCTTTGCACTCCTCCCTGGACAAACATGGGCCTGACACACCAAAGCAAGCCTTTACTCCCATAGACCCACCCTCTGGCAGTGCTGATGTCAGTCCCGCTGGGGACAGGGATCGCCAGACTTCTCTGGAGACCAGTATCCTCACTCCCAGCCCTTGCAAAATCCCACCTCAGAGGGGAGTGAGCTTTGGAAGTGGGCAGCTTCCCCCATATGATCATCTCTTTGAGGTGGCCTTGCCAAAGACTGCCTGTCACTTTGTCAGCAAGAAGACTGAGGAGCTGTTGAAGAAAGTGAAAGGAAACCCTGAGGAAGACTGTGTGCCCTCTACCTCCCCAATGGAAGTACTGGACAGACTGATAGAGCAGGGAGCAGGTGCGCACAGCAAGGAGCTGAGCAGGTAAGCCAGGCCATGCTGTTGACTTGACTGTTTTAGACAGCACAAGACCATGAGAACAGAGCAGAGCTACCCTGTCCACCTATACCCAAGGCAGCTTGTTGTCTTGTGTTTTCTTAGTCAGCCTCCTCTTCTGTTGCTTTTGCGTGTGTAGAGCCTGGGATGATCTGTGAGGAGGACAGTGTCCATGTGTAATGTAAATAAGTCTTCAGTGCAGGCCATTCTGTGCCTCTTCTGTGGGGATGCCCCAGTGAGGGTTTGCACATTGTTCTCTGGAAAGCAGACTCAAAATTGACGTGATAGCCAGCACTTGGGAGGCAGAGGCAGGCGGATTTCTGAGTTCGAGGCCAGCCTGGTCTACAGAGTGAGTTCCAGGACAGCCAGGGCTACACAGAGAAACTCTGTCTCGAAAAAACACAAAAACAAAACAAAACCAACTAACCAAACAAACAAGCAAACAAACAAAAATTGACATTATAATAGCTCAGAGTTGAGTAATACTGATTTCAGTATGTCCTTCTCCAGTCACAGCTTTCTGTTTTCTCTTGTGCTACTGATGAAAGATGAGATTGTCATCGTTCTCTCCAAGTTCAGGAGGCTAGATGCTCCACAGAGCACATGGGTTCCTGCAGGGTAGAACAACCTCGTCTTAGCAACTAAAACTTCAGCAAATATCTTTTAGTCTTTTTTTTTTTTTTTTTAAATCCCATCCCCTGTTAGAGGGTTCCAGGGACAGGAAAGAATTACCTGGCTAAGTTGAGTTTGACCCTTTTGCTACTGGTTCTTGGGAAATGTTAGTTTTGTTTCTTTGTTTTGAGATAGGGTCTCACTATGTAGCCAAGGCTAGTCTGGAACTCATGATCTTCCTACTGTGGCCTCCCAAAAGCTGAGATTACAAGGATGTATCACCATCCCCTGGCTAGTTTTTACCTTTTTTCTATATAATACCTTAAGATGAAATTTGACAAGGATTATAATATTTAAAACTCCTCTTACAAAATGAAATTTGATGTATTGGAGTCAGGTAAATGAACTGCAGTTATCTTAAGAGGCCGACAGTAGCTTGTCCAAGGAGAGTGATTCTGTGTCCATAAGGAGAGGGGTGGCAGGAGGACTTTGTGTTTTCCTACAGAGGTTGGCTGGAGAGATCCTGGGGCCCAACCACCAAGCCCGGGAGTTCAGTGTTAGGTCTGGGACTTGGCTATACACAATGAATTGCCTGTCCATTCCCAGCCACCAAGACTCCCTTTAGCTCAGTATAGTTGGAGTTTGAAAGTTTTCCTAAGCCATTGCAGATTCTGACCACAAGAATATGAGCTAAAGTTGAAACTCCCTTCACCCTGTCTGAGGGTATAGCTCCATTGATCAAGTGCTTGCCTAGTATTCATAAAGCTCTCCATTTGACCTCAGCACCATATAAAATGGGGCACAGTGCCTGTGCCTGCAGTCCCTGCATGTCGGAGATAGAGGCTGGAGGATTAGAGTTCAACATCATCCTTGACTGCAGAGCAAGTTCAGGGCCAGCTTGGGCGGCAGGAGACTCTCAAAACACCACCACCACCACCCGAAAGTCAGATCAATAACTTCCTGTGAAATCTTTTCCTAGGTTGTCCCTGCCCAGCAAGTCTGTTGACTGGACCCACTTTGGAGGTAACGTTGCTTCAGCACACATCCAGACCTACTTGCCCCTTCTTTGTCCCGAGGGTGCCCTGCTCTAATCAGGAAGGGACTTCTTTGGCTTATCTGCTTGCTGAGAGGATCCCAAGTGTTGCAGTCAGGGTTTGGTGCTTTTAGAGAGTGGCAAGTAGTGAGCTTGGGCATTTGGTGAGAAAGTGAGCGCCATGTTTGCTAGAGAAGATGGACTCAGTGGGAGTGTGCTAGGAAGTCTCCTGGGAAGCACAGCAGGAGGGCCAGCAGCAGAGAGAGAGAGAGAGAGAGAGAGAGAGAGAGAGAGAGAGAGAGAGAGAGAGAGAGAGAGAGAGGAGGTCCTGCCTCAGGAGGCCTCTTCTGCTACCACTTTTGATGCTTTAAAGGGAAGGAAAGTAGAAGATTCTCCGATCTCTCAAGAATGGTGGTGCTAGGAGCTATCAACTGACTGGGGAGTGTTGGAATTATGTGTACCTGTGTGTGGAGACAGTGCCTCTCACTGACCTGGTCTCTCACTGGCCTGGATCTCGCTAATGTATCGAGGCCGACTGGCTAGCAAGCCCCGAGGGTGCTGCCTCTTTTTATATGGGTTTGGATATAAACCATGCCCCCATGCTCACACAGCACTTCATGGTCGGAGCTGCCTTCCAAGACCCCAAGAATTACTTCTTAAGTGAGGCAATGGGAGGGCCTTGATGGAACTATGTGTAAATAGCCTTTCTGCCACCTTCCCTCTGCTTTAAAATCAGGCTCTCCTCCCTCAGATGAGCTCCGGACCCTCCGAGACCAGTTGCTTTTACTGCACAATCAGCTGCTGTACGAGCGCTTCAAGCGGCAGCAGCATGCACTCAGGAACAGAAGGCTCCTGCGCAAGGTGATCCGAGCAGCGGCTCTGGAGGAACACAATGCAGCAATGGTGAGCAGTCAGGGTGATCCATCCACGCACTGCTGTGTAGAGAGCAGCTGCCGAGTGGAGGTCCCAGCTCTGCCCTGAGTGGCCAAGGGCGGGCCACTTAGCCTGTGAGGAACAGATGTGCATGGCTAAATCTCATAACTTCTCCCACACTCTCAAGAACCACAAGAACAAGTGCCTTTGTGACTGCTTGGCATTGCGGAAGGAGTTTATTTTTCCTGCTGGTAAGCCATTTGTTTCATGGCACCGAACTGAAGGTGTTTGATGCCATGGATATAAAGCCAGCCAGACATGGACTTTAAGTGTCAGGTTTTACCTTAAGCCTTTGGGGTTTTTGTTGGGGGGTGGGTTGTTTGTTTGAGACAGGGTCTCTCCATATAGCTTGAACAGGAACTCACTATGTAGACCAGACTGGCCTCAAACTCACATAGACCCACCTACCTCTGCTTCTGCCTCCCAAGTGCTGGGATTTAAGGTGTGCACCACAGCAGGTGACTTGGGTTAAGCCTTCTGATGCCTCTTTACCTTTTCTGTAGATGATAAGTGATAGTGGCAGTCTGTGTTGTAGCCAGTGTGTTAACTCGTGCCAACAAGCATTTGTTCTGCCTGGCCCACAGAGTGCTCAGTCAGGGCCCAGCGCTTTAGAGGACTACCACACTGTGTATTCAAGGCCCTCCTCAGAAGGCAGCTAGGACTGTAGCAAGCATGAGAAGTTCCTTGAGGAAAGTTCTATGTGCTAATGTGCAGTTTGGAAAACTTTTGACAGTAGAGAGGCACCAGACCCATAAGTGTGTGATTAGAATTTCAGAGCAGTGTGTTGACTGTCAATGTTGGTAACGTGTTAACCTTGAGTGTCACTGCCCATGTTGGGTGACAGCTAAAATGATAGTGTCTCTGCCTTTGCTAGAAAGATCAGTTGAAGTTACAAGAGAAGGACATACAGATGTGGAAGGTGAGTCTGCAGAAAGAACAAGCCCGATACAGTCAGCTTCAGGAACAACGTGACACCATGGTGACCCAACTGCATAGCCAGATCAGACAGCTACAGCATGACCGAGAAGAATTCTACAACCAGAGTCAGGAGTTACAGGTACCAGGCGGGTAACAGAAGGCATGGTGTCAGCTGTGTCCTCACACCTCACTCAGCTTGCCTGAGATGAACACTATGCTCTGAAGTGACAAGTGTATTGTGTATGGAATGGATCCGAGGACAGAAGTCCCTAGCTTTCTCCATTCAGTGTTTCCCTAGTGTTCCCAACACCCTGAAGCCAAAAGAAACAACTAAGTCAGCAGTTCTCAACATGTGGGTCACGACCGTAGGAGAAGCACATATTTCTTATGGTCTTAGGAACTGACATAAACCACTCAGTAGCAAAATTACACTTGTGAAATAACAAAATAAATTTATATCTGGGTTCCTAGGACCATAGGAGATAGGTCAGGACCCACACATTGGGAGCTGCTGCTCTAAGGGATCTGAATGCTCTGTGGGGTTGATTCCTCTTGGCATAGTGGCTCAGAAACAGCACGCCTACATTTAAAATATTTTAGACTTCACTTTTAAATAGCCATGATTGCTAAGTCAAGTGACTCTGTTGTCATCACACAGTGCTTTGGCTTTGGGATCAGTAGACAGTGACACTTCATTTCCTCCTCCTCTCTGTTTTCTCATACTGCTTTTTTAGCACATAAATATTAAAAGCCCAGTGTTGCCGGGATGTGGCATTATCCTCACACTCGTAGGATAATTAATCTCTACCAATTAATCGGTAGTTCCCATGATGTCCCACAGATGTCGCTGTAGTACCCTCAAAAGAGTGAAAGGTCTGGGCCAGTTTCTGTGTAGTTGCATGGTCTGGACATGCAATTTTGGACTTGTAGGGATCAGGTCTTTGGGAAGGCCCCCCTCCCTTATTTTAAGTAGGAAGAGACTCAGAATCTCTCCCTTTAAACTGTAAAGTCTGATACTGATAGACAAGAGAGCAGTTGAGGAGCAGCGCATCCCCAGCTCTGCCTCTGTCCGTGGCTGTGCCGGTCTGTGCTCTTGTAACCTCATGGTCAACTGTCTTTGGTAGACAAAGCTGGAGGACTGCAGAAACATGATTGCGGAGCTTCGGGTGGAGCTGAAGAAGGCTAACAACAAGGTGTGCCACACTGAGCTGCTGCTCAGCCAGGTCTCTCAGAAGGTAAGATTAGACCCTCACCTGCTGACTCTTGCATCAGGCAGACAGGTATATTACTTGTATGTCTGTATTGGTGATCCAGCAGTGAGCGATTCTACCCAAAAACATTTGGCGACATCTGGAGACGTTGGTTCGAGTGGGAAGGACCCATGGGTATTGACCTCCAAGTGCAGTACACCCTCCAATGCAGACGGTCCTCACAACAAAAGTACCCGACGAGCTGAGGCCAGGCACATCCCATGGAACTCTTTTCAATGCCTTGTTTTTGAAGTCTGTTAAGGCTTTTGAACTGTGGCTTTCCATAGGTATTCAGTGAGATCTGTGTCATGTATTCAGAAAGAGGTTACTGGGGTACACTGGGGCTTTACAGAGCTGCCTCTGCTCCAGTGTTCTTGGGCCAGCTGTATTGAAGTGCATTCGTGTTGCTTCTGTGCAGAGAACAACCTCAGTGTGTTTCTGCTGCCCTTGGGCACCTTCTTCTCCATTATCCATGGACTCAGTGGGAATGGTTTATTCTGCTCTGCCTTGTACTGTGCTCCCCAGTAGTTACTGTTGCTGTCTGTTGCCTAGTTTTGCCATGCTGAACTTGCACTTTCTCACTTCCATCTGGCAGCTCTCCAACAGTGAGTCAGTGCAGCAGCAGATGGAGTTCTTGAATAGGCAGCTCCTGGTGCTCGGGGAGGTCAATGAGCTGTACCTGGAGCAGCTGCAGAGCAAGCATCCTGACACCACCAAGGTAAGTGGCCCGGGCACTGAGACACAAAACTGCACTGCCCGGCCCCGTGTTCTGCAGAGCAGCCAGGCCCAGCCACATTGCAGTGTCCAGGCACAGGAAGACATCATGTGCCCTGATGGGGCCGCTTTGCAGAGGTCCAGGCTACATGAATGTCAGTTACTGTCCTCCTATCTGGGACAGACTGACAAAAGTAACGGAAACAAGGAAAAGTTGACTGGTTCACAGTCAGGAGGGGACATGGAGGAGCAGTGTGAACAGGGCTCACACTGTCGCAGTCAGGAGGGGACATGGAGGAGGAGTGTGGACAGGGCTCACACTGTTGCAGTCAGGAGGGGACATGGAGGAGGAGTGTGGACATGGCTCACACTGTCACAGTCAGGAGGGGACATGGAGGAGGAGTGTAAACAGGGCTCACACTGTCGCAGTCTGGAGGGGACATGGTAGAGGAGTGTGGACAGGGCTCACACTGTCACAGTCAGGAGGGGACATGGAGGAAGAGTGTGGACAGGGCTCACACTGTCACAGTCAGGAGGGGACATGGTGGAGGAGTGTAGACAGGGCTCACACTGTCACAGTCAGGAGGGGACATGGTGGAGGAGTGTGGACAGGGCTCACACTGTCGCAGTCAGGAGGGGACATGGTGGAGGAGTGTGAACAGGGCTCACACTGTCGCAGTCAGGAGGGGACATGGTGGAGGAGTGTGGACAGGGCTCACACTGTCACAGTCAGGAGGGGACATGGTGGAGGAGTGTGAACAGGGCTCACACTGTCGCAGTCAGGAGGGGACATGGTGGAGGAGTGTGAACAGGGCTCACACTGTCGCTGTCAGGAGGGGACATGGAGGAGGAGGAGTGTGGACAGGGCTCACACTGTCACAGTCAGGAGGGGACATAGAGAAGGAGTGTGAACAGAGCTTACACTGTCACAGTCAGGAGGGGACATGGAGGAGGAGTGTGAACAGGGCTCACACTGTCACAGTCAGGAGGGGACATTGTGGAGGAGTGTGAACAGGAGAGATTCATGTGCAGCTCACTTCTCCTTTACATTTCTTCTGGGACCCCAGCCTATTAGATGGGCTGCCCCTATTTAAGATTGATCCTACCACTTCAGTTTGCTAGTCTAGACAATCTCTTACAGACAGGCCCAGAGCTTTGTTTCCATAGTGATTCTGTACCCATAAGTTGGTAAGACTGACCATCACACAGAGAAAGCATGAGATGTAAGTACTGCCACACAGGAGAGAGGGGAGATGGGGGCAGCCGGTCTGTCTGCTACCCCTTCAGGATCCACGGTGTATGCAGGATGCTCTGCCTCAACACCCACGCCATTTTGCTTCCTTCTCCTGAGACTCTGCTCCTGCTGATGTTCATTTGGTCCTGGTGTCAGCATGGAGACCAGTTAGTGTTTGTCAGTGTGCTGAGACAGACACTTAGATCACTGCACAGTCAGCCTCGGGCAGTTGGAAAGGAACTTGATTGGAATTTCGGTAGAGTATACTCTGGCATTCTGACACTGCTCTTCCATCAAATGCCTTTAGCACCCTCTGGTCAAAGTTCTATCAAAGGTCATCTGTGGTCTCCAAGTGGAGTGTTGTGTCAGAACCGAGGAGACAAATTGATGGGAGAGTTGCTTCTTAATTCTCAGCCTCCAGTTCAGACTCTGGAGGATGTCAAAAGTAGAACTACCTAGAATCCAACTATTAATTACCCTGGAGGCAGAATAGTTTTGAGAACATGTGGGTAACAGACCCAAGGACTCACCCCTAAAGAGCATGCTGAGCCATGCTTTTCAAGATAGGATATCCCTATGTAGTGTTAGCTGTCCTGAAACTGTCAGACCAGGCTACTCTTGAACTCACAGAGATGCACTTGTCTCTGCTTCCCATGTACTGGGATTAAAGATGATGCCACCATGTCTGACTGCTATTGAAACTGCTTTTTGATGCCTCTGGAGAGATGATGCATAGCTGGACTGGCTTCTGTTACTTAGAACCCTGAGACTGGCGGCAGTCATGTTCCCTCTTGGGAGCTGAAGTCCACTCGTGTTAGCTGGGATGCCTTCTGTTCAATTTCACAAAACAAAACAAAAACATTTGTTTAATCATACAGAGCTTTATTGCTTTATTTGACAGTAAATCCTAAGCCAGGTGAATTCCAAGTTGATCAAGATGGCAGTTTGGGGTCTCATGAGGAAGCCAGGCTCTTTGAACCCTTCCTCCTGCCATCTTACCCTGTTAGCCTTTTCTTCCAGCTAGCCGCACTGATATACCAAGTGCCCCACATAGGCCAACCCCATGGTATTCCCCTCCCATGGGTAGGTGTCTCTCATCAAGAAAAACCTTTTTCAAAACCTTTCTGCATGCTTCCTATCCTGCTTTCCTTTTCTGTTAGGTTTGAATGGTGCTTGTTACTGGCCTGGGAGGGCCTTGAGTAGACCAAGATCTGCCTCTGGGTGGGGAGCTGGGCTGCTGTTCTTCAGACCCATGGAGGAGGGGCAGGCATCTCACAAGCTGTGCAGGTAGCTGAGATGCATAGCCAGGGCTTGTTGATTTAATTCTTTGTGTGAGTATCTGTAAATAAGTACAGGCATCACTATTGCTGTGCAGGGTTGGGTCCAGGGCCCTGCAAGTTTCCAGTTCCTCTTATGATGGGTTGATATCGGCCCCAAACCGTTGCGCATCCTCCCACGTACTGTACCCCTCTGTAGGTCACATGTAAGGTAAACACTGTATAAGCAGCTGCTGAGCTGTGTTACTGACGAGAGCCCAGCACAGCACACTGAGTGAACGCAGTGGACACGCTGCATCTATGACTGCTGGGGTCTGTAGCTACGGAGCATGCCTGTGCTGCCTTGTAACAGAACTCAGCTGGCTTCTTACCTGGAACTGTACAGCACAGCTGGGAAGGCAATGTTTTCAGCCATTTCTGCCTTCTACACTCTGGAAAAATCTGATTTCCTGGTTAGCACTGAGGCTTAATGCCTTCTGGGAAGGTCACCTCTTTGTAACTTGCAATTTAGGCTTTTCTTAAAAACCTTGTATGGTGGAGGTGGGTGGGGGAGGGTGGTGCGAACACATAGTAACAATTATTAAGGAAAGCCTCCTTTCTACCTTTGTAGGGCACATCCGTCTATAGTTACTGTGGCTTTCCTGTGTGGCTTGGCTGGCAAACTTTGGCAGGTATCAAGCCTAAAAATGCTGCTTCTCCTGAGCAGACATGTCTCCTTTGTCACCATCTCAGCTGCTGTAGAAGAGGGGGAAAGGGTGAAAGATGGCAAATGGTCACAGTGCCATTAATCTGAAGCTACTGCTGTGCAGATGGCTTATTTTATTGTAAAGGCTTTATTCAGTGTATTGTGATAGGCAGGATCCTGTAGGCTGTGGTTCACTTTTCATCGTTTTTATAGTACTGTATGCAGCCTATAAACAGAGTAAATAGAGCTTTCTCTCGCAGAGTCCTGGCGTTATGTCTGAGGGTGTTATGGTCATCTGCTAAACATCGTAAACATGCTATGGTGATGTCTTTTGGTGTTTGAGATGGTTTCCTTAGGGAGAGACATCAAAAATGCCTAGCCAGCCTATTTGCCAGGAAGTCCTCCTCACTCAGCTGGGTCAGGGCTGAGTGGTGAGGGCACTGTAGAGTTACCCTGTGCACTTATCTGTAAGTACTGACTCCAGACCTTTTTATAGGAAGTAGAAATGATGAAAACTGCATATCGGAAAGAGCTAGAGAAAAACAGAAGCCACCTTCTCCAGCAGAACCAAAGGTTGGACGCCTCACAGAGGCGAGTTTTGGAACTGGAGTCTCTTCTGGCCAAGAAAGACCACCTTCTCCTAGAACAGAAGAAATATCTTGAGGATGTCAAGAGCCAGGCGAGGTGACTCACTGGAAAGGTGTGGGTGTTGGTGTGGGTGTGGCCCCTCCCGTATTCTGAACCATGCTGTCTTTCAGTGGACAGCTGCTGGCTGCAGAGAGCAGGTATGAGGCTCAGAGAAAGATCACCCGGGTGTTGGAACTGGAGATCCTAGACTTGTATGGCAGGTTGGAAAAAGATGGCCGCCTACGGAAACTAGAAGAGGACAGAGCAGAGGCAGCAGAGGCAGCAGAAGAGAGGTGAGTGCAGACACGTCAGGCTCTGTGGGAGGAAGGCAGGCTCTGCACAGCAGCTGGGCTGCCATCCTCTGCTCGTCCTTCTTGTTTGTTGGCTGTACTCAGTCTGCCCTCACTATTGCAGATTGTCATCCAGCATAGCTCCAGGTGTCACCTGGACTTCAGTGAAACTCTTACATGTAGCTGCTGTTACCCTGTCTCGAAAAACCAAAAAAAAAAACAAAAAAAACAAAACAGAAAAAAGGGGGTGATGGCTTGGTGGATAAAGGGTTACTGCTCTTGCAGAGGACCTCAGTTTGGTTCCTGGATGTAGGGAATCGGATACTGTCTTCTGGCCTCCTCAGGTTTCAGGCAGGCACATACATACATACATACATACATACATACATACATACATACATGAAATATTTAATTAGAGAAGGAGCATGTGGAGTTGGGACGCAAGTGTAATTTTGCATTTCCTCTGCAGTGCTGTGGTTGTCAGCTGCACTCTCTCTGGGTCTCTTACAGGCTTGACTGTTGTAGTGATGGATGCACAGATTCCTTGGTAGGACATAATGAAGAGGCTTCTGGTCACAATGGTGAGACCAGGACCTCCAGACCTGGTGGCACCCGGGCCAGCTGTGGAGGTAGAGTCACTGGAGGCAGCAGCAGCAGCAGCAGTGAGCTTTCCACTCCAGAGAAACCCCCGAGCCAGAGGTTCAGCAGCCGGTGGGAACCTGCCCTGGGCGAGCCCTCCAGCAGCATCCCCACCACTGTTGGCTCACTTCCCAGTTCCAAAAGCTTCCTGGGCATGAAGGCCCGGGAGCTGTTCCGTAATAAGAGCGAGAGCCAGTGTGATGAGGACAGCGTGACCATGAGTAGCAGCAGCCTTTCTGAGACCCTGAAGACAGAACTGGGCAAGGACTCGGGCACAGAAAACAAGACTTCCCTGAGTCTAGATGCCCCACACCCATCTTCCCCAAACTCAGACAATGTGGGGCAGCTCCACATCATGGACTACAATGAGACTCATCCTGAACACAGCTGAAGAGGGTCTGTCAGTGTTCATTTGCGTCTTTGTCGGCACAGAACAGAAGGTGTGAATGCACGGTCTAGGCTTCTGTTTCCAGGGTCTGAGCAGCTGCTTGTGCGGTGGGAATGGGACAGAGGTCCTTCTGACAGAGGGCAGAGAGTGGGATGGTGGCTTTTGGGTCTGGCATTGAGACGCTTCCTTCACCTCCCCTAGCCTTTCATTTACCCAGCAGTGTGTACTGATTGAGGGTCTGTGCTTCACTCTCTCCTCCCACCAAATGGTTATGTCATTTGAACCTGTGCAATATGAGGCCAAATTTCATCTTTGGGTCCAATATGCCACTCTGCTTTCCTGAGGTTCAGACAACTGGGTGGCTCTTGGGTAGACCAGGCAACTAGTGGCACTGCAGGTAAGTCCAGTTTGTCCCTTGCAGGAGGATAGAGCCTACAGAGCTGTCTTTACAGGAGCGTTCCCACTGCTTTTGGTTCTGAAGTTCAGCATCTAAGCCACAGATCTAGAGAAACTGGCTCACTCACCTCTGCCTTTTCTTGGCAGCTCTGATATGATTCCTAGAAGGTTCTGTGAGAATACCAGCTGCTTTGACAGTGCAGTTGCCACTGTGGAGGCCACACTGCCTTAACTCTCTGGAAAGCTCTTACCCCTCTGCCCCACTACCTCTTATTTATTTGGTATTTGCTTGAATGCTGGCACCATGCTGCCTGTGGGTGGGTGTACAGGTGTTCGTTCTGCAATCTGCAGACAGTGGGGAGTGGTCACTAGGAGAGGCACCTACGATGCCCGTGCTTATGTGGATGTGTGCCTCTGGCTGGTCATGGTTCCACCCTTCAGCCTGTTTGCCTCCCCTTGGTCCCCTCGGGTCCAGCTGCCTTGTGATGCTGCAGCAGACAGGCTCGGGAAGTCAGGGCCTCCTAGGAGCTTATGTGATGATCACTCTCGGCTGAGGGGTTGCCTCACCTTACTAGGTTCTCACAGCTTTTACACCAACTCCAACTTCAGGAAAGACCCTCCCTGGAGCTTCATATCAAACATTTCTGTTAGGAACAGCAGAGTAACTCAGAGTCTGATAAAGGCTGGTGGCCTATACCACTGCCTGGCCTCATGCTCACAAGAGGTGACATTGGTCACTGCCAGAACACAGTGGTGGCAGAATCCAAACTCAACCAATGCTCCTGAAATAAATGCTCGAAGTGAAAGAATTGTTGCCTGATATTCTGGCCCAGGCAAGGAGAGACTAGGAAGGAGCCATGAGCTTGGATTGCTTGTTTCTATTCTGTAAGAAGAGGGTTTAGCTACAACAAAGCTAAAAACAACAACAAAATGGTACGAATCTTACTGAATAGGAAAGTTTACAGCCTGAGGATGAAAGTCTGAAGTGTGGCAGTAAATATCCTAGCATCCCTAAGTAAGGCAAGACTTAACGCCCACAGGAAGGCGTGCCACTAACCCCTCAGACCAGCAGAGGGCAGCCACTGCCCCTGAACACTTGGAGTGTGGGTGACAGTGATGGCATGCTTTTTCATGTAGTTCTGCCCAAAGCAAAGCTTAAGACCCAGGATTCTCTCACCCAAGCCATTGGAGAAGTGGGCAGATTGACAGATCTCACAGGTAGTCACAGTTTCCAAGAGTTACCACCTCCACCACCAAGGTCTGTCAGAGAACAGAGCATTTAGGAAGAAAACTTAGACTGTACAGGTGATGAAAGTTTCTGGAGAGGAGCATGGTAAGGTAAGCTAACATGCAGGCTGCCATCTCCACAGACTTCACCTGGGCCTTCTGCACTTTCCTCCAACCTCTTCCCATACCCAGCGACAGAGCCTGAGCATCCTATGTGGCTTGAGTTCTAGAAGGCTGTTAAGACTTTCCCACCTAAGGTTGGAGGACTGTGCCCCTGAGACATCTTTAAGGCACTTAACCTAAACATTGACTCCTTTCAAAGGACTTCAGGGTCAGTGGGTGGTTGGGTGGAGGCTTCTGTTTTAGAGAGCAGTGACAGTTGACCTAGGAGTCAGTAGGTCACCTGGTCTAGTTGTGCGCACCAGGAAGCTTCTGAGGAGCAGCTGGAGTCCTGGGCCAAGGAGTAGAAACCCTGGTGGGTTTCATGGTGGCATAGTGTGGGGAGGGGGTGGGGGGTTGAATGGCCTTCATCCTGTCATCACTCGGACTGTGTGCTGTGCTTGCTAACGGGCTCCAAGGAAACTGGAGGCTGTGTCTCATGCAGTCCAGAATCTGTTAGAAGCAGCCCTACCATGTCACTGCAGTGTAGGAGATGGGTGCCCAGGAGAAGAGCTAAGTGCATATTTCTATGTAATATCCCTGCCTGCAAGCTAAGACTGTGCTTTAGGAGCCAGGGCAACATGGCAGGGAGCATGAGGAGACAGGCTCTAAGTGGCATCTCCAGGCACCAGCAGTGAGTGCTGACCTCTTTCGGGGGAAAAAAGGCTTAATCTTCTGGACTAAGCTGCAGAAGGTTCCAACTGTGTGACATGATTAGCAGGGAGTCACTCTTCTTAGAAGGCAAGCTGTCACAACCCAGGAAAAGTCTGGTAGCCACTGGTGGTTTAAAAAGCAGACAAAAGTCTCTCTGCCCCATGCTGCTGTAGCCAGTGACCAAGCACCTCCCAGGTTGGTGGTGGCACCATAGGTGACAAGCGATAGACTCAGGATCACTTGCAGAGTCTGTGGGCTCTAGTGCTCAAAGGAGAATGAGAAAATGTTAGTAGTCAAGGATAAAAGGAGCTGTGAGCTGACCACAGAGCTCAGGCTGGCAGGAAGCTTAGAAAGCAAGGGGTGACGACTAAGTGAGTGTGCCCAGCCAGCCAGGGGGCGGGGAGGGGGGGGACGGCGGAGGGAAGACCATACACCTGAGGTCAGAACTAAGTAGCAAAGGCATGCCACATGGTAAGGTGGGAGACACAGGACACCCTGGTAGAGGTGTGGGCATTGCACAGGCTCAGTTTGCACTGCAGCATGTGGTCTGCCTCAGCCAGAGGCCAGTGGCCCTGCAGCCGAGGACTGAGTCCGCTGCACCTTCGCCCCAGGGCCATGCTTTAAACCCACTGCCATGTGCACTGGAAACACAGCCAGTGTGAGGATGTTTGTGTCCACCCAGAGGCGCCTCATTGCCCTGGGTTTAGCCTGTAGGAGGGTGGGGGGACATCACTGGGCTGCTGCTTCCACCCTTGTTATTCAGCTTCCTGGTTTGTGAGCCCCTGGTGTGTTCAGGGGAGCAGTGCTTCTGTCTCTGGTATCACCCTGAGTTTTTAAATGCTGTATAGAAGAGCAGCAGTAGCTACAACAAACTGCATCCTAACCACTTTTGGTGTCAGAATGAAATTAATGGGGGCAGAGAGGTGTCCTTCCCTTCCCGGAGCCCCAGTATTATCCACCCCTGGATAAGTAGGCAGCCTGAGCCACTGGAGGATGGTCTTTCATAAGACCCCTGGGGATCAAGGGCTCCAGACTGACGCCTCCTCCTGCCTCTGCTCACACAGTGTCGGAAGGGAGAGGAGGACTTGATGCTGTTGACTCCCTGGCAAACCAGAGGCAGGCAGGCAGGCGTTTTTTTGCACTAGGAAGATTCAATGGTCACCCTTCATGAGACTGGACCACAAACATGATGCAGAGGAGCAGGTTTTGCTAAGACATAGTTTAGTTTTATAATCAATCATGGATGAAGCAGATATGGCTAACTTGGGAGTTTAAGGGGGGGTGTGATATTCCCATC
Organism: Mus musculus; assembly: GCF_000001635.26. Taxonomy (NCBI): domain Eukaryota; kingdom Metazoa; phylum Chordata; class Mammalia; order Rodentia; family Muridae; genus Mus; species Mus musculus. The sequence continues at coordinate 28,690,904 of NC_000068.7, forward strand.
AGTGAAAACGAATCAGATTTTAAAAAAAAAAAAACTTTTTAGTTCAATGGAAGTCACTTCTCAAAAGGTTTAAATGTTCCCACTAAGATATGATCTTAAAAGCATGTCAAACAATCCAAATCAGATGCCATAAATATGGGCTGCAGGAGAACATGGGACAGTCTCAGTGAATGGAATCAAAGGTTTGCTGTCTTTAGAATGTTCTAAAATGTCAAGGCAGTTGCTTGTGTTTAACTGTGAACAAATAAAGATTTATTGTTTTGCACTCCGCAGTGTTGATGGAGTGACTCTGTGCTGGCTGTGGGGACGTGTGGGTGAATGAGATGGTCCAAGGCACTGTGAGCAGACTGCATGGTGGCATGGACGGGGGTGGACGGTTAGTAACAGCTACTGGACTTGGGCTGGAGAACAAATAATTCATCAGTCTAAAACTCACGGCCCTACGTAAAAGCAATGTGTGGAAGAGGGCTACCTCCAATAGCATGGCTACCCTAGTCTCCATCCCAAGTCCTTCTGATGGAACCTAGCAGAAGCTTACCCTGCTCTTGGTCAGCTGTATTGTGATATGCCATTACCACCTGCTTGCCTGGTGCCCCTGCCCTTCAAGTATCGAGCAGAGGTAAGAGTGGGCAGAAACTGTACAAACTACAGGGCAGTGCTTCACCCAGGACATGTAATTACTGCATTGCTCATCTTTTTTTGTTGTTGTTGTTTTGTTTTTGTTTTGTTTTTTTTTTGAGACAGGGTTTCTCTGGGTAGCTCTGGCTGTCCTGGAACTCACTCTGTAGACCAGGCTGGCCTCGAACTCAGAAAACTGCCTGTCTCTGCATCCCAAGTACTGGGATTAAAGGTGTGCGCCACCACTGCCCAGCTGCACTGCCCATCTTAACAGCAGGAGACGGTGGTGGCAGTTTTTTGCTTGTGTGAATTGGTCTCTTGTCTGAATAGGTCTCTTACCAGACAGAGAGTTCACCCATGGAGAAGCCTGCAGGCTGGCCTCAGTGGCCTGAGCTTTCCAGAGGCAGTCTGCTCTGAAGGTAAGTGCTTGGCTTGGCTGCAGAGGCCTTGGTGATGTTCAGGAGGGCCCTTTGACTGTATGGCTACTACCCAGTGTCCTCTGGTGTCTTACAAGTACAGGGATTTTGTCGGGTAAATCCCAGGAAACCAAGCCAGGCAGAGAAGTGGTAGAACACTTTATTCTTGAATGTCTCCCCCTGAGGAAGCAACAGTACAGAAGCTATGTCGTCCCCTGTGAAGGGAAAAATCAACAGTCAGACCTCACATCTGTCAAGCTGAGATGCCAGGATTATACATCTTATAGTGTGGGTAGACTAGACTGCCATCAAGACCAGGCTGCTTGTCCTCCTCACGAGACACAAAACAGAATTCTTCTGACTTCTGCCATGGTCTCCCTCTCTCAACTAAAAGAGCAAACATCCCTTATTTTGGTCTCAAGACCTGAACACAAGTGAGCTCAGCCTTCTAATCCACACACTTGTTGATGAGAGACCTTCCAGCTCATCTTCAGTTTGCCTTTGTGGGTCAAAGAGCTAAGTGGGCTCCCCTCCAGCTGGCATTCTACAGAGCCAGAGGCCACAGTGTGGGCAGGAGGCCTGGGCATCAGCACATCGTCCTTCCTCTGGGACGCACCCTGCCAACACCATATTGTCTGGGCAGCTCCATGAGAGGGGATCCTTTCATCAACACGGAGGTCAAGAGGCGGAAATGTTAGAAGTGAAAGGCAAGAGAGAGATTCTCAATAGTGTATTGGCCCTAGCGAGAATGGATGACCAGTGGAAGCCAAGTACATTGACAGCAGTTACAGTTTCCCACCAGGTGGCCTCCAGGGTGGTCTCGGGGTGTCTTTGTCTTTCCCACTAGGTTTGATGCTCTCTTTTGCAAGCTGCCTATACTTGTGTTTTCCTAACCACTGCTGGGTAACCGTGGGCTGGGCAGGTCTGGTAGTGGCTGGTGCTGCGGTTGCCAGGTTACCCGGGATTTCACTCACATGCTGCAGCACTTTGCGAGGCAGCTTCTCAGAATGAGCAATCCACTCTTTCATAAAGTCCAGGACTATAGGGATGAGGCTGACCACGCCTCCATAGTGGTTCCTGGCCTCATCGCAGCTGAGGTGGTTAACCACTTCGTGCGGATACCTGCAGGATAGTGAGCAGGTGGTGAGACTTACTGAGGGAACTTGATCTCATGGACTAGAGGTGTAAGAACTAGACACACATAAACTTAGGCTCTGTCCTTATGTGTTCTGATTCAGAAAGTTCAAGGCCAAGAGCCCCAGGTACTTGTGGTATTGAATGGCAAGAGCTGCCCACTACCAGGACCAGGGATTGGTCCTTTGTAAAATACTGGGTACTACCTTTAACCCTTCTCACGCTAACATCTTAAGAGCCCATGGAAATGGCTCATGGCACTCCAGATCCTTCAGTATCACAATGGAATCCCAGGGGGATATAGCTCCAGTGTCCTTTCTGTAGTCATCATGTCACTAGTCTAGTTCTAAGTCCCAGGAGACCTTTTTTTTTTTTTTTTTTGTCCTCCTGTGTCTGTGACCCAGTTTTAAGTCATTTTGATTAAGTAATTCCAGTAGGTAGTTGGGGTCTAAGACTTGTATGAACTAGAGGCTGTGACCCGTGCCAGCGGGGTAGAGCTGGCTCAGAGGTCCCTGTCCTCTCAGCAGAGACTCTGCCCCGTGATGGACTTACTTGGCTCTGAGGCTGCTCAAGTCATTGCTTTGGCTGACCAGGGTTTTACATTTCTCGAGAAGGCTGTTGGTGACAGGGGTGCCAGAGTGCAGGGCCTCAAAGTGCTGACAGAGCTTGCTGAGCTCGGAGCAGATGTCCATGAACATGATCAGAATCCGCCGGTGGGTGGAGTTATTGCAGTAGTGTTCCATGTAGCTCTGCACCTGCAGAGGCCAGCATGTCAGGAGCTGGGGGGACAGAGGACACTACCCCAGGCTTCCATGATCAGAGCATTTGAATGTGCAGCTCATGACATACAGCTAATGTTTGAGTTCCAAGAACCATTGCAGAAACATACATTCCTAAGTCTGACCTCCCTTACTCGTCACCTAAGTCCTCCACACTAGGTAGGGACTTTTAGACATTCCCCAAATGCTAGAGGTCAGACAAGTGAAAAAGATCCTGCTTAGGTGCCACCAGAAGTAGCCTGACTGACTTGCCTCCTCATACAATCCCTTGGCTCCACCACCCTGCTTACCCAAACCACTGAGGAGGAGAAATAAGAAACCTTTGAGCTGGTTGTACTATATTCTAGAGTTAGTGTGCTTCAGGCCTGACTGGGGAGATGACTGTCCACAGACCAATGTGCTGTGCTCTCTACACCAACGCAGATCCAGAGAACAACTACAGTGTGTGGAGGGGGGGAGGGCGGGGACATGATTGGTGGGAAGCACAAGTTCATACCAGACCTCATAGAACAAGTATGCTTCCAGACCCCATGTGACTGAGCAGGTAGCATGGGGTCCTTGCCAAAAGGAGCCACTCAGCCTGCTGAGAACACTAATTCCCTGATCTGCTCTTTCACTTGCTTCCTTGGTGGGAGATTTTTTACCAGTTACTTGGGACCACCCAGGGATTTTGCATCTGAGCATAGTCCAGGTGAGATGAGTGGTCTCATCTGAAGGAAAAGCTGCCTCAGCTACAGGACTGAGTGATGGATTCAACCACGTCACAGCCAACTGTACTCTCTGGAGTGATGAAAAGGGCACAGCCACTTCCTCCACACTCCACACTGTCTCTGTCTAGACAGGGCCACTGTCTCTTAGTGATCTCAAGGGACCCCTCCCAAGCTTGAAAGGGGCAGAGGTCCCCAACAGCTCACCTATCCAGGCACCTGGGGTGGGGCTGCTTCAAAGTTCGGCCACAACACAGTGGCATCCTTGGGGACCCTAAGTGTTCAAGGGCAATCCCTTCTGAGCCTGATGTGGGAAGCTCCACCACGCAGGTGCTTAGGTAAATGGGACTTGGGCCACTATTAGAGATCGAAAACCTGCTCCGTGCCCTTGGAAGGCTGAGCCGCTGGGGGAATGTAAGCAACTGTTCTCTCAGTGGTGCGCCATGTAGCTCTGCACCTTCAGGGGCGGAAGCGTGGAGCAGAGACCATTCTGATAGTGGTTGCAGGGGTTGAGTTTCTTCATGTCAGCAGTTTTCAAGTAAAAAAAGAAAATTTTTACAGATTTTAGAAAAAGAATGTTGAAGAGTACCTTTGGCAAAGGTCGCCTGTTTCCTGGGTCTCCTTCTCCTGAGTACTTAGAACCGTCACCACACCCACCCCTAGACTCCTTCAAGTCCTTCAGGGGGCCTTGACTCCTTTTCGGTAGCCTTAACATTTTAGTTCTAGGGTCCAACCTGTGTATGCATTCTTCACTGCCCAGCAGGCTGGGGGTCCTAAGGTCCAGGAAGGCCTCCACCCCCTACGGAGTGAATTTGGACAATAGCTCATCCTTAAAGAAATGGGTTTAATAAAACGATGAGCCTCCCTCCACCAGTGAGCTGGGCCAGTTGCCAGTTTGTGGCAGAATCCGTTGAGAGGGACCATTCCCTACCAGCTCATCAACAAATCCACAGTGCTTAGCCTAGGTGACACCGGACATTTGAGTGCTTAGTATAGGCCATGGATTCTTTCATTAGATACGCCTTACAGGTGGGGAAACTGAGGCGTAGTGAAATATGGTCACTGGGTGGCAGGTTGACTTAGGCCCAAGCTGTCTCAGTCTCAAGCTGTACTTTAGTCGCTGTTATGTGCCTGGTAGAGAGGAATAACCGAGGGACCCTCTCCATCAGTTAGAATCCGAGTCTGCATTCCAACTCACATATGCCTGTCCTCTCTGGGGCTCCACTGTTCATGTTTGGGGTGAGGGGCAGGGCAGGGGAGAACACGCGCACACACACACACACACACACACACACACACACACACACACACACACACACACGCACACACACCAGCACGCCAGGCATCACCTGCTCGATACTGGAGATGGGCCGGATTTTGTCGTGGGCATTCTCCCGGCAGTGCTCCAGAGCCGCAATGAAGGTGAACTGTTGCTGCTGGAAGAGCTTATACTTCTGCTCGATGCTGCGGAGGGACTCTTTCACCTCATTCATTGTTGCTCTTAGGTCTCACAGGACAGAAAGGGTCTATTGGGAGGAAGAGGAGAGCCTTGAAGCCCCAGGGGCCAGAATCTCCATGCAGCTTTGGATGGAAGCATCCTCCCATAGCAATGTGTCCCTACTTTGTGGAAAAGGAAGCAGGGTCAGGCAGCCACAAGCTTGTTCTAAGTCCTTCGAGTTGTTCACCACTGCACCAAGTCTGACCCTTGTCTATTTGCCTTCCCAGGACACAGTCTGCCATGACCTGTGGCTTCCTTCACCCAGAGACAGTTTCTGTGGTCCTCAGTGTCTCCAGATCACAGAGTATACCCACATACACACACACACTATCTTGTGAGTGTGCGTGCACACAGCATCCGGGACCTCTCTGTGGCAGAGCCAGTGATTCAAGGACATGCCACAGAACCCCCAAACCAGCAACACATCAGTTTTTAAAAAAGAGTCTATTACAGTGAAGTTGATGAAAGTCTGGGAGAAAACCAGGGTAAAGAAAGAGTTAGTGCTTTGTTGTTCTGTGTGACTCTCTGCGTCTCTCTCTCTCTCTCTCTCTCTCTCTGTGTGTGTGTGTGGGGGGGCTTGGAGCAGGAGCCCCAGCCTCAGGTTTGCAGCTTTCCAGGGTAGGTAGGTGCGGGTGTAGACTCGTCCCCTGTCTTATATTAATTACCTGCATTGCCTGATTAGGAAGGCCAACTGTATGCAACCCGAGGGCCATCACTGATGTGATGCTGGATCCTCAAGCACTGAGGATCCCCCCTGAGCAGACATGGCAGGGGTGCCCTACTCCATGCTGTCATGGTTTACTGACCTCCGACAAAATGCTTATAGTCTTTAAGGAATGTCAGAGCTGGAAGGGACCTCAGCAGTCCCTAACCTGTAACTTCCAGGAGGTATTTGGAGACCTAGAGATAAGGGAGTCCCAGTGAGTGTGTGCCATCGATCCCAGGCTTCCTGATGTCTAAACAGCATCCTCACTATCCCACATCCCACCACCCTTCCATGGGTACACCCAGAGCCCAGGCTCCAGCATGCCAGCCCGTGTCACATGACCCAAGGCTATTCCAGGATGCTGGAAGTGGAAGAGGCCAGCCATGCAAGGAGAAGCGTAAGGGAGGCACATAAAGGAAGGGACATTGGTGGCTTCCTAGTGAGGACATTGAAACTAGGACAACACCTGTGACAAAATAAATGGCAGCCAGAGAACATAAGACCTGAGAACAGATTCTTTAGCTCTCACCTTTCTTTTTTTTTTTTTTTTGTTATTTTTGTTTTGTTTTTCAAGACAGGGTTTCTCTGTGTAGCCCTGGCTGTCCTGGAACTCACTTTGTAGACCAGGCTGGCCTCGAACTCAGAAATCAGCCTGCCTCTGCCTCCCAAGTGCTGGGATTAAAGGCGTGTGCCACCACGCCCGGCAGCTCTCACCTTTCTTACTCTCTTCTCTAGCCCTCCTTCTCTCTCTCCCTTTCCCCTCTCTCCATGTGGCCATGGCTGGCTTCTCTCTTTGTACCTTCTCTCTGTTTCTCCCTTCCTTTCTACAATAAATCTCTAAAACCATTAAAAAACAAAAAACAAAACAAAAAATCAAAAAACTGAGAACAGACCAGAACATGGCCTCTGTGGATGCTGGCCTGCACATCACAGAACTTGGAGATGACTAGAGGAGACCCTTTAAAGATCTGAGGGAGAAGCTAAACCCACATGGGAAGTGGGCAAGCCGGGATCTGTCATATCCCTGCTTGATTCAGGGTAGCTCTTTGATTGGACCCTCCCTCTTTTATATTCCTTAGAGACAAGATGACAGGGATCAGGTTGGCTGTGGCTGCTAAGGAACAGGTGGGCGGTGCTAGCAAGGATCTGGAAAGTTATCCACTTCTAGGGTCCCCCTCTAGCTGGACTTGGGGGGCCTCACTTCCACTCCTATCCCAGAGCAATGAGAATTAGCACTCATGGGGCTCCCTCCCCTGTGCTCAGCTCTCTGCCCATCCTCAGGGCTTCCAGGTTCTCCAAGGAAGCCATGCTAACTGGCTTGCTGTGCCCCACGAGCTCCCTAGAGCAAACCTGACTTAGTTCTTGATCCTAGCAACTTGTGACATGAACACGTCAGGGATGTCACAGAAGGGGATGTAACTAGCTATCCAAAGTGATTGGCCCCTGACCACAGGCCTCTGCAGCCAAATTAGAGTGGATGAAAGGCCTGGATGCAGGCGCTGCTCTCTCTGGGGGAGAAGGGAGGGAAAGGTGATTACCCCATAGGTTTGAGGCTTTAATTGATTTGTATTTTTCCAGGCTGCTAAAGAAGATTAGATCGCAGTATGAAAAGCGCCTAGGGCTTAAAATAAATGAGCGGAGACGAAAGCCACTTCAAAAATGTCCAGGAAGCACACTGAACCCCCCCCCCCCCAGTGCAAGCTGCAGTGTGGCTGCTGCTTTCTTTGTTGGGGAGGCCTCATCTTTGCTTCCCCAGCTGACAAGTCTACCGAGGCCTGAGGCCTTTGAGGAAGCAGGTCTCGGGGACAGAGGGCTGCGCTGTGGCTTTACATGGGCAGGTGTCATTATCCCAGGTCAGAACGCTAGCTCTCAGCCTTGAGGCTCCCTCTGATTTCATTCTCAGCCCCTGGGCAAGACTTTTCCCCTTTGCTAGGCCTTAGCCTCTGTTTCTGTAAAAGGTGGGGGATTGGATAGAAACTCTTCAAGCTATTGAAACTTCCTCTCTGTGCCCAGCAGCTGTCGAGGGAAGAAATCCAGAAAGAGGAAATGACTTGCCCAAAGCCACCAGCTAACTCCTCTGGCCTGTCTTATTCTGCAGTGTCTTGTCTGTCTTCGGAGCAGAAGGTTTTCATCTGACTTGACACTGCCTGGTGCTGTGGCCCCCGGAGCCCCTGAGAGCTCCTCCAGCTTGACCCATGCAAACAGGTGAGCTACAGGAGCAGGAGTGACTCGGTCCCCAGCACTTGCTGCTCTTCCAGAGGGCCTGGGTTTAGTTCTCAGCACCTAGATCTATTGGCTCACTGCTTGCAACTCTGGCTCCAGGGTTCCAAAGTCCCTTTCCCAGCCTCTGCTCTTCCTCTGTCCCACCCTTATACACATTAATACATAAAGATAAAACTTGTGAGACAGGAACGATTGTTGTCCAAAGTGAGGTGAGATTAAGATTAGTCTAAAGATTAAGTGAGATATCACTATGTACCCACACTGTCCACTCCCTATAGGCCAGTCACTGTCGGGGACTTCAGGGTAGTTGTGGGAGGAATGCCTGAGTGTTCCCCACTGCTCAGGGTAGAAACTTAGGCTCACTGTAAATCTGTCAAATTTACAACATCTAGAGTTGGACTTGTGGCTATCATCGTAGGCTGTGTGTACCTCCCTCTGGGTTACTACACAGAGTCCTTCCTCCACGATGCCACCCTTGCCTCTTCCACAGCTACACGCAGCTTTCCTCCCCCTAGGCCAGGACACCTCCACCTCTTTCTCCCCCACTCCCATAGTGTTTTCGACCCAGCTCGTCGCCGGCGCTCCATCCCCCTTTACCCTGGTTTGACTTGGACTGGCCTTCGCCTCACAGAGTGCCCAGAAGCTTGCAGTGCCTCCGTGGGTGTGCGGCCCCGAGGGCGGGAAGGCCCCTCAGGAAATGGGCGTGGGCGGGGTCGAGGCCATAGAGGCCAGGCAGGCTTGGCCGATTGTGACCACAGGTGCTATGGCAACCCGGTCACATGACTCGGCCGGCCGCCCAAACCAGGAGACCCGCCCAGTTTCCCCCCACCCCCACCCCCATATGATCTGGGCGCATATGACTTTTCCTCCTGTAGAAACCGGTCCCACGTCTGCCCCAGCGTCTTTCATTTAAAGATGGGGAAACTGAGATCCAGGGAGCAGGGTCAGCTTCCAGCGCCCAGATCCGCACAGTTGGCTACACCAGAAGCAGGATTTATTCTGTCATCCGATCCCCCATTGCTCTGTAGCTCCACAGGCGTTCTGGGGTTTGCTTTGTGGCCCTGGGGAGGGAGAGCCGACTGCAGATCAGGACCTCGGTGGATGGAATCCGGGACCAGGACTCGCCCCAGCTGAGGCGCTCACCGATGACGCATAGCTTGGCGTCCCAGCAACGCCGTTACTAAGGAGCGGAGCGCTGTCGGAAACATGGATGCAACCACAGCCCCTCATCGCATTCCCCCGGAAATGCCTCAGTACGGGGAAGACTACTACATTTTCGAGATGATGCAGGTGATCAGGCGCCCGAGGATAGGGAATACGGCTACCGGGCCGGGCCGGCAGCATGGTCTGGGGGGAAATCCCTTTCCTCAGTTTCCCCACCTGTGAAATGGCGCAGTAGTCTCCAGGGCCTCTTCTGGCATTGTATGGGAAACCTCAGCCGGTTCCTGAGCCCTGAGTCTTACCTAAGCTGGGCCTTGGAAGCCCTAACAAGCTAGGCTCACCCACCTCACTCCAAGACCAGTTAAAGAGATAAGCAACAGAAAAAAAGAAAAAGTCAGAGAAAGGCTTATTTCCTGTGACCACAATGGAAGGAGGAACACGTTCAAGAAGTTCAGTGACCTGCTTCCCGGGGCTAGTTTTGGGGTCCACACAAGTCTAGTGTGATCCCGCACCTCACTGACCCATATCTGTCTCCGTTCCACTCCCTCCTGCAAGGTGGTCTGACAAGTTGGAGGAAAACTTCCCAGGAGACCCGCCCCTCTGGCTGGTGCCAGCCTTTTCCTTCTCCTGGCATGAGGTTCCTGGGAAATTCCAGTTCCCAGGACCAAACCGATTGTCTCAGCCGTCAGGCAAAAGACACATGTGTTTTGTCTCATGAGGGTGTCTTTGACCCTGTTAGGACAAGTAGGGGACCGTATAAGTTTTAGATGGCATCCCTATCCAGGTGGTCTCCTCTGGGGCAGCATATTTTCTACATAGCCTCTATCCTCAGAATTGGCCTTTTGAAAGCCCTCGTCCCTCATCCCTTATACTAGCTCCCAGCTTGTCCTGGTTCCCAGGCAACTGTGGCCTTCAGCCAAACCATATCCCCATCTATGTGTGCTCCAGTTTTTGACTTGTGCTCTCCAGAGGTGAAAGTGACTTTTAGGGGCTGGACCGATGAGCTGTCTAACAGTCAGTGATTCTGGGGGCCGCAGGCAAACTAGAGCTCAGTTTCTAGTACCCTATACTGCAAGCCTAGCATGCACACGCGCACACGTGCGCACACACACACACACACACACACACACAGACAGAGAGAGAGAGAGAAGGAGGGGGACACCGTGCTGGCACATGAGCCCAGGCCAAGGAGCCTGAGTCTACTGAGCAAGCTCCTTTGGAAAGTGTTAATGGAGGGGAGACCAAGGAGTGGCCAGCCACAAATAAAACAGCAAATCTGGGGGCACGAGAGGGGTGATATATGATCCTGGCCTGCTTTCTTGTTGGATTGGTGGGGCGATAACCAGAATACTTTATCTTATTATCATTTATTTTCAAATAATCTTAGACTTGGGAAGTTATAAAAATGGCGTTCACCTCTTGTCTAGCTTAGGCCGTGTAACCTTGGTCTTCTCAAAGCCGTGAAGCAGAAGTGGGTGCAGTGCTTGAGCCTCCACTGCAGGCTTCTCCTGGATCTCACCCCCTTTCACCTGCTCTTGGGTTTCTGTGGTGGTGTGTACAGCTCTGTGACGTTTTATCAGATGTCTGTGGCTCTCATGGGATTCACAGATCCACTGCTGTTCATCCGTGATAACAGACTGTCCTCAGACTTGGCTTCTTTTTGTCTTGTCCTGAGAAGGACTCATGGCCTTATCAGCCCGAAGCATGCAGATGTGTTACCTGTGTAACCTCTTAGTCAAGAAGTGAACACAACATCTCTAAGCACAGAGCCAGCCCAGCTGTGCCACTGAACGAATGGTAGGGGGCTGGGGAAGGAGGGCTGAGGCCCCAAGAAGAGGAGGGACTTTCGGATGAGATCTAGAGTCTAAACAGGACTCCCCATTGGTGCTCTTGACTACTCTGCACCTCATTGTCCTCATTGGCCCTTCCTACCTCTCCTGCAGCCCAGCTGCTGTCAGCTCTCCAGTTCCCTGGTGTGCCACTCTGAAAACTGCTTCCTCTGACGTGTTTGCTCAGTTGGTTAAATGGCCAACATCCAGGACTATTTAACTGCTTGGCTGATAAGTATTCTGTCCCACTTTGGAGAGACTCAGCCACTAGTGAGGGCTTCGTTTCGTGGCTAGCATCTGCACTGGGTACCTACTGTAATTGTGTAGACAGGGAGGACCGCAAAACCCATGGAGTGTCGAGCAGGAATAGGAGAGGCAGGGAACAGAGGTACACATGCAGGCCTGTGCAGGAGCAGAGAGCAGCAGGGGTTTATCTGGTGCACTGAGAGCTGATGATCAAGAAGCCAGGTCAAGGAGCAAGAGGCGTTCTAGGCAGAAGACCAGCATTCACTGAGGCGCTGCAACAGGACAGCTGTGCAGGACCTCGGGAAGACTGTGCGGGAAACACAAAGGGAGATGAGGTGGGGACCTGACTGCTTGGGCTTCCTCAGGCTTCTGCTGCCAGTGACACCAGCAGATGTTCCAACAGGTGGTCCCCATGGCAACCAGGGTCCCTGCAGGTGTTAACCTCTTGATATCTGTTTGTGCCCACAGAACATGTTGGAGCAGCTCCTGATCCACCAGCCGGAGGACCCCATCAGCTTCATGATCACTCACCTGCGCAGGAACAATGATAATGGTGAGCACTCGCTCCAGTGTGGAGTAGCTGCCGCCCCCTCTACACCACACCATCCTGACTGTGGCCCAGAGCCTTCTGTCCTGCCTGTGCCTGAATGGGGATCAGAACAGAACAGGGAGGAGAGGTACTTTGACAAGTTGCAGTAGTTAATTGGAGAATGCCTTCTTTTTCTTTTTGAGCCTAACTAATAAAAATTCTCTTGCCAGGCTATTAAAATGCAAACCCCAGAATGGCCCATGTAATCAATTATTAATGCTTCCGCCTGCCCTCGCTGATGTCGCCTGTTGGGTTTAAACTCTCTGATCACTCCACTTGTCAGGTGAAGTTTGGTTTCTGGTCTACCTAGACAGCGAATACTTGGACTTTTCCAAGGGTCTCATTATCAGCACCTGCTAATGAGTTGCCGAGCTCCCCAAATCTCAACCAAAGGCAGGTGGCTAGACCCCAGGCTCGAGTGCAGAACTGGGAAGAGGAAGCCCTCCAATAAACAGGGCCCCTTCCTGCATCCCAGGGTTTAGATTTGCCAAGCCGAGAGAGGAGTATTCTGCCCCCGGTGAACCAGAGTCTTGATTGGTTGGTTGAATTTCTCACTGTTCCATTAGCAATTCTGAGGGAGCTTTATCTTACCAGTAAAGTTGACCTTCAGGGCTTTCGATGCCCCATGGTAAGACTGGGCTGCCTGTGATCAGAAATGATGATAAATTGTCTAAGAAAAATTAGGTTTGGGTTTAAGCTGGGGGTGGTAGCACTTTTAATCCCAGCACACAGGAGACAAAGGCATGTGGATCTCTGAGTTTGAAGCCAGCCTGGTCTACTTAGTCTACCCAGGACAGCCAGGGCTACACAGAGCAAACTCAATTTGAAAAACCAAAACAAAAAAGTTAGGTTTTAAAAAGGTCGAGAGAGCTGGGCGTGGTGGCGTACGCCTTTACGCCTTTAATCCCAGCACTTGGGAGGCAGAGGCAGGCGAATTTCTGAGTTTGAGGCCAGCCTGGTCTACAGAGTGGGTTCCAGGACAGCCAGGGCTACACAGAGAAACTCTGTCTCGAAAAACCAAAAAAAAAAAAAAAAAAAAAAAAAAAAGGTCGAGAGAGGAGGACTCGAGAGATAGCTCAGCAGTTAAGAGCTATACAATGTGGGGACTCTGGTTTGGATTCTGGCACCCCCATAACAAACTGAGTATCCCACAAATGCCTGTACCTTTCTTTCTCTCTGGGAGTCCAATGCCCTCTTCTGGCCTTGGCATGAACGTGGTCACAGACATCCACCCTGCACAGGTAGAATAAATCTTGTGATGCTTAAGCTATAATTGTCAACTCGACCCAACCCACTGTGGGCGGCACCGTTCTGAAGAAATCCAACTGAGCGTCAGCAAGCCAAGCAGGCAAGCAGGTTCTCCCTGCTCTTGACTGCGAATGTAATGTGACTGGCTGTGTGAGGTTCCTGCCTTGACTTCCCTTCAGTTCCCTTCAGCTGTAGCCTGGAATTGTAAGCTCTACTAACTATCAAATTAACTAATCTAACTGTAAGCTCTACTAACTACTAACTACAAGCTGCATTTTCTCATGGTAGTTTATGATTTAGTGACAGAAATGAAACTAGAAGAAATCTTTAATATATATATTTTTATAAAGGTAGAGAGAGCTGGCTCTGTGCTTGCAGATGCAGCCAGCTTACTAGCCTTTCCCACACACCTTGGTGGTAGTCAGAATGAGGGTCCTCTTTTATCCCAAGTCTAGCATGTGGACCTCAGCAGGGAGTTCTAAGGGAGCCCCAAGGCTCTTCCAGAGCACAAATGGTTGAGTCTGGGTATCCCAGCACTTGGCTGAGATGGAGACTACAGATTGAATGGAAGCTGAGCCATGACAGGAGGGTTGGAGAATTCTACTTCCTAGAATTCCATCGGCTTCTTCCAACCTCACCTGTCTTTCCTGGGACAATTCCTTCTGTCTCTTCCCTGGCTGACTGGCTGCTATGCTGTGCTGGAGGGAGCTTCTGCACTGGCCCTATCTGCTGTTGATATGAATGTCCTGCCTGGGTGAGAGTGCCTTTCAGGTGAAGTGGAAACTTAAGGGTTCTTTGGAGAATCAGATGTGTTGGATGGAGATCGGCAGTTTAGTTTATAGTTTAGCAGGCAGTAGCAGCTCAGTCCACTCATAAACGCCTCACAGATGCACCAGCAGTCCAGTTCAGTAGAGTCTGGTTAGCAGCAGTGGTGACACGACCTAGCAGAGACAGCCAGGCCTCAGCTTTTAGCTGAGACAGCAGGAGGGACCCAGAGGGACACCAGGAGACGTTCTAAACTGTGCCTCTCTTAGGGAAGCAAAGATCAGTGAAGACACGAGACTCACAAGTGTTGCACAGCTAGCTGTACAACAAGCTGAGCTCTGTCTCCATCACTCTGTGGAGTCCTGTTTATACCCTCCAAACATCACGTGTCCTCCATATGTCTTGCCTCAGCACATGTATCCAATCAGCCCAAGTCCACAGAGTCCAGACAAATGTAGCTTACCTATGCAATGTAAGGTGGACCAATACCTGTGTGTTGTTAGCAAAGATTCCTTCATCACGTGTTCTTTCACATGCTTGCTTTAGCAGAACATCCTTTCACTTGTGTCTGCTAAACGCCTTCATGAGTCTGCCTTAGCCTTTCACCTGTGTCCATTTCAGCTAAACACTCCTTCATGTGTTTGCCTCAGCAAAACACCATCCAACCGACTTTCCAAAGAACCCTTAAGTTTTCACTTTACTCAGTGTACTTGGGGGGGGGGGCGTTATTTATTTTCATTATTTGTGTATGAGTGTTTTGCCTGCATGTATGAGTTCACCATATACATGCAGTACCCACAGAGGTGCACGTAGTTGTGAGCCACCATGTGGGTCTTGGAAACTGAGCCCAGGTCCTCTCCAATAGCAGCCGGTGCTTTTAGTGTCTGCATTCTTGCTTCATACCCCCACTGTCGTGGGGGGGGGACCTTTTGAGCCAGTGGCCTAATCTTCTGTAACCTCGGCCTGGAGTAAGAGGCTGGACCGTGAGGCTGCTTCAGCCTTCTCTTCCTGTCTTAGTACCTCTGTGATGGCTCAGCTTAGCATTTCAGCATCAAATGCCCTGAAGTAGCTTGCTCTAGTCTCTGCATCTCCATTCTGGGCTAGCCTCAGGGTAATTGATGCCTGCTGGGCAGCCACCTCCTCCCTGTGTGACAATCTGCTTGTGGCCACCTACTACACATTTCCAGGGCTGTGACTTTGCAAAGACCCTCTGCTCCAGGCCTGTTTTGGGGACAGGGCAGCCTTCCACCTCATGGGGATGGGTGTCACTTTCCACCCTGGATGATCTTCAGGTCCCATAATCATGGCTTTAGCGGCTTAATTATATTCTAGTTCTCCATCTTACTCTCAGACCTGGTGAGCATTTTTGGGACATCTGTATCTGGTTAGGGACATTCACAGACTTTCATCCCCAGAAAAGCAGGGATAAGAGGGGGTGGTGAAGGAGGAACAGGAAGCCACCTTGCTGTTTCAACTTCTGGGGTGTCTCAGATAAGACATGCGAAATCAGCTTGAACCACACCCCTCTGGAGTTTAATGGGGTCCCAAGACATCCAACATGCATTTCCCCCTCTCTGCTGGGTGGCAGTAAGAGTAGCTTGCCTCCTAGGCACCAGAGCTCAGAACATGACTCCTGTTTCCAGGCATTGGAGCAGACTTGGGCACATGTGACACTGGCCAGTGACTGACATGGAGGCAGAAGTCATCGGGCCTGTGAGCGTGCACAGGCGGGAGGGAAGGAGCCCCACACTCGGGCTAGCAGCCCCTTTGCCTCGAGAAAAGCATTTAGTACAAAGTGAGCGTTTATGGTGGCCCTGGGCAATATTAGCACGGGCGGTGGAGGATATAATGGAGCAGTTCGCCTCTTATCAAACGCTTGTCCAGGAAAGCCTTGTATTAGAGTTCTGATACCTGAGGGGTTCCTTGTGAATTTTAAATCATGTTCCTAGTTAAGCCTCAAAAGGCTTCATGGATGGAAAGGTTCTTTGATTTTCTTTGAAGTGGTTGGAGGAATTTGATTACTCTTGGCAGTCAAGCCGCCTTTTATGACACTGTTTATAAATAATTACTCATGAGCTAGGCTGGAGTTTCAAGGTGTTAGATTTTAAGGAACCAAAATTAGTCACATAAGTGGGTACGAGGAGTTGGGAGGGGAGAAGGGCTACGATGTTCCTCTTTAAAGTGTTTCCTCAGGCGTGTACAATTTGGGTGCCACTTACAGGAGCCAGGAAGAGAGAGGAAGAGCCCCAGCCCAGGACCTTTACTAAGATAAACACACAGCCAGATGTTAAACTCAGTCCCAGGGTGCCCTCGATGCGAGATGAGTCTCCCTTCTTCTTCAGCACCAACACCCATGAGCCCTGATGGATTTGGCTGGTGGCATTCCAAAGGCTGGGCTAAGGCCTGTGCTCAGAGCAGCGGGTGCCCAGTAGGCTCACGCAGCAGCCCTCCATGCTCCCGGCTTTGTCTGAGCAGGCATTCTCTCTACAGTCTTAGCAACTTTCCTGAGTTCTAGAAGGAGACCTCTCTTTCTGCCTTTGGTTCCTTCCTCTGCTGCTCTCCAAACCCTAGACTGAACTTTGGCTTCAACCTTACCTTCACCTTTCACTGGACCAAGTGTCCACAAACCCACCTCATTTCCACACTTGGGCTGCAGATGGCATTTCCTACCTGCTGTGGTGTCTCTCACTAAGGTGGAGGCCCTGGGAGGCCTTGCCCTGGCCTGTGACTAAAGAGTAGGAATGGGCCCCTTGCTTCCAGACCTGAGCCCTGTCCTGACGTCTCAGATGCTGGGAAATGTCCCCAGTTCCTGTGACAATCTATGCCATGTGCTGCCCCTATTTGGCAGAGGCTCTGGATGGCAGTGGCTGGTGGCAGCCTCGGGGACCACAGAGCATCAAAGACAAAGGCTGTGGTGTCAGTGCCTAGAACAGTTGTGTTCTTTCCCCAAACCATTTTGAAGCCTTGCTTGAGGTGTCCTTCCTGGGAGGTCGCCCTGGCATGGCTCCTAGCTGTGTGGGATTCTTTGAGCCTCTTCCCTTTCACTACAGCATGTCTTGATGTGGCTACCTGAGGAGTCTTAGCAGACCCGTACAATGCTGACAAGCAAAGGGAACCCTTAGTAGGTGGCAGCAATGGTGACTCTCAGTGGTTACATCCAGAGCTTGGGACAGTCCAGATGGCCAGTGCAGGTGCTGCTGTGTTTGTGACAGTTTTGACCACTGACATGTGGATGAGACTTTGTTCCTGTCCCCAGGGGACTGGCCACTTTCTGAGAAAAGCCATGCCTGTTTCTTTCTTTCCTTCTTTCGTTCATTCGTTCGTTCGTTTGTTTTGTTTGAGACAGGATTTCTCTGTATAGCCTTGGCTGTCCTGGAACTCACTTTGTAGACCAGGCTGGCCTCGAACTCAGAAATCCGCCTGTCTCTGCCTCCCGAATGCTGGGATTAAAGGCATGCGCCACCACCGCCTGGCACCGTGCCTGTTTCTTAGGCCCTCAATGGAGCTTACACAGCTGAAGGAAAGCTGCTGCAGTAGCTTGACCAAGCCCTTCACAGTGTGACCAGGGTGTCATCTCAAGTAGGAAGAAGCAATGAGACCCTGGTATCTCCTGGGTGCAGGAGACAAGGACATTCTTGTCAGGAACATGACAAGTGAAAAGTGTGTTTGGATCATCTGGGAAAACCAGGCCTCTCAGCGAAAAGGAGGGGATCGTTTGGGACTCTAGAGGGATTCTCTGAGCCCCAGGGCTGTTAGGAAAAGCAGGGCCTATCCCAGCCTTTTGGAAGCAATGCTCCTGCGGGGTCCAACGGAGCCAAAAGTATCAGGGGAGTCGGGCCAGCAGAGTACTGTGCTGCCCAAGTTATTTGACTCACTGTGCCTAGCCTGCCCACTATGTGGAGACATGTGGAACCTCTGTCATGTCCTCTGGTCCTGTGCCACTGTGAGACTTTCAAAGGCGGGGTCAGGGATGGTGGTGGGAGGGGAGGGCAGGGGGAGGAGTCATCTCACACTCTCTCCCACCTTTTCCTTGGAAGTGAGAAGATACTGGGAATTTGGGCAGAGATCTATTTAAATGTAAGCAGTCTAGAAGGGTGTCCATGTGCTTGGCCACTAAACTACTGGTCTAAAAGGATTCTCTCTGGATCCACCTCTGTGTCTGTCCCCAGAGTACACAGTCATCCATGCCTCTCCACCACACGGAGTCCTTCCAGCCCCACGCGCACAGGAGAGCCTCAAGAGCATCAGGATAGACGGTGTGCATGTGTCTTAAGGCTAGGGGTTGGGATAGATGGTGTTCATGTGCCCTAAGGCTAAGGGGAGTCACTCTGGACAAGTAGGATGGCGGTGACATCAGACACTTCCTTGGCAGTCACATCTGGGCTTATGTTCCACTTGATTTTGCTTGTGCTCACGCCCTGGCCCTTTTCACTGTGGTACAGTTCTCTTGGCAGCAACTACTGCATGGTTTCTGAGATGACCCACTAGGGCTTCTGCAGAAACCAACACTGTCTCAGAGCCAGGACTTACAGCCACAAAGAAGCTGCCAGGGTTTTTAAAAATTTGCATAGAAATGCCTGCATTCCAAACAAAGACTTGCCCACCTTGGGTTTTATAAATCTGGCCTAGACACCACAGGTTTCTTTCCATTATTTTCTTCTGTAAAATGATGGGGTGGGAGGATACAATTTGCTAAATAAGAAGGCATAAATATATATATAAAAAAAAAGCATCAAAGGTCGATTTACATAAAATACAACTTTATTTGAAAGAATGTCCCCAAGACAAAGTCCCTGCTTAAAATGCTTTATGGTATTTGAAAATCCCAATTGTTTTTGATATTCATTAGTTTGGCAAACAAGTTACTGTGTCTGTGTCCCAGCGGAGATAGAAAAATAACCTACCTTGGTGATCGCTTACCTCTCTAAACACGGAGGATGCGTTTGGGGCTCGAGCATCTCCCAGCCTCAGTGTTATGAATGGCCATGTCACTGGCAGAGATGAAATCTGGGGAGGGAAGAAAGAAATAGGCCCAGAGCAACACGGGCGTGGGAGGCCACTTTGTCATGCCCAGAGCTGACATTCAAATCTTTTTCTTCCACAGTGCCGAAGGTTGTGATATTAGGTCCGCCTGCCTCAGGGAAAACCACCATCGTAAGTGCATTATATTAAATGTCGTTGTAGAACGTGTCGTTCATGCTCCAGTGAACAGGAGGCTGTGCACCGGCGACTTGTCCGCGTGCCTGCCCTTTTCCTCCTGCCCGCTTTCTCATTACAGATGGCAGCACATGTTTATAGTTAGGGTTTTAGTTAGGTGTCTTAGTTAGGGTTTCATTGCTGTGAAGAGAGACGCCAGGACCACAGCAACTCTTCTGTTTTTGTTTGTTTTTTGAGACAGGGTTTCTCTGTATAGCCCTGGCTGTCCTGGAACTTACTCTGTAGACCAGGCTGGCCTCGAACTCAGAAATCTGCCTCCTCTGCCTCCCAAGTGCTGGGATTAAAGGCGTGTGCCCTCACGAGCCCACAGCAACTCTTCTAAGGAAAACATTTAACTAGGGCTGGCTGGCTTACAGTTCAGAAGTTTAGTCTATTACCACCATGGTCCATAGCAGTGTGCAGGGCAGACATGGCGCTGGAGAGGTAGCTGAGAGAGAGAGAGAGATCAGCAGGCAGCAGGGAGAGAGAGTGGAGCCATGGAGCCTGAGCCTCAAAGCCTACCCCCCAGTGATACCCTTACTTCAACAGGGTCACACCTCCTAATAGTCCAGCTCCCTGTGAGCCTGTGGGGGATATTTTCATTCAAACCACCACGGATGAGAACTCCTGAGCCTTCCCTCAGCTGTAGCGGTAGAATGCATTTCTCTGTCAAGCAGCCTGCATCCCTTAGAGGCTTGGGTTATGGAGTCTTAGTGCTGACTGACTGTGACCTCAGGCTGTCCCCAAGCTCAGAGCATTCCTCCCCCAGCCTCTCAGTAGCTGTGATTACAGGCCTGTACCACTGTGTCCAGCTGCAGGTCCGGGTTTTCTTTTTCTAATTTTTATTACATTCTATTTATTTCACATGTGTTCATGTGTATACATGCGTGTTGGTGGTTGGGGGACCATACATGGGCTATTGTTTACATACTGAGGTCAGAATTAACTGCTAGGATTTGATGCTCTCTCTATTATGTGAGTCCCTGGGATGAAACTCAAGTCGTCAGGATTAGCATCAGGCACCCCAGCCCACCAAGCCAGCCCCTAGATGTAGTTTTTAAATGCCACAGATGGATTAGATTATGATAATCAGAGCTGGGACTCTTTTACCTTCTAAACTCATGTCACTGAGGGGTTGGGCTGTCCCTTACTGAGCTAGCACTTCACCTCAGAGGGGACGAGAGTAGGTGATTCTTGCATGAACGCCCAGCACATGCTGCACTATGAGGTCAGCACAGCTGTCAGCATCTGTCTGTGTGTCTCCTCCTAGTCAGTCTCCCTGAACCAGCCCCCTAGGCCGCCCTGGCCAGGAAGGACTGCACTTAGACACCTGCTGGGCTCTCACTGAGCTGAGTTCTCAGCAGGAATGGAGCACCCTGGGCTGAGCATCTCCTGTAGGTAAAGGGCTCCTCTCTGATCACTGGGAGAGAGTTGCTGGACAGAGCAGGTGTGGAACACAGAGGCCAGCCTCCACCTCTCCCTTGTGGTCCACAGAGCTCAGAAAGGCAGCCACTTGGACCACGGGTGGATGGCCACCCAGAGCCAAAATGGTGGGCAAGACAGGCAGACAGTGCAGATGAGAGAGAGATATGTCCACCTCCTGGGGCCTCTCCAGTTACCCACAAATGACTCCATTTTCTGGGACCAGCCTCCTCTTCTTTATCCAAGTTCTCGTACATGCCGGGCAAGTCCTCCACTGCTAAGCTAAGGTCCCGGCTCCAGCTCCTCAGACATCTTTTTTTCTAGTAGAATGTGGAAGGATTTGGCAGACTAAATTTTACTGTGGTTTGTTTTGTTTGTTTTTAGACAGGGTCCCTTTATTTGACCAGGTTGACCTCCACAGTTCTCCTGCCTCAGCTTCCTGAATGCTACATTACAGCCATGTACGACCATCCCCAGCTTTGAGTGTATGTGTGTATGTGTGTGTGTGTGTGTGAGCACACGCATGTAGACCAGAAGACAATCCTTGAGCATTGTAATACCATCTACCTCCTTTGAGACAGGGTCTCTCGCTGACCCGGAACTCATTACTAGGTTAGACTGCCCGGCCAGGGATCCCGCCTCCACCTTCACAGCACTGGCGTTGCAAGTGCCACCAAACCAGGAGTTGTGACATGGGTTTTGGGGGTTCCATTCAAGTCTCTCTCCTTGTGAGGAAAACACTTTATGGACTGAGCTATGTCCCCAGCCGGCAGAGTTGTAGACCTGAGGAGTGTGTTGTGACCACTCTCGTTCCTGCTTCATTCCCTCTTTCAGGCCATGTGGCTCTGCAAACATCTAAACAGCAACCTCATCACCAAGGAGAGCTTACTAGAAAGAGAGTTTTCCCGTCTGTCTGTGGAAGCCAAGAGTTACTACCAGGTTTACAAGGTAAGGTTGGCCCTGGACCAAGGGGCAAGGACAGGGGACAAGGCAGCAATGGCTTTACATCTCCACTTCCTGCTTGCTTGGCTAGTTTCCATTTTCTTTTTTGCATTTATTTTTATAAGATTTTTCTTATCTCTGCGTGTGTGTGTGTGTGTGTGTGTGTGTGTGTGTGTGTGTGCACATGTGTATACATGGTGGTGCATGTGTATGGAGGGCCAGAGGTTGATAGGTTGATAGTGAATTATTTTCTTGATCATTCTCCAACATGTGTTTGATTTTTGGTTTTGTTTTTGTTTGAGTCAGATCTCTCACTGAACCTGCAGCCCACCTATTAGACCGGGCTGTTCAGTTAGGGGTCCAGGTCTCTGCCTATTTTACATCCTTGTCTTGTGTTTCAGGACACTGTTCAGTCAAAGAGAACTGCAAAGACTTCCCCCCCCCCCCAAAAAAAAATTCCCTTTGGAGCAAGGAGTGAGGATGTGTCTTTTGGCATTCTCTGAGGTTCAGGTTCCCTCCTCCTCCTGTGGGACCCTCGGGTTTGCTGATAGTGAAGTGTACAGGCCACTTTCCATATCCCCTTAAGCCCCACCACCTCAGAGCCTATAGGCAGGGCCCATTCATTTGTCTAGTGCTCTGGCCACAGTCAAGGCCTCTTGGCCCTTCTAGTGCTTAGCCTCCAAACCACAGGAGCCAGATCCATCAGTCCCCAGCCTCAGCCAGCAGTGTGCTCACTCATGAGACAGAAACACAAGCCTGCCTGATCTTCCAACCGAACCATGAACTTGAGTCACCATTCATGACAAAGGATGCCTTTTTGCCAAAACCGAAGACTAAAGTGAACGCAGCAGATGGGAGACCCGATGTTCAATGCCCTGACCCCACCACTTGCCAAGCCACACGCACAGGCTGCAAGGGCTGTGAGCTGAGGGCAGGGCTGTGGTACTGCCAGGCATAGAAGAGCCTGGGATCAAAGTGCCAGAACACCCCAAGGGGCAAGGCTGCCCCCCAAGACGCCGAGGATACGTGACACAGCTTTTGGTTCATGCTGAACTTTATACTATAAAATATAACAAAGACACGCAGGAGCCATGAGAACCCTGTGGGCCAGGCCCTAGCTTCAGCTGCTCCTGGGCCGGGCCCCACAGCTTCTAGGATTGAATTCTCAACAGGAAGTATGCAACCCAGGCGAACTCCCTCCCCTAGGGCTCCCAGCTTCACTGGGAAACTATCTGTGGTTTGCTGCTTTCATTTAGAGCCAGTCTTCAGGAGCAGGAGCAGGAGCAGGCCACAACATGGGAAGGGAGATGAGAGCCCAGCGCAGCGCCACCCAATATAACTCCCCTCTGTCACTGCAGTTAATTGTGTTCCAGTTGCTGTGTCGAGGGCAGGGGAGGGGGCTCAGTCACATGTTGCATTGGTCCAGAGCTTGGAAGGCTGGGCTCAGGGAGGCCTTCCTCACGCTGGGCTCTTCCAAATGCAGTTCTCTACACGGTTTACCAAGTATTTTCCCCACGCCCCTGTATCCTGACGGCTGTGGAGCCGAGCATGACCTTCATCTAGAATGTTCTGGCCTCCGAGTGCTAGAACAGCAGGCACAGGCCATCAGGCTCCGCTTTGTCTCTACAGATCTCACATCTGGGGGATACAGCCCGCCCGCCCGCTGCTGGCTTCTGAGCTAGCTTGGTAGCCTCCCCCTAGAACCCAGGGCCCAGCACTTCTCGTCTGTCCCTGGGTGTCAATGGCTGAAGTCTGCCCCTCTCATTCCATTCCCTCCTTCCTCTTGTCCCCTGTCCCCAACCATTGCCTCTTCCTCCGACATCTAGAGGTGCCTGCTACCATTCCTTAACCTCCTGCTAACTTGCAGCTGCTGAGCTTTACAGAAGAGTCTGGAAAAATATGTTTTTTTAAAAAAAAACAAAACAAAACAGCAGCAAAGGACTTTTTACTTTTAAATTATACTCACACACGTGTGCACTTGCGTATGCTCAGGCATCAAGGCACGTGTGGCGGTCAGAGAACAGTTATTGGAAGTGTACATTCTCTTTCCACCCAAGAACTAAGCTCGGGGCATCAGGGTTGGCAGCACCTGCCTTTACCCACTCAGCTACCTCTCTGGACCTGAAAAAGGTTCGTAACCATTCTGACAGAGCTGCTGTCTGTGTGGAAAACAGACCAGGGGCTCCCAGTTCCTCCCTTTCTGCTGTACTGCTGGAGTCTGTACTGTGCACTAAAGTGCCCACCTAGGTGACCCAGGGACATTAGGGTCGCTGAAAATGGAGCTTGCTGGTGACCATTTTGAGTTTGTACCAATCCTGTGTGAAATAAGGTCCAATTCTTGAAGTTAAGTAGTCCTGGAGGCAGAACCAGGCCCAGCCCATACACCGGGCACCTCCAGGCAGCCAATAAGCATGCCCTCTCCAGTAAGGCATACTGGGGTGTCAATCCAGCCACCCCACCACTGGGCCCCAGAAGCTGCTCCAAGCAACACTGAATGCTGCCAGAGAGAAAAGGAAACGGGGAGCTGGCTGAAGTAGATGTAGTTAAAGCTGCCCCTATACAGCCAAGGAAGCAGACTGCCCAAGGTGAGGCTAGGCACTCACACCTGTGCTGGGAGGGGCTGCCCTCGGCTCTCTACTTGTCTATGCCTCTCCCCCCTAAGGCCAGGCCTGGGGGCTGGAGGGTGGGGATGCACCTTCGGGTTCTGGAAAGAGACGACCTGACTCCTGCAAAGACAGTTTGGCAGGGCCTCGAGAAGCAGCCCAGAAGCTCTTGTGATGATATGACACATCAAAGCTTCCATCCAGACAGCACAGTGGCAGGGAACAACGGCAGGGGGCACTTGGGATGGGCGCTGCTCAAAGCCACTACCAAGCCCCACGCTGGGAAGGCTTCCGGAGGAGGCAGGTACCCCACTCTGGCCTGCTGCCTTTCAGCCTCCTACTTTGACTGCTTGCATTCCCTGCGTTTGAGCAGGTGCCTCCTGCATTCCTATACCTATGTGAATACCGTATAGGTGGATGGCAGGAGGGAAGGAGGGGGACACTGGGAACTGCTCTGGCTGGGAGGAGCCTGGAAGAGACTAAGAAGAGGAAGTGCTATCTACCCAGTGCTACCTACCCACTCCTGCTACATTGCCAACATAGGGAGCTCCGTCGGAGACCTGGGAGGAAGTGGGCACCAGCAAAAGGGCAACTCACTTGCCAGTGGCTCCCCACCTAGCGGACCCTTTGATTCTGAGGTCACCTTAGGCCAGAGGTTCTTGTGAGGCCCCACTCTAGGAGCAATGGCATCACTTGGGGACATGTTGGAGAAGCAGATTCTCAAGTTCAGAACTTCCTGGCTGGGTTCCTGGAAAACCAGTGGCAGGGCTGGATGTGGCGCAGTCGACTTGCCTAGCGTGCATCAGGCCCTCAGTGAGCTGAGAAGGGCGACACTTGCCTGTAATCTCAGCACGTGGAAAATAGAAGGAGAAGGATCAGTTGTTCAAGGTCATCCTTGGCTGCATGGGAGTTGGAAGGGAGCCTGGGCAACATAAAACCTTGTCTCAAAAGAGCAGAGGCAGACAGTGGCACATGCCTTTAGTCCCAGCACTCAAGAGCAGAGGAAAGAGGACCTCAGAGTTTGCCAGCCTGGTCTACAGAGCAAGTTCCAGGGCAACCAGGTATACACAGAAAAACTCTTATCTCAAACCAAAACCAAACCAAACCAAACAAACAAAAAATGCAGAGGCTGTGGGAGGAGGCCTGGGCAGCTAAATAAGTAGGTAAAGAGCTTGCTGTGCAAGCATGAAGACCTGAGTTCAGGCCTCAGCACCCATGTAGAAAAGTCAGGCATGTGGCACTCTTACTTGGAGGGATGGGGAAGCCTGCTGCTTAGAGGTAGGCATGGCATTGGGTGGTAAAAAAGACAGAGGATGTGGAAGGGCTGATGTGGGCACACCTTTGACAAGGAGAATGCTTAAGGGCCCACGTCTGCCCCGAGTGAGCTCCAGGCTGGGGCCGGGGCCCTCACACCACGTGCCTTTCTTTCAGAAGATTCCCAATTCGATTCTTGTCAGTCTTGTCCAGGAGCGTCTGAATGAAGATGACTGCCTCAGAAAGGTAAGGCTGCCTGGCCCTGTGTGGCACAATGCTGCCCAGCTGGGGTGCTTACAGGCTAAGGGGGGAGGGGTGTGTCCATTTTCAAGGGTGGCTCTCAGAGGCTACAGAGAAGATAAAGCTCTGAACTAGAAGCTCCACAAAAGTCAGTCTGTGGTCATGGGTTTCAGGGTAACTGTGGGAGTTGACAAGTATGTTGGAGTGCCTATAGGGACAACTAACCCAATCTGAAGCCAACGTGTGTGGGGTAGACACAGAGAACCAGCTAGCGACACTGAAGTGACCAAGGTCTTTAGCTTTTATTTGTTTTTAAGATTTATTTATTTTTAGTTTATGTGTCAGAGTGTTTCCCCTTAATTTTGTATGTATGTGTGTGCACTGTGTGTGTGAAATGCTCATGGATGCCAGAAGAGGGCATAAGGTCCCCTGCCTGAAACTGGAGTCACAGACAGTTGTTGAGTTGGATGCTGGAAATTAACTTCTGGTCCTTTGGAAGAGCAGCCAGGGCTTTTACCCATGGAGCCATGGCTCCAGCCCCAGCTTTTATCCTTTAAATCATTCCTGCACAGTTTCAGAAAATCCGGTCCAGTGTTTGAGAGCTGGCCACAGGTAAGCAGAGTCACATTAAAAGAAATCAGAGGAAACTTGGGACAGAAGCATGTGTTGGATGACAGTTGTGCAGGTAGCTCCTGCCCCACAAGGCAAGGGCAAGGGTTTCATGCTAAGGAACACACAGAGCTGGGTCACCGTGTGCCTGGCCTTTCCAGTGTGAGCTGAGAAGCAAGGCCAGGGCCAGGAGCATGTGGCACATGTGATGACTCTCTAGTGACCCTGTTCTCTGGGGCGCGGCATGCACATTGGAATGACTAGGTGGCAGCATGGCAGTTACAACCAAGGTGCTATACTCACATCAAGCTGACCTCACACAGCACATTCTTTCTCCTCTCCTTCTGGTGCTCTAGTACCGCGTGCGTTGTCTTCTAGGACCCCAGGGCTCTGGTCCGTTTATTGTCTGTTCTTCAGATGGGATAACTTACATCGAGCTTTGTCAGTTCCTTAATTCTTCCTGTCCCATCTTCCTCCCACCACTGAGGCTTTTATTTGGGTTATGGTTTTCCTCGGTCCCTAAGGTCCAGATGGTTCTTTCTGCCTCCTGTTTCATTGCCAAGACACTGTATCTTTCCGTATTTTCTAGATTGGCTTAGAAAAAAAAAAAATTAGCTGCCTGGCGGTGGTGGCCCACACCTTTAATCCCTGGAAGGCAGAGGGAGGAGGATAGGATCTAAGTTCGAGGCCAGCCTGATCTATAGAGTGATTTCCAGGATAGCCAAAGCTATACAGAGAAACCCTGTCTTGAAAAATAAAAACAACAATTGAATTTAGCTGCTGCAGAGTCTTTGTTTTGTGAATGATTTCGGTCTCTGAGCCACACCCTTGCTGATAATGGTTTTTCCCTCCACATAAGTCAGTATTGGCCTTGATCTCCTTGGGCTGAGTGGGTTTTATCCTGGATGCTTTTTCACATCGTGAGACTCTGGGTCCTGTCGTCTGGGGAATGTTGACTTTTTGTCTTGGCGGGTAATGGACTCATTTGGGTTCTGTCTAACGTAGTCCACTCAGGCTGCTCTGGGATTTGGTTTTGACGAGGACCTGGCTTGTGAGGACGGCAGGGTCATGCCATCCCTTGCTGCCTCTCTACCACCCAGGAGCCTTGGGTGAGATGGAAGCCTTCATTTCTCAGCACATTTCCTTGGGATACTGTTGGGGAAAACACCGTGGTGGATGGGGGTGGGGGGAGTATGAGGCAATCAGCCACGTTGTGTTTATAGACAGGAAGCAGAGAGAGATGGCTGTTTGTGCTCAGCTCACTCAGAGTTCAGCCCACGGAATGACGCCACTCATGTTCAGGGTGGGTTTTCTCTGTTCAGTTAAGCCTTTAGAAATGCTCTCCTGGGGGCTGGTGAGATGGCTCGGCGGTTAAGAGCACTGACTGCTCTTCCGAAGGGCCTGAGTTCAAATCTCAGCAACCACATGGTGGCTCACAACCATCTGTAACTAGATCTGACGCCCTCTTCTGGAGTGTCTGAAGACAGCTACAGTATACTTAAATATAATGAATAAATAAATCTTTAAAAAAGAAAGAAAGAAAGAAAGAAAAAGAAAGGAAGGAAGGAAGGAAGGAAGGAAGGAAGGAAGGAAGGAAGGAAGAAAAAGAAAAAAAGAGAAACCAAATTCACATACTAGGGTAATAGAGGAAGAGAGGGTTAGCAGGACATGTGCTCCTGTTTCTTGGGACCTTGTCCCTGAACTCATTCTGTAGACCGGATGAGCCTTGACCTCAGAGAGATCCACTTGCCTCTGCCTCCTAGAGCTGGGGCTCTTCTGACAAGCTTTGCCGTGATGAGATCAGCTTCGAGCTTGCTGGCTCTATGTCTGTGTGGCAGGTATTAAGCTCTGATGTAACGGAAAAGCAGCTACATACAGGTGTCTGGAAGGGCACACTGCAGCCCAGTGAAACTTTACAAAAGCATCTAGGATTGACCAGGTGCATAAACTGGTCTGTGTTGCTGGAGTCACCCTAGAGGGGCCTGGCAGTCATGGCAGAGAGGACATGTCTATGGGGGTGCCCTGTGGGCTTCCTTGCCATCCTTCAGCCATAACTGCAGGGAAGCACAGAAGGTGGGAGGGAGACAAGGAGGTGAAGAGAGAAGGGGAGAGGAAGTTCTCCTTGGTGTCATGGAACAGGACAAACAGGCTAGTGTGGGAACCAAGAGGGGCATCTGGAGCCAGCTGAGCAGCTCTGAGAGTCACTGGCCTCTCAAGCCTCAGAGTAGACAAAACTGTACTGACTGATGAGAGTGTATTGATTGATTGATTCTCATGCCACTTCTTCCCAGGGACAGTGTTTCTGGTGTGGAAGCCTAGCCTGCAGTGCAGAGTCACAAGTGCCTCAGGCTGAGTTAGAGTGGTCTTGTGTGTCCTGGCAGCAAGACACATTTGCATGAACTCAGCGGCCTGTCTGTTTTATGTTAACACATTAGAAATGCAATAGGAAGGGCTGGAGATGACAAAACAATGAAGAATGCTTGCAGCTCTGCAGAGGACCAGAGTTTGGTTTCCACAATCAGGTAGCTCACTACTGCCCATAGGTCCAGCTCCAGGGGATCAAATCCCTTCTTCTGGCCTCCTTGGGTAGTTGCATGCATATTTGCATACATACATGCATACATATACATGTACACATAAATTAATAAACCTTTAAAACTGAAACATGGTTTCGGAGAAACTGGTTCTTCTGTGATTTCAGTTGTGTGTCTCAGGCTTGCCCTCCAAGATACAGAAAAGTCATGTAGCTCA